>NC_084983.1:18044340-18385387 GCF_963691925.1 Scomber scombrus
TCATGCAAGTGCTGAACACCACCTGCTCGCAGTGGCCGTGCAGAACACATTCGTCTGAGTTCCAGGATACAGGCAGGGTAAAAGTGATGTTTATTTCTTCATGGGCTTCCCGGCCTAAACACACACAAAAAAAACAAAAACATATGAGAGCAGATAACTGATTAATATAAAATGAACATGTTTACTCATCAGCTTTGAACTACCCCTAAAAGAAAAAAACATTAGTATCTCTAGTAAGCTCTATATTTTATACACAAACTCAGTTCATATGCCTCGAACTTGCATATCCTCATCCTTGTAACTGTTATGCTGACATGGCATCTCCCAGCTCTCAGGCAATTATTAGAGCCTAAAGCAATCTAAACAGTATGAATACAACTCCCACAGCAGGAGAGCAGGGAGAGCCAGAGCAGCGGTATTTGATGTCATACCAGGGCTACTCCCCCCGATAACCAATGACAGACTGATTTTGTGGGCTCATGCAATATTTATGAAACTGCAACCAGGGATTAGAAGATTATCAGTCAAACTAAGTGGATTCCTGGGTGTGACTGGGGATAAATGTGGGCTGTGTCAAAATAAACACGTATCCAAGAGGGTACAATCATGAGTCTCTCTAACCTAAAGGTGGAGAAGTGGGCGTGTTCGACACCCCTCCCAGGAACATCCAATCATATTCATATAGGTGTTCACTGCCTTCTGACAATTATTTTTCTTCCTCTGCTGATATCATCATGCTGCGGCTTTGTGATGCTGCAGCTCGTCCACTTTGGAAGATACAATGGTCATGTATGTGTTTCATATGTAGGGAATGCTTCCTCTAAAAGGTGACTTTTTTTCATGAGAGCAACTCAAAAATAAGGTATGAAACTTTTCAAGTAAATAATAAATTAAATATTCATTAGACATTTGCACCATTTTTTAACTTTCAGTAAGACTGAATGCTCCTGAAAATGTCAAATGGTGTAATCACAAAAGAATGATAAATATTCTCTTCGCCTCTTGTTCAGTGGAAGTCCAAACTGACAAAACTATTTACTCAGTGTGATAAAATATTTACATAGCTTTTCTCAATCATTCTAGTGGCTTTAAATTTTAATAAAGGGGCAAGCAGTTAAGCCTGTAATAACTAAGGCACAACAAAGTGAAAGACAAACAAGAGCAACTTTCATTATATAGCCAAAGTATTCAATAATAACATCAAGACTTCTATCTGCAACTAAGGTGAAATTATCAGTGTGTTCCAAGCTAGAACATCTTCAAAGGTAGGACTAAAACCACAGAAACAGCCAATCTGAATGGGATTAAATAGAAATGTGACCTTTCCCGCTGAGTCTAATCCCCTTTGAATGGAGCCATCAACACAGCATATTCATTTTCATCTGTTCCTAGTTGAAAGTTAAAGTAATAAAATGTCGAAATGCAACAGTTTTTGTCCTCACAACACCTATGTTTGCTCTCCACATAGTGCACACAAGTTCAGTCTATTCTGATTAAAAGTTTAATTTGTTTCAAAGTTAAGTATAAAATTGAAAACAAAGGTGACCATCATGGGAAAAGATGAAGGTATGTTTGCCTGACTATCAACCGTTGTAAGTGAAAAGTGAAACATTGCATTGCCTCCCACATTTTAAGATGATTTAGTTACACACAGCAAAGACAGAGACAACAAGGGCAAGGTTGGTATTGACTGAGAAATGCAACACTTAGCTGCTAAAAGCCTTTTGGTTTGAGGTGTAAAACTTTAGTTTGCCATTTAGTTGTTTAAAGGCCAAACCTGAAAGACAGGAATCTGTTAAGTTCAATGTCGCAGTTATTTCTTGCATCCTTTTAAAAGTTTCTCTCAGTGGGTTGGCACAGCGAGGACACATCAGAGGTGGCGGAGCAAGAAAAACACACATTCTCCTTTTGAGTGTGTGTTGTCACAGGAGACAAAAAGGGGGGCGTTCACAAACACATGCCTAAGCATGCAGACACGGTGTATGCGGAAGCTCAAAGTGTTCACTTTGTAAGGCTGAAACCTATAGGAGGAACAATAATACATTTAAAGGATATTGCTTCACTATATTCTCCTTTTCAACAAATCTCATGTGCAGAGCAGGTGCTTCTTGTGCTACATGTCACAACTTACTTGATATTAATGTGAAAGAGAACTTACCAGATAGGCCGACTTGCTGTCCCAGCACTGTGGCGTACAGGTGAGTGATATTGCGAGAGTATCCTCCAAATGGGCGCTGGGGATCCAACGTGAGGGTGATGGGGACTGACATGTTGATGGGACCAGAGTCCTCCAGCAGGAGGGGAACTTGGGTGCTGGAACGAGCCTGACCGCTGGTCACAACCATGCTCTCTGGCGTGGTCGACTCGTTCAGGCCGTGCTTTATCGTTTCATTCTCTGACACGCAAAAGTCCAGCTCGTTGAAGCGCAGCAGAAAGGTGTTCCAGTCCTGAGAAAGAGTACATGGGACAGAACAATAAGTTGTGATTTACTAAACATCCTCTACCTGATTAACATCTGGCACTGACGTGTCAATGAAGTCATATTTATCTTTGTTATATTATTAAGATGTGTTGACAGGAAACACCTTATCGTGCTTGTATCATATCTACTGGTTTACTCACAATCCATTTTCCATGTTATGGCCTACAGCGTTTTCTATTTACATATGCTTCCTGTTGAGATCCACATGGAAAGGTTTATTTCCATGAACATGTCTATTGTACCAGCACTGGAGACAACACAGACACACACACACACACACACACACACACACACACACACACACACACACACACACACACACACACACACACACACACACACACACACACACACACACACACACACACACACACACACACACACACACACACACACACACACACACACACACACACACACACACACACACACACACACACACACACACACACACACACACACACACACACACACACACACACACACACACACAGACACATTCCCCGTGTCTGGTTTTGATTAGACTTCTTATTCTCTCCAGACGGTCCCTTCAGCCACGTGCGCATTAGAGCTAACTGATGTGATTTAAAGTCGACCTGTGCATGATTGAAAACTGAAGTTTTGCACAAAGAAGGATGTTAGAAATCATGTTGGCATTTCTAGGACCTTAAAACCATTAAAATTGTATTCTAAGTATCAGAAGGGGGCTAAAACATAAACAAAACTTAAAAAACACAGTAGGGATGTTGCATTGATTTGATTGTAAAAACCCCCGAGGCAAATTTGTGATATTAGGTTAAACAGAGAAAATTTACTTGACAGTGAATCAAGAGAACCCAGTTTTCTTAATTGTTATACTATAATTAGTTGCTCATTTTATCTTTACAGACTCAACTGGGTGAGAGTAGAAAAGGATGAATAGTAGTGGTCGACCGATACTGGTTTTTAAATGGCCGATGCCAATATATAAACAGCAAGACGACCAATGGCAGATGTATAATGCTGATATTATGTTGTTGCTGGGGTTTTTTTGTGTGAGCATCTGATAGAATAATATAAACAATTTAACAAGATTACTATATGAGACACAAAGTTGCTCAACTTGAATGAACATTTATGAAACACTAATGATGTCTGCATGTCTCTGTTTACTTAAGTAGGTCTGACAGGATTGCTTCATAGTCAGGTAAAATCCGAGACGTTGGCCTGTGTGTTTATATTACCAAAAACTGGTGTATACACACAGATCATCTCTGCACACTCATCAGCACGAGCACTGGCTTTATTAGTTAAATGAAATACTTTTTATTCTGCCACAAGAATCATCATCACTCACAAAGTGATCAGCCTCGTGAGAGCAGGCGTCAGCTCGGTCTTTAATCGGCTGACCGATTAATTGGTCGACCACTTCTAGGGCTGGTTATCGGTTAAATAATTATGATACCAAACCAATCCAAGTACCCTTAAAGTGATATCGATACCAATTGAGTACTTCATTAAATACCCATTACATATTTTGTGCACTTGCTTTTATCCGGCATAACAGGCGTGTAGTGTAGCTACACTTAAGAGCTTTTAGGTGTCATCTTGGCTGCAGAGCTGCTAAGCGTGCTAACTCAAATTCATTGAGACTTCACCACCACAGACGGGTTGTAGCTGCTGTGGCAGTGGGCCAATCACACGTCACATTAAATCCAAGAACGCTTGTGTTGATTGGCTGTGAGCAAGTCCATACAAATAGTCATATTTTCTAGCTCTGGGTGCAAAAAGGATTGAGTGCAGGAATCATTTGACAGGAGCCTTTTGATCCAACTTGGTATCGATTTATTTCTGTAGATACCTTAAAAGGTATCGAGTACTGATACCTAGTCCTAACCACTACTGAATAGGTCATAGGGTAAAGGCAACATGGTTCAAGTTTTTGAGCGAATGCATTCTTGTGGTATAAAGTAAGCCACACAGGTCATAAACTGATATTTAGCATTAGCAATGACGACATTTTACTTGTATTTGTGAAGTAATAAATGGAGCAGACCATATCATTTAACCTGTTTTTAGAGTATTGCATGGGTGCGTCTCACCTCTGTCAACTCTGGAGACTTGATCTCTTTAATCTTGAAGAAATAGCCGATGGTCAGGAAGGCGATGGCCACTGCACTGACGCTGATCATAAAAATGACCAGCGGTGGACGGTTGTTGATGTAGCTTCTCAGGTTCTCTATAGGATTTAACAGGTACACCTGCGTACGGACAAATACACAATGTATGACAGAGCTTTCTAACAAAGTCTCACCTGAACCAGGAACAACAGCTGAACTCTCAAAACCCTTTTTTGTTCTAATTAAAATATTTTAACAAGTGATGCATAAATAACTGGACCAGCAAAAACAAGCTTTGTTGGAACAGCCATGTGCAAGTTTCTTGTTAATTTGCAACATTAATTTTAGTCACAACAATCACACAAAATGAGACAAAATTACTTATGTAACTATCTTGAAAAGATATCTCCAACTGAATATATTTTTAGGCTGGTACATCCTGAGCTGAAGTGCTTGACATTCATCAGTTGCAGTACTTTTAGGCCCGTTCAGGTATTTGGACTTGTGTTGTTAAAATCTCTACAAGTACCTTCAACTGGTTTTGCAAGATGCTTTTGGTAGTGGTGCGATGATTTAATGGGACATAGGTCAGCAGAGCCGCCGTTAAAGCCCACTCAATTCATTTATCCAATAAACTGGTTGGTTTATATAATTTGTATTAAGTGTTTCTTTCCTCCTGCTTCTACAGTTGGATGTTTGAGCTTCACTGTGCACAGTTTGACACTTGAAGGCTGTTTTCACATTCACCTGCTGAAAGTGGAAAGTTTTTCTGTGCTCGCTGACAGTCTGATTTCAAGGGCTGGGCCTGCATGCATGATTTGTGACATCACAACTAATTTGGAGGTCAATGCTGGTCCAATGTTCAACTTTCAACAAGTTTAATGTATAAACTTGAAGCCTCCAGTGCACAAAACACTGAGAATGGACTTTATGGTGAAGTAGGAGGCATTTTGTGTCTAGCAGAAGAAAGAGGAGATGTCATTTTAAGGATTTTAACATAATAATTGAACTTTTTCATGAAAAAAACATGTTTGGAGGTTACCTTAAAGTATCTAAACCAACATGTCTTCAGCAAGGTTATTCAGCCTGTGTGTTAAAACATACAAACAACTGTTTCTCTGGTACTTTATCTACTTTAAAATCAGGGTATTGCACAATACACATGATGAGGATGACTCGTAGTATACAACATATTATCCTAATTCATCTGCACAAAATACAGATCAGAGAGAAGGAACTAGATGGGGGCAGAGAAAGGGACTGACAAGCCACTTTTAAAAACCAAATTGCTTTAAAGTTTGTCAAAAAAAAGACCAAAATCTCCCACCCCTCTGACCGCTTAACATAGGCTCATAAAGTTACTGTGGCATAGGAGACAAGATAAGTCTTCATGCAAACCGTTTCTGAATAGTGTATTAAGTCTTTCTACCTCGTCATCATTCATACTTTCATCTGTATGCAAGCATGAAACTAGAAGAAAAGTTTCCATAACACTTTTACTTTTTTAGACCCGTGTATATCATCGTCCCACATCCTACATCCACAATGAAACTGACGCAGGGGTTAAATGCATGCTTTATAAAGTAAGTAATTTAAACTGGGTAACTTTTAACTGCAGGGGGGGTTTGTCTCGGTATGTCTTTCCATAACACTTCTACTTTTTTAGACCCATGTATATCCTACATCCACAATGTTACCCACGACGGGCTGCAGCGATTAATAGACTACTAACCCCAAAAAGCTGACATTTTGTAGGAAAAAACAAGGTGAATTACATAATTTCAGGGGCTGAAACTGACCCAGGGGTTAAATGCATGCTTTATAAAGTAAGTAATTAAAACGGGGTAACTTTTATCTGCGGGCGGGGGGGGGGGGGGGGGGGGGGGTTGTCTGGGTATGTCTGGTGTGTTGAGTCTGGCTCTCAAGAAAGACACTGCAGCCCAGGTGACAGAAGCTGTCAACCTTGCAGCAGGATAAACTAACATAGCAAACCTGGCCCTTTTGACAGCTGCTCCAAAAGATGTGACAACGATAGATGTCAAACTGCTTCACTGCCTAATGCTCAATAAGAGAGAAACAACAAATAAACTGTGCTCACCATTTTCTCTCTTTTTATGCATGCGACGGATGCTAGCTGGTTGGTTGGTTGAGGGCCACAATAAAGGCAGTAGCTTTTGTGCTGCTAGCTCGCTAGTCCCTCTTGGATATGCGGCTGAAAAGCGAAAGTCGGTGTTGGGTGGAAACAGCCAGGCTTTCAGCGTAAGAAACACCGCGGGCACCCCTTCCCATCCTTTTTGCTCAGTTGTTTACTGCTGCTCTGGTGAGAAATATCTCATGCGCACAGCTTGGAAAAGCGTCAATAATAATGTATCCGGGTCCTCCCTGCCGACATCTCCTTTACGCGTACGTACCCGCACTGCGTAGTGGAAGCGTCGCAGCGCCGCTTTTTCTCGGGATTTCTGTGTAATCTACGCACGAAATCACACGTTCGAATACTGGATGATGTGTACATGTACGTAATTTACGTAGACGACAATCGAGCGTCCAGTGTGTTTACAGTTTTTTTTTTTTTTTTTAAGGCTTGTGCTGCATTAAGGTACCGTCGGAAATAAAAGAGCTGTGTGTTGTGTGCTTGTTTATAATAATAATATTGCCCACGTCATGATTTATTTACAAAATATATTTTTTAAATGGTGTTTTGAAAGATTTAAAAACAGCAATACATATTCAGTAACATGTTATTATTTAAAAAATGAGGGCATAACCCTCCTCCTGAGCAAAATCTTAAAGGTCTGAATTCAGATGTAACCCCCTTTGTAATCATCAACATTAGTATCTGTATCTGTAATTTAATTACACATTTTTTCTCAGTAACTGTAAAATATCTAAATCAGAATGTTTTTTGAAGACCACAAAACATTATACAAACTTTTAAGATTCTGTTTTTTGTGTGTGTGCAACTTATAATTATTATTATCATTATCAGTTACTCTGTCGAATAACTTCACTTTTAATGTTCACTACTGTACAATATTAGTATTTCAGGTATACTAATAATTTCAGTGTGCAATAACTATATCAACTCAGGTATTTTATCACTTTTTTACCACTATTGTTTTTATTGCTTTTGTACTAATTATTTATTGTTATTTATTATTATTTTTATTTATTGATGCTCCTCTATTTAAACTGTTCACTTTTCTGCTGCAATAATGTAAATGTCCCTATCATGGGACTAATAAGGAAATATTTAATCTTATCTTATGTTTGCTTTTAGTTACAGTTGATGAAAGTGAAACCTTTGGCAATACCATCAAGTTGGTGTCACAAGCCAGTATTCATGACATCAGACTCTGTGGCAGCATTGCACATAAGTGGACTATGTGTTACTAGGATTTACCATTAATATAAACTTTCTATACATTTCCAAATACATTTTTTGTGTGAATCTTAGCATGCTATTGCTGGTGGATAACATGTTTAAATTAAAGTAAAGTAGTTAGTGTAACAAACGAATCATTGTTGGTTGTGAACCTAAGCTTTAATATTGATGTTGCTGTGGTGGAGACTTGAAAATCACATGGTAGCCAGCCACGCCCCAAAGCATACCCTGCTTTATCATCTATTTTACTCTAAATAGGACCATAATTTACAATCTTGTTATATTGAAGAGGACTTGAAACTAGCGATTGAGACCACAGACTCTTTGAGAAAGTGTTTTACTGAGGCAATAAATCAAGTGAGAAGTAAGTTTGGGTCATTTTCTCATAGACTTCCATACAACCAGACTTCATTTTGGAGCCAGTGGAGTCTCCTCCTGCTGGCCATTAGGCAGAATGCAAATTATGTCCCTTCCGCACTTGCTTTACGTTTTTTTAAACTCGTTTTTAGCCTGCTTGTATAGTCAAACGAGCATTGTGAAACACACGCTTGTAGCCATGTGTCAAGTTAATGTATTTTCACAGAGACTTACCGGAAACTTGCGATTTGTACTTCAAAATAAAGCATACACGCTGTTTGTAAAAAAAACAACAACAAATGAATACAGGGCACCTAGCGTACATTTACGAGTAGTGAGAGTTTAATACATAGGGGCTGCACACTTACCTAACTATAAACAGACTCTATTATATCTAATAATGCACTTAAACAGCGATATGTGATTTTATTTCGCAGACTAAAATCCGGAAGTGCACCATTCCACTTTTGACGTAATCGGACTTGACGTCGGTGAGCTGTGAGCTAACAACAATGAAGAGGAGCTGCAGTCTATACAGTGCTATCATATCTTACTGAAGCTTTTTTTTTAAACAAGGTACAGTAGTTAAATGTGTGCAACTTATTTGTGAGAGTTGGTGTGACGTCTTTTAGCTTTTTGTCTGAATGTGTGTGTGTGTGTGTGTGTGTGTGTGTGTGTGTGTGGAGCAGAGGGAGTAACATTATGGCTAAAGCTAATCAACTTAGCCTAAGTATTGCCATCGTGTCAATCAATCAGACGTGCACGTAGCATTTTGTAAAAATGGTTCATGTAGCTAATGCAGTGACTTTACTAACTTACTAACTAGCTAGTATAGTTGCTGAATATCATCTGAATAATGGTTGAATTAGCAGGAATTACACTGCAAGTAGCTTTTAATTAAACCAGTCCAACACATTTACACCAATCCCCTCAGTGCATTTATCAGCATTCAAAAAAGTGTGCTAGACTTATGATTATTTATGCTTCTGTGCAATGATCAGACGCTGGTTTTAATCTCAAATAGAAGCCACACGCGTTTTCACAGTATGGTGATGGTCCGACTCCCACCATAGTTACACGTTTACACAGCAGCTACAGATTTCCTTTCCCACGCCTAAATATAAGTGGAGGTTTAACCCTCTGCTATTATCAACATCAGGTTTTAAAGCATAGGTTCACAGTTTTTCCAAGGCTGTCTTAAAACACTTTTCAGAGTTTTCTTGCTGTAATCATTCCTTCTGTTCATACTGACTATTAGAAGATCCCCTCATAATTAACTTACTATGTAAGTAATGGGGAACAATAATCCACAGTCCCCCTCCTGTGTTAAAATGTTTATTTGAAGATATTATGATGCTTCAGCTGTCCACATGAGTCAAATCAAGTAGATATCTTTCAACGTTACAGTCTTTTTAGTGCCAAAGTTCCTCTTTTTGTTACTATACTTCCATCACAGCTCAACAGGGAAACACAAAGAGGGAATCTGATGCTAAAAATACTGTAAATGTGGCAGATATCCACTTGATATGACTAACTCAGACTCATATAAGCTTCAGATAAATTTCTAAATGCATCTCTTCACAAAAAATCTGTGTTGACTCACAGTGGATTTTGGGCCCCCATCTCTCACAGTTGTGATCAGAAGTTTCCATCACAACAAAAATATTCTATGGTGTTGAAGAAATCATTACAAACTCAAGAGCGCCATGACATACATATTCTTTGCAAGTGTATGTAAACTTTTGACTGCAGCTGTACATTAAAAGCTGATTTGAAGAGGATGTTTCAATAGCGCAGTATGAACAAAAGGATGTAGAAAGTTTCCTTGGCTGGATTATCGGCATAAAACAAAATCAAATTCAGAGCCCACAAACAAAGGACTGGACTGGAACACAATCGTATTTTAGATGTTACTCATGTTTTCTGCTGTGCTTTATATATTCTGTTAAAGTTCTAACTTTTCACCATCATGTCTTTTTGCTCTCTGTAGGTTGCAACTTGCCCACCATCAGAACTGGATGCAGAAACAGCTTATTTTATTAGCTTATAAGACTGTCTGCACAGGCCGACAACCTCTTGCAAGACTTCAACTCTGGGAAGTGTGTAGAGTATTTTCTGCCTCCTCATGTTTTAAACGTCTACCTCCACCTGTTACACACACATTAACATTTACCCAGGAAATCTGTCATTTCTCCTTCGTGTCACACAAACGGAGTCTCCTCCGAAACGATCCTCCCCATCTTTTCCTGCGTCAGTGTTCCTCCAACCAGCCAGATATGTCAGAGCAGAGGTTCGTCGTGGAGTACGCCAAGCGCGGCACTGCAGGATGTAAGAAATGCAAGGAAAAAATCGTGAAGGACGTAGTGCGGATCGGGAAAGTCGTGCCCAACCCTTTCAGCGAGTCTGCGGGGGAGATGAAAGAGTGGTATCATGTGAAGTGCATATTTGAGAAGCTGGTAAGGGCGAGGGCCACCACGAAGAAGATTGAGGACATCACAGATCTGGAAGGCTGGGAGGAGCTGCAGGATGAAGACAAGGAGTTCATTAATAAACAAGTCTCAGGTACAACAGACCTTTGGGTGGCTATGCCCTTTGATCTTTACCCAAAGAGTGAAAGTGAACACATAAGAAGGAAGATTTTTCCCTTTTAATGTGCTCAGTACAGTGTCACATATTTGCAAAGTTATTTTATTTTATTGGAATTGCTGGGTTTAACTCCAGATGCTTTTATGTCTTTTACTTGACACTGCTCGGTGTGCATTACATACATGCACCCATTGTTAACTTACCTGTTCAGCCAGTACAAGTATTTATGTGGCTTAACATTCCAGGAGAGTATCATAAACAAGAAGATCATCTCAGAAATTTTACACATCAGAGGATTGTAATTACAAGAATCTGGCATAAAATGATAAGGTAAAGCTGTGCCCCATTATGAGAAATGTTCATATAAGCAGTGTGCTGCTGCTTTATCATGTGATACAGTTGTTTCTGGGCAGGTGTTAGGGATTTGGTTCTTTGTATAAAAGGTATCAAGCTTTTATATTCAGGTTAAAACAACTAAACAAACACTTCAGGACAAAAAAGACATTTGGTAAAATGATCGTATGCACCTTCATATTTATGTGTGTATGTATATTTAAACATATTTAATACTCAGTCAGCGTACATATCTTTGTCTTCATTTATCCAACTGTTTCACTTGTGTATTTGAAAACTTTTTGAAAATTGGTGAGCTATGATGAAGCCATTTGTCTCGTAGACCTGATGGCCAAAGTCAATGCAAGTCCAAAGAAGAAGGTCCAAGCCAAGTCAAACACCACCAGCCAGCTGATGGGTCCTCCTGCCGACCCGTCTCTCAACGCCCCACGCAAGTTCTCAGGCTTCACCGGTAAGATGAGACATCTGAGATTAAGTTGTTCTTCAGACCAAACACAAAAGAGGAAACTCTACAATAAGCTGC
Organism: Scomber scombrus; assembly: GCF_963691925.1. Classification (NCBI taxonomy): domain Eukaryota; kingdom Metazoa; phylum Chordata; class Actinopteri; order Scombriformes; family Scombridae; genus Scomber; species Scomber scombrus. The sequence continues at coordinate 18,056,124 of NC_084983.1, forward strand.
TCTGGCTTGTCTGTAGTATAACTAGGAAGTCATTCTATTTTTCTTTATGCAGCAACAATATAAGGCATTTGTCATAAAGAGACATTTTGAAAAATGAAAAACAGCCTTAAATTTGAATAGGCACAGGGAATTTAATTTTATGTGGACATATGAATAGGTGTGGACCAGAGGAACTTTTTCATATTTTGGGAAGTATTTGAAGAACTACCCCCTGTGTATTGTGTCTGCACTACAGGAACTGGGAACAACGGTAGTTCTTTGGCTTTTTTAACTCCTTCTTCAGGATAGGTACGGTTTGTTTCCTTGAACATTGTATGGTGATTAGTTCAACAAATGAGCCAATGCAGCACCAGCAACTGCCATTTTTAAAAATGAAAACCACGAAACGCAACAAACAAACACACAGCTTCAGTCACAGTGTCCTCCCGACATGACGTTGCTTTACCAACTGCTGGCTGGCTTATGTCACTCCAGCATTTCTATTGGTGATATGAATGCAAACAGAAAAAAGGCCCTTGAAAGTATAGTTCTTGGGGGAATTCTAAAGTGAATAGTTCCTCTTAAGGAGTCTCTACAACTGTTTGGTGTGAAAGCGACTTTTATGTGTATTTTGGATACCAAAGCTCCAGATTGTAGTGTTAGTATTTCGTGAATGCATTTATTAAAATGTTTAAGAGGAAGTGTCTGCATTAGGTAAAAGTATAAGGGCTGCAATTTCTCACAAACGGAATCATCCACATCAAAATCTGTTTTATTGTCACTTCCATGATACACACTCAGATCAGGGTGTTAAAATGAATACAAAAGACATATTTGACATATATTAAAACATAAAAAGAGAAGCTTTAAGTTGAATTGCTGATGCATTTACATGTGCAAAGTGTACTGCTCTATTAAAAGACAGGTAGTGCCGATGTTTTACAAGTGATCAGTAACTTCCGACAGTAGCAGATGATGAGGATTATTTGACCTGGTCTTTTTGTGTCACTGTTTCCTGTCAGCTACGAAGGCCGGCACTTCCAGCAGCCCAGCACCATCCTCCTCACCTGCCAAAGGCGACCTAGGCAGCCCGCTGTCCGCCCAGCTGTGTGACCCTAGGCACAAGGACTGCCTCTTCAGAGAGTTTCGTAAGCTCTGTGCCACGGTTGCAGAACACAACAGCTACAATGTCAAGACACAAATTATTGAGAAGTTCCTCAGGAAGGGCTCAGCTGGAGGTTGGTTTCAGCACGATAACATGTGACAAAATCTGAGGCCAGCATTTCTACTATTTGTGTTTGTCTTAAATGAGTTTTTCTTCTAACCTAGATAAGTTCCATGGAGATCTTTACCTGACAGTGAAACTGCTCCTGCCGGGCGTCGTTAAAAGTGTCTACAACCTCAATGACAAGCAAATTGTGAAACTCTTCAGCCGCATATTCAGAAGCAACCAGGATGACATGGTGCGCGATTTGGAGCAGGTCAGTGATCCATGATTTTAACACTTCTAATTTAGCTTTAATTTATGCTTCCTCGCATCGTCTCTCCATTCTCCATCTGCCCTCATTGAGGCTCTTCCAAACCCTTAAATGCACCTCAGAAGAGACAAGGAGAGAGGAGGCGCCTGGTGGAGCTTAGAGCGAGAAACCACAAGTGTCCTCTGCCAAAGTTTTTTATCAAACAGCAATAGTATCATTCAGTGTGTTTACTGATTGGTCACCTGCTCTGGTTTGATTTGGGACATAATATAAACATGTGGGTTGTTGTTTTAATACAGCAGATCAGGAAACTACTTGTGGAAAAGGAATGAAAACCCTAACAGCAGTTTTTCATATTTATTCATAAGATAAAAAATGACTGAATCATGAATCAATCACAGAAACACTTTATTGTTACTTCATTGTTTTTCTTTCGTAAACCAAAAGGCGTCTCCTTTCTTCTTTTCCATTTCAAGTATGTCTGAGTTCCTTCAGTAAAAATATAATGTTAAACAGATGTGTGTTTCCTTTAATAACTTCCTGAGCTTTAAAGGGGACGTCAGACTTTCACAAACTAAATAAGCAATATTTTATTTAAACATACTAAAGCTGTTTTTTATTGCTCCTTCTCATCTGCTTTCCTCTTTCAGTAATTAACAGGTTTAAATTGTTTATTTGTGTCTCATTCTGTGACAGACAGATGCTGCTATAGATCTGTAATCAAATAATAAAGAAACACAGCAGTTATCAGTTGTTTTCCTTCCAGCTATCACTATGTAGAAATTATTAAGTAACAGAGTAAAGTGTTAATTCATTTTGCATGAATTTTAACTTGAAACTTATACGTAATTTTTTACATATTGACAGCTGATTTCTACATATTTTAGTATAGTTGCCGACTCCTCATAATGTATTTCACATATCTTTATTTTTTTCAGTTTTCAAATAAAAGCCCTCTCATCAGCAATTATTCAAAGCAGTTTCATTGATATTCTTAGAGTGAAAACACATTTATTAGGAGATTTTTATTCTAGGCCAACTATAATCATTTAACATTGTGACTTGAAAATGATGAAAAAATGACTGTTGTTCAGTACAGTGTGCCTTTTTTTATTTTGTTTTTGTTTTTGTCTTAAGGGCGATGTGTCTGAGACAGTGAGGATGTTCTTTGACGACAGTAAATCATTTCCTCCGTCTGCCAAGAGTCTCCTCACCATCCAGGAAGTAGATGCATCCCTGACCCGCCTTGCCCAGCTGACCAAAGAGGATGAGCAGCAGACCGAGCTGGAGTACATTTCCAAAAAGTAATGCAGTATATCATCATTTTAAATAAAAATGAGGCCAGGTAGTAAAATAGAGCAGATAAGGTATACATCAAAATGATAAGTACTGCAAAAGTGCTGTATTAAAAACAGGTTTAAGGCTTTTCTTCGGCTTATCCGAAAGCAGTATGATCAGTCATGTGACCTCTTAGATCTATAATGACAGAGATCAGTATAGCAACTTAAATAACTCAGTCTGTGATCATATGTGACGTTTAAGGAAAACACTGCTACACTATTAATAACACCAGTGATATCTACACACTGTGTTAAAATCCACAGAGTATTTGGTGCATTTATTTCCTTCAATTTGTTTTGCTTGGATTGCTTTTTTTAAATTCTTTTTTATTGCATTTGTTGTTTTTGCAGTTTTTTCCTTTTGATTTTAGTTGTCTGCCTCAGGCGCATTGAACACACACACACATACACACACATCTTTGTTTTTTACCAGTCTACCCTCCGCAGCAGCAGACCCCAGAGTGGGACTATGTTTATTTATTTGCATAAATTGCATCTTGCAAGTTGTAAACAGACAGGAGTACTAAATATGGCAATAGGGCAAATCAAAGCACATGATTTGAAGGATTCATGCCTATCTTACACATTAGCCTTTAAAATAGCTTCAAGTAAGCAGGTTCTTTCTGAAGGACTTTAAGTTTCTGTAAATTACTTGTAGATAATATTACTATTTTATAATTACTTCAGTAGTTTTGTTTCAGAACATTTTGAGTCATACCTGTACGATTTCTGCTTCCTAAGATGCTGTAATACTCCCAACAATTTTCACTCCAGTGATTACCTGTAAATGAATTCTCTCTTCATCATAGATGCACCAGTAATGACCTGAAATGCATCATTCGGCTTATTAAGCACGACTTGAAGATGAACTCTGGAGCAAAACATGTGTAAGTGTCTTTCATATCTGCCCAGAAGTTAATATATGCCATCATGTGTTTATATTTTCATACCAACATTGAACTCATCTTTCTCTATTACCTGTTACGCAGCTTGGATGCAGTGGATCCCAACGCTTACGATGCCTTCAAGGCCTCACGTAACCTAGGTGACGTGATTGAGCGGGTGTTGAGGAATCAGCAGGATGCGTCCAACGGTTCGGGACCCAGGAAACTCCTTACCGTGGAGGCTTCACTCATGACCCCCGTTCAGCCCATGTTGGTGAGTGTTTCCATTCAAATCTAACAAACTACTTTTACACTAACACTACCAATGATTCTCCCTAATTTATCATTTCAGTCTTTATGGTTTTGACTTCAAGGCTCACTTGTCTGAACCACAGTGATTTTAGGAAGTCATATTTCTAAACAGTGTGTGGGAATTAGGTGGGTAAAGATTTTATATGCATTAAAAAATGGCTAAACAAAGACACAAATGCTTTTTAAGAGGAGTCCTACAGAAAAAGACACCGCTAAAACATTTTATTTTAATGACTACTTTATTATCTATCAATAAATATAATTCTACCAATTTTAAATCACGCTATACTTTATGAACACGGCTATACTAATATCATCTGAGCTCTGAGACATCTGAACTATTTGACACAAATGCACAAAAATATGATTATGCATCCTCCAAGAAATGGCCTCATTTAATTGAAAATGTATTATACAATGTGTAGCCAGATGTAGGCCCGTACTATAATAATCAATTTTTGCTGCAGGGAAAGGTATATGAGTTATCTGTGAAAATAAAATGACTAAATTATAAATAGATTTCCAATAAAGGACAGTAATTGTTCCATTAATACTTTGGGTATTTCAAAAGGAAAATGGGTTTAGAAATGAGATGACCCCCTGAATTGTAAAAAAAAAAAAAAAGAATGAATGGGATGTCTTTGTCCTTTATACCAAAGACTTTTGCATGCAAGAAAGAATACTTAGATAAAACATATTTCTTTCTCCCAGTTCAAAGGGCCAGCTGTTTCTGTTTTTAATATTGTCCTTCAATAAAAACACATCATTAGTTCAGTTAAGGTCAAGATGTTGATAGATTCAGTCTACACACAAACACTTTCACATTCAATAGGAGAGGAGTGTGTCTGTCTCACTGTTAAGCTGTGACTGTCCTGGCAAAAGCATCAATGTGATCCCTAATATCCTGGAGTATAATGTTCAAAAGTGCTTCCAGCTGATGGCTTGTCACTAAACAAGACAACTCTGTAACCATAAACACATGACTATCCCGACTCCCTCTTTTACAAAGTATTTATCCAGGCCGATTTAAAAAAATATGTGTTCTCCAAAAAACCTGCAGACCATTAAATTGCACATTACAAAGCAGACTAGCGTAAAACTACATTTAAATTCAGTGCAGTTGTAACACTCTAGTTTACAAATTAATGACACGGTCCATTTCCCAACTTCCCATTGGCTTCTACAACGTCACTATTTCCAGTCTTAACTTCCTTCCACCATCAGTGTTAGTTTGCAGAAAATAAACGTTTTATCCAGTAAACACATAAACGAAAGAGAAACATTCAAATTGAGCCAAGAACAGTATAGACATGTTAATAGAAATAAAGCACAATTTATTTGGATGGGTTAGTTGCAGGCAGAGCAGGTCACATTACCAGTATAGTCATATAGCTGTGAAATATAACCAGAATACACTGATAAACGATTCAAAAGGGATAAATTAGATTTTTATGAACACTGAGACTAACATGTGCACCAGGAAATTAAATTCACCATGCAGCATTACTCTCTCCTTTTATGTAATGCCAACATCTAGTTTCAACAAGTATATCTTTTTTTTGGCAGTTTTAATGCTTCCCGTATTCAACAGTCCTTGCTGAGATCTTGGAGCTCAGCGACAACGCTACTACTAAGTCTGACAGAGCAAGAATCACAAGCAGACTATCATACAGATCTAAACTGCTGTACTATACTGCTGAGGTATAATCGAATGTGAGCTCACCTGAAATGTAATTAATAATCCCTTATTGTGCAATAAAATAACCTGCTTAGTACAGTGTTATTACCAAAGGAATGACAGCCAAAACTGAGTAAGAATAAAATTATAATTAATCTGAATCAACCTTCAATTATATCTGAAAGTTGAATTTCCATTGAAGTTAAAGTCAAAGGATTGACTTGTTTATCTACTGGAGCAACCAGAGGGAACTTTTAATTAAAAGTAACTATACAAAAGAAATTGGTCCACAAATTTGGTCCATTCCTGACAACTTGTTAAATGTTTGTGTTCCCTTTTTTTGTGTGATTTCAGGCAGAGGCGTGTAAATCCATCGAGCAGGCCATGAAGAAATGCCCCAATGGGATGTATTCCGAGATCAAGTATGACGGAGAGCGTGTTCAGGTCCACAAGAACGGAGACAACTTCAGCTACTTCAGCCGCAGCCTCAAACCGGTGTTACCACACAAAGTCAGTCTAATACATACACACACACAGCCGCACAGCCCTTGAAGCTATATGCTGATCAGTGTGACAATGCATGTTGGAATGGGATATCCTTAGGTTTGCCCCTGCAGGAATAACAGCTTAAAGTATTTTCCCAGCGTGAAAATCAGACATTTCCCACTGTGATTTTCCAGCATTTGCTTTCTCAGCATGAGCTTGAGAGCCATAACATGCAGATAAATAGCTCCAGATCATGTTCATTAGCCCTTTGAAGCCACTAGAGGTTGCTGCTGTACTCGCAAAACACGCCTCTCAGCAACTGTGAACCATAGTAAATCTGAGTAATGAACACCAGACAGTAAGGTACAAGGTAAACAAAATGCTTCTCTCTTTTCCCAACATTCTGCAGTGATTTAAGTCTCTATATCAAGTTGCTACAGCTGTACAACTATCTGGATGGGAACCCTTTAGTTAACAGTTTCTGAGCTGCTATTTAGGAACCGACACTGCTGGCTTTTTCCTCCTGGGACTTGTTCTCTGGTTTCTGTTAAGTCTGGCCCAGTTTTCGACTTTCAGCATTTTAGCCTGGATGAAATTAAATGTTGACTTTCCAGCCTGTGCCATCCATCAGCCAAATGACTGATTATGCAACTCCGGCTCATTTAATTATGCAATTCATGTTCATTTTAGGTTAACATTTTGTGAGGGTTTGCCACAGAATCAAATTAAAGCAGTTAAGGTTGCAAGTAACAATTATTTTCATTATTGATTAATCTGCTGTTAATTTTCTTAATTAATTGATTAATCACTTGGTCTATAAAACATCAGAAAACTGCATGCCCTTTACAATTTCCTGCTGCCCAGTTTTATTATAATAGAGGTCTTATTTTGACAAACCATGGGTCAAAAACCAAATGCTGCATTTAGTAATAATATAAAAACAAGTAAATACTTTAAAATTTCAGAAGCTAAACCTATCAAATGTTTGGCAGTTTTTGCTTAAAAACTTACTTAAATTACTAATGTAAGTTTCCTGATGTTTTAGATTTCCTGATAGATGATAATACTGTGGAAGTATTCAGATCATTCACCTCAAGCCTAAACCTAAAAAAACAGATTTTTTAGTGGCATGCATTGTGTGTGTGTCATCCATGTATTTAAAATCTATATTACACTAACAATAATAAACCTAATTACCTGGACAATTCGTTTTTTGCAATGTGGAGGACTGCTCTCTTAAATCTGGTTATAATTGTTGTTTCAGATGCTTTTCGTACAGTTCAGACCTGAACCCTGTGTTTGTGTCCACGTTGCTGTTTCAGGTGGTCCATTTCAAAGAGTACATCCCTCAGGCTTTTCCCGGTGGCCACAGTATGATACTGGATGCCGAAGTCCTCCTAATTGACACAAACACCAGTAAACCCCTGCCTTTTGGGACCTTAGGTGTACACAAGGTGAGAACATCCCAGCCAATTTTCACTTTATTTTTTTAGCGACATGAATTTGTCAAACGGCTTTTGTGTTTTTTGTTGTCGTCACACTTCACACACTTCCCTCTCCTCTCCCCACTCTCTCTCTCTCTTTCTCTCTCTCTCTCTCTCTCTCTCTCTTTTCAGAAAGCTGCCTTTCAAGATGCAAAGGTGTGCCTCTTTGTTTTTGACTGTATCTACTTCAATGGTGTGAGTCTCATGGAGAGGTAATGTGTTTTCACTTCTTCTCTTGTCTTAAAAAAACACAATGTATCTTTGCATTCCCCTGTACAAAGAATAACCCCGATGGGAATGATGCAAGCATGTACTTTGTAACACCATTCATAAGATGCTCTCTCTCTCAACAAACTCAAATACTTTTTGTTTCCAACCTTGAGGTTTGCTGCTGTGTCTTTGACAATGTTATTTATAGTGTTCAAGTTTACTTAAAGTTAATTTTCCTTGTGGATTTAGTAGTTTTACTTCACATTTCTAAGTATTACTTTTAATATATCTGCTTGTTTACAGATATCTTACATTTATCTTGTGCCACTATATTCTCCAGACCTCTGTGTGAACGTAGGAAGTTCCTGCATGACAACATGGTGGAAGTCCCAAACCGGATCCTGTTCTCAGAGATGAAGCACGTCACTGTAAGTAAAACTCAGATTTTGGCTTTTTGATCAATGTATACATCTGCAACAGCTCAGTGCAAGCAAGGTTGTTCTCTTGCACTTACATGTGTGTGTGTGTGTGTGTGTTTCAGAGAGGACGAGATCTGGCTGATATGATAACTCGCGTCATCAGAGAGGGACTTGAAGGACTAGTGCTAAAAGACATAAAGGTGAGTTTCTATTTTCAGTGGAAACAAACTGCTAAGAATATGTGTTTAATGTAAATAACAGATGTGACTTATGTATTATTATGATGATCAAACTGTATATCTGTGTGTGTTTCAGGGCACCTACGAGCCAGGGAAGCGCCACTGGCTTAAGGTGAAGAAGGATTATTTAAATGAAGGCGCAATGGCAGACACAGCTGACTTGGTGGTGCTGGGAGCCTTTTACGGAAAAGGCTCAAACGGTCTGTGAAGCCCTTAACGTTCAATACAGAACATAGGTTTCTGAATTAATTACTGTAAATGGTGTCTTTCCCCACTTCTTAATGCTTCAGCTAATTTGTTCAGACAGGTTAAATACCCCCTTTTCTATACTTAGACACTTCCCAGTAAGTGTAGGAGTGTAACTTTTGAGGACAGGCTCAACACCTAAATGAACTAACCAATCATTCTTTTGATAATAGCATGAAAACCAGAGGGACTGTTTTCTAAATCTATATATTAACTGGCTTTTACTGAAATAATACAAAAGAACAAGGTATGAGGCACTTAAATTTTTTGTAAATCGTTAGGTTGAAATATAATCTGTAATCTATGATTCACATCTTCAACATCAAAATAATGTATACATACAGTACTGTGCAAAATGTAAAATTAATTATTAAATATTGTTAATAATTAAGGATCTATCTTGCTATTGCTCTAGTGTAAGAATACTAAATACTTGCCACTTTAGCCTATATAAGCTTTTTTCTTTCCTATTGATGTTTTACTTTTTTCAATACTGCTTACACATTTCCTGTATTTTCTGTTTGTATTCTAATGAAGAAGAGACTGAGAAATAATAATATATGGTCATTATAGCTAAAACAACAAATCTAATCTAATGGTGGCACATTGTTTGCACAGGACTGTATATATAGAGAGAGATTCTTTATTTATTGTACTCAGACAAGATAGGGAAATTAATAATACATCTATACACAATATTAGCGTTTCATTTAAAAACATAGTGCATAAGGAAAGGATGTCACTGGATACAGCAGACAAGCAATCAGCATAAAACAGAATGAAATCATTAAAAATGCAAAAACAAATGTATACATTTCCAAAGTATGGCTAATGAAGAGCAATGAGAACAGAAACAATAAATAGGATGCACACTTGAAACTTGCCACAACATACAGTAAAAAGACTCAATTGTGAGTGTGAAAGTGAAAGATGCTAAACTCAACTACTAAACAGGAGAGGCGTTTTGGGATTTTTGGAGCTGTAGCTCAAATTTTGTCCTTCACGCTCTCTGTAGTGTTTATGGACAAGAGTTGGATTGTAGGGGAAAAAAGGAAAAAGGAAGCCTAGTTAAGAGCAACTGTATATTTTTCATTAAGGACCAACCTTATCTAATGCTATGTGTTATTGTACCCACCAGGGGGCATCATGTCCAGTTTTCTAATGGGCTGTTATGACCCAGACTCCAAGAAATGGTGCACAGTCACCAAGTGCTCCGGAGGCTATGATGACGCCATGTTGGCCCGGCTCCAGAAAGAGCTGGATGTGATCAAAATCAGCAAGGTCAGAGAGGATCCACTTAGAGGCCTGCCTGGAATATTGAGCTGATGTAATAAAATCACAAATTAATCTTTTGTGTGTGTGTGTGTGTTTTTTCCCTGTAGGAACCAAGTAAAATCCCCGGCTGGTTGAAAATCATCAAGAACTACTATCCAGATTTCATTATCCGCAATCCTGAGGTGAGATTTCACTACTCAGCACATTTGTATTTCCCAGTGGGCGTCGTTCACGCACCGCCCAGTAGTATATCTGGATTCTGCAGACCTTTTTAAATGAAGTGATAAGTTAGACGTATTTCTTACATGTGTCTTCTGCAGGAATTTCTTCTCATATAAGTTACTGTCACTCTGAGATAATAACTACCACCCACGCTGCAGAGCTGGGAGGCGTTTTTTAAACTTGCATATTATAACTTAAAAAAATACAGCTCTGACGTCAAATCCACAAACTTTCCATTAACAGTTACAGTCATATTCCCCCCACCCCCCTTTTGAGCATATGTCAGAATTTTTCATTTTAATAGAAGCAGTGATATTTTCAATTCGTCATTGTCATCTCACCTGCCGCCACTGTTGTTTCCCCTTTTCTGCAGCGAGCGCCGGTCTGGGAGATCACAGGTGCAGAGTTTTCCAAATCAGAAATGCACACCGCCGACGGCATCTCTATCCGCTTTCCCCGCATGACACGGATCCGCGATGACAAAGACTGGAAGAGTGCTACCAACTTGCACCAGCTTAAAGTAGGATATCACCTGATTGATTCGAGTGCCACAGCTTCATCAGACATCAGTGTTTAAAACTGTACAGCTTGTCCCCGAGTACAAGAAGAATGAGTTACATGACAATTTTGCACTGATTTCTTTTGTTTCTGCTTATGTAACAATATGTATGACAAGTAGAAAAAACTTTAACCCTTAGTGCCTATACCAAATTTTAAACCATAAATGTATTTTGTTCTTTCTTTAGATGTGATATATGGTAATGTAAGGTTACAAAATCAGAATGGCTCATGCAAAGTCATTTTGGGGAGGCGCTAGGAAACAGGAAGATACTATTATAGTGAAAATACATTCACAATCATCATGATCTTCTGTTATCTAAAATATAAACTGAGGTTTGATTGCATCCAGTTGAAGTTCTTTACATGCCTGAATGAGCCTTTTATGTCCCCAAAGCACCACAAAATATAATGAACTATTGTCACCTAACAGTAAGGTTTTAATGAGATATAGTTCAAGAGATTTGATACTGAGTACCCAGATATGCCCTGGGATTGTTTCACTTCTCATTTCCATTGTAATATATGATGCAGTGTGGGTGAGAAAGGGGGAGGCTATGTGATAAAGGTGATTGGAGTAGTGACACAATTAAGCCCTCTGTTGAATGAAGCACCCATGGGACTGTCTGAAGTCAAATGTGACTTAAACACTGAGGACGAGGAACAAGTTTGCAGGCAGAGTCATCCTCACAAACATGAGGCTGTCAAACATGCCCGCGCTAAATTATATCAATCCAACGCAGGCTCTTCAATCTTTTACGACAAGAAACATTACGTCTCTTGGCTGAAGCCCGCGTTGTCATTTCATTACTCTGCTTCAGGAGCTGTTCCGCATATCAAAGGAGAACTGCGACTTCAAAGTGACAGCCGGACCGTCCAATGACGACAAGGGCTCGTCAGGAGGGGACAGCGGAGGAAACTCCCCGGCGTCCACGTCCCAAAGAAGCGCTCCACCCAAGAAGACCGGTGAGTACACACAAACCCACTCAATTAAAAGGAAAGACGAGAACTGTTTGACTGCTTTCAAGCACATTTTTTATTGGTTTTGATATATTTAAATACATGAACAGAACATGTTTGTGATAAAGCAGGAAGTTTATTGTTAAGGTGCGTTTAGATGAGGGCTGCATTTTACCTGTAGACGGTCTGAAAAGTGATATTTTCAGACTATTTGATTTGTCCAACCAACAATTAAAAACCCAAATATACTCATAATACTATCATATAAGAGAAAAATGGAGAGAACTGGTAAAAATTTGTCAATTAGTTTTTTTATTGTTTTTGAAATATTTAAATACAAACTACAGAATGTTTGATATGGCAGTAAGCTTATTGTTAAGGTGCATTTAGGATATTCAGATTTATTTTCTTGATTGACACATTTTACCTGTCGGTCAGAAAAGTGACAGATATGCATCGCTATATCCTAGACATTGTCAAAACTATTTGATTTGTTCAACCAACAATTAAAAACCCAAATATATTCACAATACTATAATAATCATACTATCATATAAGTAAGAAAACAATGGAAAATCTTCACTAATGGAAGGTAGAACTAGCAAAAGTTAGTCAGTTCATTTCAATTTAAAACAAAATTGCCAATCAATATTCAGTCAATTAGAGCACAACCACTGTACCAACAGTATAGATATTATCTGCTAACATTACTGTGTGGTCAGCTTCAAACTCAGCAGAGCTTCAATCTTCTGTCACTTTCCTCCAGAAAACTTTTCTTTTTCTCCCCTCGTTTGTACATTTATGAAGTCATCAAGTCTGGCGATAAGCACAGATTTTTGCCAACTCGTGCAATGAATCTTCCTACAGCAAAAATCTGTCAAAATGCCCCCATCATTTAATGATCAGATTTCAGCATGGACGCAGGGTAACAGAAAAGTGAAATGCATTTATATTTAATTTACAGAGGAATATGGTTCATAATGCAACTATAATTTGAACCTGTAAAGCAGAAAAAGACACTTTGATGTGAGATCAGTGCGATGTGACTCAGTGCTACTTTCTACTAACATGTGCTCACTTTATAGTTAACAGCACTCCGCCCAAACCGAAGGCGGTGAAATCTCAGCCTCGCACTCCCGCCTCAGAAGCACCCAGCGCCAAGAAGGTACAGTATTTACTGCTCAGCACACACGCTTGTTCACATTGACAGATATACATTTATATCCCAGCTGTAATGTGACTTGAGCTGCACAGGCTGAACTTCATAGAGTAGTGATGAACTCACAGTTATGTTTTCCCTCCCAAGGCAAAGAAGAGTGAAAGTGTTCACAGCAATGGAAAAGCAAAGGCAACCGCTCAGCTGGTGGAGCCAAGAAATGACAAGGTCGGTTCATCATTTGACTATAAACAAACAACTGCACTGAAACTACTCACAGTACAAAGACTAAAGCTGATCCAGCACATACATTAAGCCATAATGCTTTTAGGATTAAAATAAAAAAGTTCAAGGGGGTTTAATGGCTCTTTATTATGTTATTTAAAATAAGCTAATCATCTACTATTTAAAGCTTAAGCTTATTACATAGGTTTTAATTTATAGCCCTTATTGGCTATATTATTGCACTCAAATTAATAGCTGAGAACACGAGGGGTCAGACGTGATGTAAACAAGCTTACAGTTCAGCCAGATTATCTCATTTTTTGGGGGGATAAAACTGAAAGTGAGCACATCTCAACAGGTGTTTATAATCCTTCACTGCAGTTAGTCAAAACTGAACCAGCATCACCATCTATAAACTGTGATGGTTGTTTAAACAGACTGGGTTATAGTTTTACTGTTAGTTTGATTAACCTGATTGGGTTTTTTTCAAAAAATTTAATTTTTTATCAGAAATTACTTTGACGAGCATAATGTGATCAAAAACAAACTAGGAAAATAAAACCCTAGTTCTAATAACCCATATTTTTCAGATAACCAGTCCTGTATAAGCTCTCTTAAGTTTAACCAGGGGAAAAAAACAACAAAAAAACTTTTTTTAGACATTTTATCAATACATAAAGGTTCATAAGCTTTAGTTTCAACAACGCAGCATCAAACATTTGCTGGTTAAAGCTTCATTAATATGAATAGTTGCTTTTTAATAAATCTTTGGTCTGGTAATCATTTAATATTACTAGTCACTGCATTGCAAAGCCACATCATATAGTCAGTTTTATATGTAGTCATTTACCATCAAGTAGCTGTCATTGCAGAATTTAATCAAATTAATACACAGGTGTTTTCCTCTTGTATATTTATAAAAAGGTTAATATAACGCACCTTAAATAGTACTTAAAATCTCTGCTCACATTAGTTCATATAAAGTATTTCCACTGCTGACAGTTCATGCTTTTCCTGCAGACACTGCTGGACATCTTCAGCGGGGTGAAGCTTTTCCTGCCTGTCTCAGTGCAGGACTTTGACAAACTGAGACGATACTTTGTGGCGTATGATGGAGACATCGTACCAGATTATGACGCCTCCTCTGCCACACACACGCTGGCTGAACCCGATGAGGACAGCCAGGCCCAGAAAGTGTCACCCAGCTGGATCTGGGAATGTATCCGCAAGAGGCGCGTCGTACCTCCCTGCTAACATCTGAGAAAAAAAAGAAAAACAAAAGACATATTTTATACACTGCGTTTACTTTTACACATGCTACTAAGAGTGTTTCATTCTGACTCCATGTTTTAACGCATGAACATGGTTTATCTTTATGGTTTGGACACAAATGCAGGATCATTCATCATTTTTTAAAAAAGGAGGTTTTTGGATATTACTGCCCACATTCTGGGATCAGAAAACACTGCGTCCATGTGTCCAATTACACACTGCTCTCAGAGGTGTTTTTCTATTTATTGTTTTCGAGCCCTTTTGGCATTCTGTACTTGTAAACCAACCGGGAACACATACATTTAGTTTTGACGTGTTAGTTTGTTTGTTTTCTTTTGGTGCCAATTTTGAGTAATTTGACGACCGTGTATACTGGTGATAGATGTAGACAAATTACTGACATTTTTTGGTGAAATGAGGTCTCAGAAAAATGTATACTGTAGATGTAGAGTTTTTGTAAAAGAAAATTCTGAATGTAGTTCAAACCAGCCACATGTGTAAATGAAAGGTATTTTACAAAGCGATCATGAAACATACAGAGTACAGGCTTGAATGTGCAGCTTTTGTCAGCATCATGCATTATTTTTACTGCCTGACTGAAACATTTCGTGAGATGTTTAACTTGTGCTGGTGAACTGAACACATTTGTCTGCCATTAGGAATACACAAAATGCTGATAAAGACAATAAAAATGTCTCAGTAACGCTGTTCTAATGCTATTTATTTTCTACAAATTGTGCTCGGAGCATTGCATCAATGTGCGTGTTGCAGAAGAAACCGAGGTAATACAGATATGACGGATATGGCTCATGGAGTAACCACTGCGTCTCTGAACTAATGACTTCTCCGAGACAAGGAAGTGCATTTTCTGGTCCTAAAAATATACAGTAGCTCCTTCAAATATCACAAGAGATATTTGTTGTTTTAGGAAAGTTTTCCCTCTTCCTAATTCCTGCATTTCACATTGACTCCAAATCAGGACACGCTTTAAGGTTTTTCCTGCATCTCAGTGGCTTTTTAAAGGATAATTCAGATTTACCTTCTTTTTTTTTTTTTATCCCTGGGTTACTTTAAGCTATGAAGTGGAATAATTAAATGTTTGAATGAACTGAAGCTCTGAGGGAGAAAAAATCCAAAGGAACTCGCTTTGCTGCCCCGAGGGCTGAGAGATACTGTGTCTATACAGTATATTCCACCCACTTCTCAACAGGTAAAAAGAAATCTCAGATCAAAATCTTAGACGTAACAGTCAAAGTGGTCGATAATCTCTGCTCTCACTCACAAAAGGACGCCCACTGAAATGCTAACACTGTGGCGGATGATTGACAGAGCGTTTCATAGGCATATATTTCCAGTGTCATCATCTAAATAGGTCAATTTTGAAGTTCAAAGACACATTTTCTTTCTAATTTGTTCGAAAAACATTCAACATACCTTTGCTTAGACATTTCGGCAGAGGATTATAGTTGTTTTTTTCTCTCATCATGAATCAGTGTCGTCCAGTTTTCTCTTTCCTGAGGATCCGTCTTTAGAGCGGCTCCACCACTGCAAGTCAAACTCCTCTTTGATGTGACAAGGCTAAGAAGTAGAGCAGACAGACAGTGTTGATTTAGACCCAGTTTCAATAAAATAAAAAAATAAAACTCTGCCTCAATATAAAACATTAATTGTGCCTGTGTTCATTCAGAATTTGCTTTGTTAAAGGGACTCTTTGTTTCGTCTGAAGGATCTCTTTATAAACTCCAAAGCAGAAAATGTATAATTAATGTCTTTGTGGGCAGTTCTTTATGAGAAAGAGAACACATATTTACAAAGACTGTTGAGGGAGAGTTTTTAGAATAGTTTCAACAATTCAGAGACATGCTGTTACCTTGACTAACATTTTAAATGATTTGTACTGTTTAAACTGTAGATTTTTCCAAACATACAGCTGTATAAATAGCTCTGTTTTGATAGATTATAACTTTCTAGGGGCTTTAGGTGTCTTATTTCCTCACTTCTACTGTAACTATGCAACATACAATATCCCTGACAATACATAAATGAATACAAACTACTTATACGCAAGTTTCATGACTGCAACTACAAATTCATACATTATGAAAATTAATGGTAAACTACTGGATACCTTGAATTACAGAAAAATGCATTAAAACATAATGATTGGTGTGTAATGATGTTAAGTATATGTGGTTATTAGCAAATGGATTAAATGCACAAATAAATAGTACAGTACCACTTGGTTTAAGGAAAAAGGAACTAATTTGTGTTAAAAAAAAAAAGAAGTTTGATATTAAAGCAGTGAATAAAAGACTAAAAGAGACTTCATGAGAAATAATTAGGCCATGCCACAGCAAGAGACTAACTGACTAAGACATCCAAAGTAAATTTAAGTTTCAAAGTTGTTGAGTCCAGTACTTTTACAAATGCTCAGTGTGATGGATTACACAACTTTAAGCAAGTTTCAACAAGAAATTCATACATTATGAAAATTAAAGGTAAATTAATGGATAGAATGAATGACAGAAAAAATGCATTAAAACTTAAAAAAACACTAATGTGGTTATGATTAGTTGTGATAAGTATATGTAGTTATTAGCACAAATAACTAGTGTAGTACAAAAGGCTTTTATAACAACTTGGTTCAAAGCAAGAGGAACTCTTTGTGGAAAAAAACGTTGGTGATAGGCTAAAAACGACTTTTAATGAGCAATAATTAGGCCATGTCACAGCAAGAGGCTAATTAAGTAAGAAATCCAACCAAAGTGAACATAAGTTTCAAAGTTGTTGAGTCCAGCTCAACTTAAAGTCTGCTTGAAGATAGTCATAATATTTTCTGTAACATTTTTTAGGTGGAGGATTCAGGTTTTCTCTTTACTCTTCCAGCACTGTATATTATTTGTTCGTTGTCATTTTTTTTTGTAATTTTTAATTTGTGCAAACTAAACTAGATGGATAAGAGTCCAAACATGAAGCTAGGATTGCTTCTGGGCTTTAGACACTACATTCAGACTCATGAATTACAACAAACTTGTTAATTATTCCCAAACATTTCTTACTGTTAGCTGCTTTTAAATGGAAATCAATTCTTTATCAAACCAGACATGTTTTTAAATGAGCAAACAACAGTTCAAAATCTCCATTTTAAGACATTGGCCTTCTAAATGAAACCACTCTGACAGAATAAATATTAAACTAGAAGACGCTCCTGTAGTACCTGTCTAGAGGACTTGATGAGTGTTGCGGACCGCAGACTGGAGTGGCTGATGGTGGTCTTCTCCATTCGCTCCAGCAGGATCCTGGTTCTGGGGATGTGACTCCAGGACACACCGAGGCCCGGCTGCACTTCACCGCTGCCGCCTCTCGTTACGTGGTTTGTTACCTGAAGGCCCAGATGTCATTATGTTTATTGTGGGGTTTTTTTTATCGTGGGCAGATTATCACACAATTGTGTCATCCTTTTTTAAGGATTAGAATATATAACCTCCAGTTATACACCTGAGTTGACAAAAGGGAACAAAATTAGGGAACAAATTAGAAACTTTTGTTTTTACCTTGATTTAGTTTTTTCTATTCAAAAAGAAGGTGAAAAATGTTTAGCTTTCATCTCAGGTCTCAAAGCAATAACAAGAGGAAGTGTGGAACAGTTTGTGGAGAGTTTAGATTGACACTGTGACTGCGTCTTGCATTCAGAACAGCACTCTTTATAAAAGGACTGTGTCATCCTTACCAAAGTAGCTACATTGAAGTCTTTTGCCATCGTCTTAAGAACTCTCGCCACTTGTATCATCAAGGACATGCCTGCAGGCGGAAGAAACTGTTGAGTGGTTCGTCCGTGTACAGAATAATGTGTTTCAGTGGGACTTTCTTTGTAATGAATCTCTAATAACTTGACTCAGTTTGTTTTAGTCACGCTGGCAGACGAGCTCTGGGGACGTCAGTCCATCGCTTTGGTCCAGACTGAAATATCGACACTGACAATTAATCCACGCGGGATAACTTGTAATAACTTTGGTGATCTGACTTAACATCTGGCGCCTTCATCAGCTTGAAATTTCAACTTGTCCAATAGTTTGGTGTATGACCAGAAAATTAAAACATGTATTTTCTTTGTGTTTAGTGCCAACTGGCGTGCTAACACACTTAAAGCTGCAACAATTAGTGCATGAATGGATAAGTGGATCAAGAGAAAATTAAGGAAAAACAACCAACTTTTCTTATTTCTTTTCATATAGTTTCTTAAATATGAACATTTTCTGGTTTCACTGCTCTTCTATGATTGTAAACTTAATATTTTTTGGTTTTGGGCGGTTGGTCAGGACTAGACACAACATTTCAGGTTGCATCTTAGGCTTTTGGAGACGGTATAGACATGTTTCAGCATTTTTTGACATTTTATTGACTAATTGATTAAATCTAAATGTGATCAGCAGATTAATCGATAATAAAAATAATTTTTAGTTGCAGCTCTAAACTCACTAAACTAAGTTGGTAAACATGAACACACAAATGTTAACAGTCTTGTTAGCATACCTAGTAGCTAGCCTCCTCTGTGACCTCAGCACCATGGTTGTTGCTCATTATTTGACCCCATCAGCAGTGTCTACTCAAACTTTTCAGGACGAATGAAAATGTAAATTGTACCCATTGTCCAGCAACAGGTTACATCATCAGAGACGTCAGAGATGTGGACCATCTTCCTGTGATGATGAAATGTTTAAATCCAATGTTTCCGCAGACTGTGCCGGCCACTGCCCCGTCCTACCGAAACTAGTTCAGCAGAAAACAGGAGCAGAGTTGAGTAACACAGTCTGTGGAAATGTTGGAATTAAATATTGGTTTTACCCCAGGTTAAAAAAGTTTTATCATTCCCAGCAGACAGCCGATATCAGTGGGATCACAAAATGGTCTTTGAAGATGCACCCCTGCTGCTGGATAACATGAGTTTAACCTCCTCTCCTAAGCTTCATGGAGGTGATGTCACAGTATGTGTTCAATCACAGTCTAACAATGAGTGGTACAGAGGTCACCAACAGGTCTGACTCAGAAGACAGTTTTATAAGCCAGTTTTTTTGAAAGTTTTCGGAATTCATTTATTACAAAATGTTGCTGCTGTAGCTGAGCTTATTGTCTTGATGCTAACCTTACAAGTTATATAAAACATCATGCTTTTATTACATTGATATCTTGCTCATGTTTTTAACTATTTTTTGGGGTTTTACTCTGACAGATCTGCCAAGGCGTGGAGAAAAAGAAACAGTTTCAATGGAAATTACCTACAGATCTCTTAAAAGGGTTAGTCAGGTATTCATTTATTCATGAATAAACAAGACCAGTAGTGATTAATTGAACTGTCAATAGCTCTAAACTAAATGCTTCACTGATTAACATTTTAAGTAAAAGTACGTTTCCTTTTTTAGTCTTTTCTAATATCTTTTCACAGGTACTCATGACAGGTTTATTTTAGATCCCCCTCTGAATCCTGTTGTACTGAGTGACTGTTTAATTAATTCAATCACTTTTGGAGCTTTTTTAGCAATAAAAAGTTCACTTAGATTAAGAAATTATTCCGAGTCTCAAGAGGTCTGACACCAGTTTAAGCAGCTCAATGATTAATGAAACAGCGCTAAATATAACTGATGTCAGAAATATGAGCTCTTCCCTCTAATTGTGATGGTTTGAGGTTCAACGTTTTATTTATTTTCCCACTTCCTTATAAACCAACTTCGAAGTCATGCTTCCAAAATAGGCGGGAACCCTGTCGTGATATTTATTTTACAGGTTCAGGACAGACATTTGGAATTTACAAGCTCGGGTGTAAACAAAGCCTCAGGTATGATGGACTATGATGGACTTTCAGAAAGAAATATCACCTTCATTGTATTTGCCTCCCAGTAGAGGAGAGATAACAGCTGACACCGAGTCCACGATCACTGCCTTGACAGAGCCACCACCAACAGACGCCTGATGCAAAAAGAAAAGTGACAAAATTAGGTTGCTGAAAATGTTATGTCTTTCTTGAAGGTTCCCCCAAGGTGTGGCGGGATTGTTGGTATATTTTAAGCAGAAAAAATAACGGCAGACGAACCTGCTGAAGCCCGCTACCCTGAAGACTGTACAGACATTCCAGTAAAGAGAAGACGTCAAACAAACGGAAGATACGAATCCTCTGAAGAGCTTCCATCTGTGAAATGACGGTTTTCTAGTTTGACATTGTTTTATTACAGCTGATCTAACATTCGTTTATAACTCGATTCCTGTCAACTCACCTGCTCTTCTTTGTTACTTGTTTCAGTTTGTAGCATTTGAAGCAAGCGGCTGGCAGTCAGACCTCCCGTCGTATCGATGTATATTACGCCCTGTTTCAGTTGGTAAGAAATGTGCACTGCGACACCAAAACACACCTAGAAGTCATGACAAGAAAGCAGGGAAATAGTTAAAAACTAACTGTGTGCATAACTTGCGTTGGCTGAATGGTAACTCTGTCTAATGCATGGTGAGACTTCCTGCGCCATATTTAACCATCTAAATCTATCTATTATCTTCTGTTTAAGCTGTTTTGGGGTTCATTTTTGGTTTTGGTTTAGTTATATTTCACAGTTCTATAATAGAGGTCTGCTCAAGTCATCTAATGCCCAAACATTTTATAAACGGTAGGATGTTGCGTGACTGACATTTGGATCATTTCTAAGCTTTGAATGGGCATTAAACTTTCCTAATTGAATCATCAGTACAAAAGATGAGCAACTGCATTTTCATCCATTTCTTGGATAAAAAAAAGTGTTGTTTTTTTTTGTTTTTTTTTTTAAAAAGGTACAAATCTGTGTACATAAAAATGTAAGAGGAGAAAGCAACTACCACTTTGAAGGAGCCATTTCAATAAAAAGCATCCAACCACAGAGCTTTAAAAGCCTGTAGCTTGCAATGCTAATTGTGAGCAGATGCTAAAGATTACGCTTCCAAAGAAACCTATCAAAATATTCAGCAGATCAAATCAATCCACTTTTGTATTCTGGGACAATGTCGGAAGAATTCAGCAACTTTAGTGCACCGTTTTGTCCCCATTTGCAATAATAAAGCATTCGGAATTTGCTACTGCTCTAATTTTTGCCTCTGAAAGTGTTTTTCTTCATGGCAATGGTGACTGAGGCTCATGGGTGGCATTAAGAGCCATATGGCATACCAAAGGGAAAACTACAGTTGGAAAGAAATACCAGAAAGTCCTCTCACTTTTATTGAGAAATACATGTATTTATGTCTGGGCACCAAAAACTGCTGATCATTTACTTATATTCTTGACTTAAAATCATACTTTACTTAGAATAATACTGTATTTTTTATTTTTTAATAGTTCCTTTATATTACAACAGCATAAAAAACACGGATGCATCACATTAGAATGTAGGTTTTTCCATTGGCACACTTATTGCCGGCTTGAGATGAATGAGCGCTGTTCTCCCACTTATAGCTTGATCATCATCAGAGGAAGTGTTTGTTGTTGTAGTGCTTCAACCATCTGTTCTTTCTGCGGCATTAGAGCGTCTTGATTTGTCTTTGTTGACGTTTGGGCTAGTGATCTGTGCGGTTTGTGAAATCTCATCATCTTCGCCTGCATATGTGTGATGATAGATATGACAGAGTTGGCAGTTAAATCTACATAGCCAAGGTCCTCTAAGCTTGAAGGTTAAGCATCACTGGAAGCTTGCGGTTATCTGTTAGTGGTTCTCATCACCCGGAGCATGATTGTGAAGAGGAGAATTGGCTGGGACGGACATTCTTGCATTACGCCTGCCTTCTCTGAGATTGGTGCAGAAGAGGGTTTTTGCACTGTTGATGAAACATCAGGTTGTGGTTCCTGTAAGGGCTTCGGGAGGATGAAAGTGATTGTCATTGAAAAGTCAAAGATTCAGAATTCCTCATGAATTGTACTCATCGGTGACATCTGGATACTGATGATTGAAGTGGGACCATGAAGAGGCTTCTGTGTTTGAGTCTAGTTTTCTTGAGATGGAGAGCTCTTTACAAACCCCCCCCCAAAAAAAAAGTACTTTCTGTGCACAGATATTTCCTGTCAGCATTCATGCTCAGCAATTTAGAGGAATAATGCAAATAAGCAGCATTTGAGTGGGGCTGAATACTCGTACATGTGGTTGAATTATGAGGATAGTCTTGATTTGAGGCTGAATTTTATCATTTATCACACCTGGATATTTCCACAGTAGCTTATCCACAGAATCATAATATACAGTCATCACACTGTCGAAATGTTGACAGAATATATTTTGTAAGCTACATGACACACAAGTTGATGAAAGCTATAAACCATTATCAGCCCTCATCTTCCATCCTGTTTGTATGAAAAATCACCATCTTGGCAGCAATAAGTCTGATAAGGTTTATTTCGTTTTTGTTGTTTTCTTTTTGATTGTCATTGGAAATATTGCTTGATGATTCTCTCAGCAGCAGCCAAAACTCAAATGAGCCCCATTTATTATTTGTTGTAATATTTCTTATGAGCTTGGATGGAGGTTTATGAAAGTTGTATAATGTGTGTTTTTGTCGTTGCCAAAAACAAAGAGATATTTCTTTGTGATATTTAAAGGAGACAGCTACAATTGTGGGCATAATACTGTGAATACGGTTAACATATATTCAGCTAAGAAGATAACTCAAACCTCTCTGACAAGTCCAGCTTACCTTACCCTAAAACTTTATTTAAAAATGTTTGCATTTGGTTATTTTATGACAACAGCAGATAGTAGCACCTCTTTTGATTTCTGAGATCTTTACTCGCCTGTTAAAATAACTAAAAAAACTATATCATCTAGTTCTTTTTTATGCCTCTCTGGACTCAAGGCTGTTGGTTAATGTGTACATATCAAACAGAAAGTATTAAAGGAAGTATTAAAAAGAGCAAAAGCTGTCAAAATAATTTGCCAAAAATGTGCCCAGCACCAGATGAAAGCTGCAGAGAAGTCCTGACAGAGTTTACAGGATTCAGGGCTTCAAGGTTTAGGTAGGAAACGCCTTGCTGTCCTCAACTGAGCATGATGAAAAATATGTGAATACTCAAAATATTTGCATCATTTCATTCAGACTGCACTCTTCTCTCAGACAGAGCTGTAAAATTACTCAAGAAAAGCATCACATGTTCGTGTGCCGTTATTTTTAATATTGTTTTATACATTTACAGATTCTTTTGCAAGTAGACAAAGCAAGAAATATCCTTCTTAATATCAACAGATTGTGATCTACTTTGCGCAATCCTTTACATATTGTCCATTTCATTACTCTATCTCTGCATAAACGTCTTAAAGGGCAACTGACAACGATCAATTATTATGATGAACTGAATAACTTGTGAGCATCATTCATCAGTTCACCTTTTCACCAGTAGAGCGCAGCCATGACACACACAAGTCAGACTGGATTTACTCACATGGTTGATTCAGTTTCATATCACTAATACAAAGCAATGACTAATTTATGAAACACACTTAAAAAGGAGTGATTAAAAGGGGGAACAAATCACAACTGTAGTTATTAGTTATGCTCAAACAATGAGTCAAAGGTCCAGAGCAGTCTGTGTCCTTACTAAAGAATATTTCCCTTCTACAAATGGGAAATCTATCTGTGCTCCATCTGCCTTACAAACGTCCAAATCTACACCTGTACACCTGTCATGTGATGCTGCGTCTCAGTTTTGCAGGCTAACTGTGCCATACTAGCAGCAGTAGGAATGTTTGGTTTCTTTCAGTCATTAAATTTTGATTCTCTGATGTACCACAAAAAATATTTTTAAAAGGCCTGGTCAGTGGTGTTTTTTTTTGTTTTTTATTGTGGAAAGTAGCTGAAGGCCAAGTTAATGCAGCTGATATCAGAGGCCACTTAAGACAGCGTTCACGAGCCAAATGGAACAAAAAAAGGGAAAGAAGTCCTCTCTTTCGCTGCTAAAATGTTTCTTCAGTGCAAGAATGCAGCACATGGGCCATTTCTGAAACACTCTATTGCTGTCTGCTGTATTTTTAACTACAGCTATGTACCGTACTCCAGATGCATATTCTACCGGCACAGTTCAATGCAAACTCGATTTTAACGACACTGAAATTATTTTAGCTTGATAAAAATGGGTCGATACAGAGGAATCTGGTTACAAACATCTTTGGTAATGTACGATACTATTGATTTAATGTTATGCTGTGATAGTGGACATTCTGTACTGGTCTGTAAAGCTACAGAGCAACAACTAAAAACATAGTGAATCTAACAAAAACTGACTTTTAAATGTATCCCCTTGCTCCAACAAAGGCATGTATATTTGGAAAAGATATGAGGGGGCATTGATGAAGAAGCCAAGCTTAAACAAGCATCAGCACTAAATCAGTTTTGTGTCTAAACTGAACAGCGGGGGAGTGTATTTTAATTCAATATGTGGAGAACTGTCCTTCGGGATACATATTTGATTTAAGAGGTGAAGCTTCTTAAACTCTCGTGGCACTGAGCCCACCTTTAAATCCCCCAGTCCCCCGAAAGACAAAGCAGTGTGCTTTGCTGTGTGTGCAGAATTGTCTTTACCTGGGATTTCCAGTGGAGATGATGGCTGTTGAGCTCAATAGTTCTTCATACAGATCAGCGCCTGACACGGGGAACGCTGTGTGTTGGGCCAGCAGCACTCTGCGGATGGCAAATAGAGCCTGAAATACAGAAATTACAGTATATGAGGCTTAGACGACTGCTGCACGGATCCGCCATGCACTCATTCTGCCTCTGCCAAGGTTGCCAGATTGGATCGTTTTCTGCCCAATTGGTCCATTATGATGATAATCCGAAGGCACAAGGTAAAATCTTGGCTTGTTCTGATGTGATTAGGAGACTCTTTTCTTTCTTTTTTTAATGATCACATCATGCCCACAGTCTGTTCTTTCTATGCCTTCTCATATCATCTTTTGGTTAATAACAGATTACTGAAACTAGTGATGTTGCATTTCCAAGTGTAGCCAGGGTTCCCGCGAGGATCCTTAAAAAGTCTTAAATTTAGTTTTTGATATTCAAGGTGTGAAATGTCTTAAAATGTCTGGAATTAAAGTAGGAGTTAAGGTTTAAATTTGATTTGAGCTCGGGCAGAGTAAATGAGCGCAATTTTATTTGTTCAGTTTATTTTATTTATCATTATTTTCTGATTATTTTACATGGCAACCAATCAACTTATTAAAGTAAAAAGATAATCAGCAGTTGGAAATATAATGAAACTAATCATTAGTTGCAGTCGTTTATAAATGACTTCAAAATGACCTCCATTTCAACCCACTACGACAGTAAAATCCTGCTTTTGCATTACTATATGTCTCAATAATGGTATTTTTTCCTTTAAAAGGTTTTAAAAAAGGTCTTAAAGTCATGAAATTTGTTCTTAAAAATGTGCAGATACCCTGGTACGTCAAGAACGCAGGGCAGTTTCTTTTGAGGCTTCAAATTGAAGCTTTTATCGCTTTGCAATGACATGATGGATTATTACCAAGGTTTCATTTTGGGTGTGCAGCCCTACTGGTTTGGTAGTCTTGGAACTAACAATAATTCATCCGATTATTTTTTATGTCAGAAATTAATAAAATGCCCTTCACATTTAAGTGCCTCTTTTATTGTATTTGTTCAGCATTTATTTTTCACATCTTTCACATTTTTTTCTATTTCTTCAACTAACTACTAACTATTTCTTCAACTAACCCTAACCCTAACCCTCCACACAGAATAACAGCTACAGAAAACCTCTCACACACGCTCACGCCTACACACACACAGTCAAAATAGAACCTCAAGCACTTAACTATTGCACTTAAGTTTGTTTGTTCACATCTATGGACATTGAATGTAGCCTCATTTATACTTGTTATTCAGTTGCTTTTTCTATTAGGTCAATGTTATGTTGTGCTAATATATCTATGTTGCTCTGATCATATTATTAACAACAAAAAAGAAAGAAAAAAGTTCACATAGCCCAAGGTGGCATCATGAATTTGCTTGTTTTGTTCAGCCAACAGATCAAATATTCAACACAGAAAAGCAGCAAATTCTCACATTTAAAAAGTTGGAAAAACCAACTGTTTCAATTTTTTCTGGCAAACAAGGTTACTTCACTGTGGGAAAACTTTGATTTTATTTCCCTCAATTATGCATATTACTTATCTTAACATTTTTATTGCCAAACTAGTATATCGACTGCCAGATAGTAGAGAACCGCACCAAAGGAATACACATACTTTTCACTGTGTTTCCCTTTTCACTGGCAAACTACCACACTGACTCTGAGACCAGGGCTTTTTAAACAGATGCTTGTTTTTCCCACACAAACATGTAACTTAAAGACTCGGTGAAGTGCTAATTCTGTGTCAATTAGATGAGTAAATGTCAGAAAAGATGATGAGAAGATGAGTATTTATATCTAAATCCCTCCTCTCTCCTCCTGAAAAAATGTCAAAAATACTGTCTAATCTAATGCTTCATATGTGAGTCATGTACATAAATGTATTAAATCAAATGTGATCTGACCAGTTCGCTTGCAGGTCAGTGCCCGTATTTCACTTTAAATAAGCGTATAAATAAATAAGTCATATTTCAAAAGCTAAAGAAGCTCCTACTTCCTGCTTCACTGGGACTTTAAAGTGGCTGGATGTAGAAATCATGTTTTTAAAATATGGTGACATTTCATTTCATTTAAAAGATATAAAAATATATAACAAGTATATCTTTTAACAAATATTTAAAAAAGGAAGTAAAGAACATTATGAGAAGCCCATACAAGGTGAGCATGACCAAAAAGACAGCCGCTCCTCCCTACAATCCAAAAAATAAATACATTTTTAAAAATTTTAATATTAAAAAAGTACAGTAAAGTACAGTAAATATAGTATGACTTCTCCTCTCCTCCACCAGCCAATGACTTCTTGGTATTTGGATTTATTTGCATGGGTGCATTTTTAAGATTTGTGTTGTCCAACTCTAGTGTGCTAGGTACCAACATCAAAGTGCGTCCCACTGGAGTTATTGTAAAATCCTGCAACAAGACATCAGTCCACTATGAAAACACATTGTTCACTAACCAGACTGGGCTGTGATGTCTTGTATAAAAAGGGATCAGTGTTTTTTTTGTTAAAAAAAGAGCACTTACTGCTGTTTAGCAGACTTATACTCTGATTAGTCTCTTCTTCTGGGCAGAGAGGAATTCCTGCCAGACTTTGTGTCCAACAAGAGAAATGTATTCAGAGAAATGAGGCAAATCTGTTGGGCCTAATTAGTGGGAGTACTGGCGCCCCAATTTGGTTTGTGGACTCATAAGATGGGTGTGTTTTTACATAAAAGCCTCGCCTGGTGCAGCTTTAATTGAACTGAGGGAGCCTGCCGGAGTTGGAAGAACGTGTCGGCGCAGATGTCCCAGCATTGACCTACTGGCGGTTATAAAACGTGTGCGTGGTTCAAATCAATAGCAGTCGTCTGATGGATCAGAGGGATGCTGGTTATCAGCTCAGAGGATGCCTGTAGGCTGAAAAAAGCTGGTCAGGAAATCTTGTTTGGTCACTGGGATGAACCTGAACATGCTGCAGGCAGGATAAAAGAATATTCAGGAGGGGGAAAAAAGTATTGATCTCATGGGGCGGGTGGAGATAATCCTTACATTCCCTCTGTGATGATATGTAACACTTTCAACTCAGATCAGGGTGGTACTCAACTCCCATAAACCACAATACATGAGTCGGTGGGGTTCTACACTCAGAGAAAAGTCCAATTACATGAAGGCCACATGAAAAGAAAAAGTCCAGTGATAAGAGAGCAGAGACTGTACAATATATTTCACTCTTTTTAAAAACTTTCTCTTGGCATTTCTGAGGTCTTTAACCCCGGGTGCACAACAAATCTATTTCCCTATACATATCCAGACAGCATGCACAGACTCTCTGGCCATAGAGGATGTATTATTGACCGAAAAGACCTAACTCATCTTTCTCTCTTCCTTTTTTTTTAAAACCGAGAACGCTTGAGGTTGACTGCCATGACCCGTACACCCACACAATTATTCACCAATGGACTTTTATCTGAAAATGCCTGTTTGGATCTTTTTGATTATTTACGCTCTAATATATCTCCCAAAAAAAAGGGAAAGGCACTATTTATGATCTACAAAATACTTTCAAGTTATGTGCCCATAAGGTCAAAACTGAGTTAGGCAGAATTTCTTTCATGATCTCTGCTCTCTCTTTGTTGCTCTCACAGCAAAAAATGATATAAAACTGAGAGAGCTGGCTTCTCTTTATGGGTCAAACTGATAATCGAGGATTTTGTGGCGGACCCTACTGGGATTAAACTTTTTTGTAATACGACTATAATTTGTAGTTTTGCTACACTGATGGGATGACACTTCTATTATTCCCTTATTGATTTTACAATTCTCTATTATATCTACAGGGAATCATATAGCTGTGTTGTAATTTCTGAGTGGAAAAAACACAATGTAAAAAAATATATATAGAAAAGAATAGGAAGCAAATGTGATCTTCAACAGTGGAATAATTTCGCCTGGCTTGTTAAGCAGATGACCCGACGTGCAGTTGGGAGGTCTGCTTACATTAAGGGAGACTTATTATTGTAGTCCACCATCGTAAGCCGCTCACACAATGAGAAACTCATGCTGCCCATAGAAGCAAGTGTGTCAAAGGTCAACATCTAGATCACGACCTAAACCTCCCACTCCAAACTGCTTAAGCCAAGAACAGGATGTGGGTGTTTTCTTGTTGTCAGATGAAGTTATGAATTTAAAATTTATGTAAGAAAACAATGAATCTGGCAGTTTGTTATGACCTGTTTTATGCTACAATGGAGGTAATACATTTGGTTTTGGTTCTTTGCTTAAACTGAAGCAGTGCTATAGATTTGGGACACTACATAAGGTGATTAAGGTGGGTGTAATTATAAGTGATTACTATGATTGGACTGAAACTAGCAAATACAATCTTGCAACACTGATTGACCCTAGGGTGTTTTACCTGGGGTTATTTTTTTATAATTAGTTACATGCATGGTACAGCTGTTCACTTTTCACACAAAAATAAACACTCAACTCATGTGTCAGTCATAACACACTGAGATTAAAATACACTAACTCCAGGCAACGCCGTAATGTAGCTTTTCATGGCAGTCTCTGTAGTTAATTCACATTGTGATCCCTAGTTATATTTATTGTGTATGTTGTTTTTTAAATTGCTAATAGTGTAAGAAATGTTTGCATTGTGTAAACAAACTTTTACTTATAAAATAAGTCAGATTTAAATTATAGAAAGCACAACTGTGTGTTTTAAAGGAAAGAGTCATAGAAATGCAGCAGGAAATGTTTAAATGGGCTTCAACATTATTTCTTGTTTATTTCTTTTGGAGGAGGGTTCACTGAATATGGATGAAATTGAGTTTTGAAGTGAGGATGTAAACATTTGTTTAAAATGTGCTGCTGCAGATCCACAGATGTTTTTGTTTGAGTGAGGAAAAGTACTCAGGAAATTTGAAGGTTTTAATCACTGAATGCTTTTTGCGTGAAGGCAATGCAAATGTTGTCACAGTTTCATTCATAATTGTTGCTGTTGTGTTGGCTGTGTGAAAACATTTGGAAGATGTTTGTTTTTGGACTTTTTCTTTAATCTGTGATTTTTGGTGAACTATTGGAATTGGAACATTTGAACATTTATTGAAGTGAAATCATGTGAGAAGAAGAATATCACTATATGGTGGAGCTGCTAAACTCTGTCTCTCTCCTCTGTCCCTCTTCTCCCTTTCTTCCTCTCCTCTTTATTTCTCTCTTCACCTCAATGTTTAATTCATGTATGGTATAAATCATGTTACCTTATAGGACACAGAGCATTTCTGTGCAAGCGCCTCAGTGTCAGATGCAACCAGGTCTTCCACTGTGGAAACAAGAAATCAAGCTTGTTATCTTTAAAACATATATATACATATACATATATACATATACATATACATATACATATATATACATATATACACATATATATATACATATATATATACATATATATACATATATATACACATATATATACATATATATACATACATATATATATATATATACATATATATACATACATATATATATACATATATATATACATATATATACATATATATACATATATATACATATATACACATATATATATATATATATATATATATATATATATATATATATATATACATATACACATACACATATATATATATATGTATACATATACACATACACATATATATATATACACACACACACCTACATACAAGCATATATACCCACACCTACATACATACATACATATATACACACACAAACATACATATATACACACACCTACATACATACATACATACATATATACACACACAAACATACATATATACACACACCTACATACAAGCATATATACACACACATACATACATTTATGTATACACACACCTACACACACATACAGTACATACATACATATATATATACACACACCTACACACATACATACACACATATATACACACATATATACACACACACACATACATAAACACACACCTTCATATATACACACACACACACACACACACACAGATACACACCTGTTTTAATATCAGCAGCTCGCAGGTCTCGGACTAAATCCTCGTCCAGTCCAGGACACATTCCCTCTCTTAGGACGACCATGGTCTGGCATTGTAAACTACTTTCTGAACTCGTATTCTAAAGTTGGCGACGACTAAATCTTCACAGTGTTTACTAAAAAAAACAACTTCTGACTCCTTATCAAACTTTTTCCGATTTGCTTCACCGACACCACTGCACCGCGCAATGTGTGTCTTCTTCTTCTACTTCTTTTTCTCGCTTCCTCCTCTACTTCTTCTTCTTCTTCCTCTTCTTTGGTTTTATATGCGCACTAAGCGTTAGGGGTGCATGCCGCTACCTACTGTAGCGGAGTGTAACAGCATGAGAAACACACGGAAAAAAAACTGTATAAAGTTGTATTCTTATGGAAGTTTCCGACAATGTGATGAAAAATTATAAAATGTTATGTAAGTCATTATAAAGAGAAACCTTCTCAAAATTATGAGAAACTATCTCAAAATAATGACTTAGTAACGCAAAATAATGAGATACTATCTCAAAATAATGAAATACGATATAGTAACTAAATATTGTGAGATATCTCAAAATAGATATCTCAAAATAATGAGATACTATCTCAAAATAATGACTTACTGTCTCAAAATAATGACTTAGTCACTCAAAATAACGAGACACTATCTCAAAATAATGACTTATCTTATGACTTATTATCTCATTATTTTAAGATACTAAGTTATTATTTTGAGATATTAAGTCATTATTTCAAGATACTAAGTCATTAGTTTGAGTTACTAAATTATTATTTTGAGATACTAAGTCATTATTTTGAGAAAGTTTCTCATTATATTGACTTACAGGATCTTTTTTTTTTCATCACATTGGCGGAAATCGAATTTGATCATATTCTGGATATGAAACCTGTTTCATTTAAATCTTTAAATATAGCCCTTTGAACCTGTAACTATCCCCTGTCGACCTTTGATGCTCCATTCCTTTAATCCCATATCTACCACCCTTCCCTTCAGTCTTTCTCTTTTATACATTGAACCTCCTACAGCCTATCAGCACATGTTCAATAGTTTCTTTGCAGTTACAAGTCTCACATTTCTCTGACACTGCCTTTGTCATGGTATGTTTCTCGTCAAATTTATACAAAGGGTTAAATTAGCATTCGCACTCTGCTTGCCGTAGTAAAGGGAACTTGGAGGGTCTGCAGAGCAAACAGCCTTCAATACATCAATGATTAGAGTTGGTACCTAAATGTTTTTGGGCATCTTTGTATGGAGGATCGAAATGGTATAAAAGATAACGATAAGTACTGTGTTCATAAAACCAACACAGGTTTCTTATAGAATTTTGCTTCAAGTATAGACTACAGGTGTTGGAGAGGTTTAGACTGGATAGACTATTGAATATTCTTGTGATTTCTGGGGATTACAAAAATAAACTATTTGCCATCTGTTTTTTCATTGAATTTACACATCTTAACATTCCTTTGGGGCATTGTATATAAGGAGGAAGACTGAGCGAATGATCCAACAACAGAATATCTTTGTTTTTGTAAAAAAAAATATGGCACCACAATTAGATAAGAAACAAGAAAGCAATAAAAAGATAATATTTTGTGAACTGTGGTATATTTCTTCAATTTATCCTTTTGTTTTATTGTTTTTCACAGGCAAATGTAAATGCCAATGGCTATATCCCAGGTATAATCAGTTTTGTTTGTGTATGACTTATGCACATATTGTTCTGTTAATAATTAAACAAAAGGTAAATGTACAAGTACTTAAACAACTGATTTTTTTTTAATTATGTTTTTGTAGTGCCTAGTGATTAACTATGGTTTCTTTAAAAGATGGTTAGGTTGATGGGTCACTCTAAATTGCCCGTAAGTGTGAATGTGAGTGTGAATGGTTGTCTGTCTACTATATGTTAGCCCTGTGATGGACCAGTGTACGATGCCTCTCGCACACTGACAGCTGGGATTGGCTCCCTGCGACCCTCTAGAGGATAGGCGGGATGGAAAATTAATGAATGAATGAATAAATAACACATTCAGTGCAACATATAATGTGCAGAAACAAAAAAATAAAATAAAATAATGATGCATAACACAAAGCACCAACAAGTCTTGAAGATTCAACATGAGAACATCATAAATGATTTCTTGTCACGCTTACAATTGGAACATTATCCATTAATTGTTCAGACCATCTTAGGCAGAATCACAAAGATTTATTGATGGAGACACATATTATTTCCCTGATGACAAATTAGGCCAGTCATACAGTATTTTGGTCCCTCAGTGTACTATTGACATACCCATTAAGTTTTTAGTGAAAAGGGTTTTTTTGGTTCACCTTGTCATCTGCAGAAATCAGTGCTATGTCAAGTGTGGAAGTGATCATGGCACTTTGGTTGCAGAGAGCACTTATCTAAAGAGAAAGACCTCTAACTGGACAGTAAACCCTGTTACATAGTGATCCTCATCAACTAAAAAAAGTCATTGACTTTGGCTTGAGTTTGTCACTCTTTCAGTACTCTCTGGTCCAAATTCTGACTGATTTCTATCAGTAAGTTTAGACTGTGTTGGTGAGGCTGTCCCTTTGACCCACACAAGCTCTTCTGTCAGCAGTCATTTCCAGCTGAAGAGTCCTTTAGCAAGACAATTAACCTTGTTAGCTCTATATTCATAACTTATTCTATTGTTTTATATTAACATTAACTCATTATTTTCCCAACCTGCCATTCACAGCTGGAAGTACTGCTTCTGCTGTTAAAGGACTTTTATACAATTTCTGCTCTATAAAAGAAGTTGGATTTACTTGATCTGATATCATGTGGAAGAGAAAATAAGATTTTCTCAGGGATCAATAAAGAATCATGTCACATCCATTAATATGCTAATATAAACCTACCTGAATAAATCGCATTAGGGTAATGGATAAAGAGCTAAAACTGTTTTAATCATTTCACTATACCTGCATGTATAAGAAATGGAGCTGTACTCTGTGATGATGAATTGCTGCTGGTAGATGTGGTTTGCTGCTTTATGATAGTAGCTGATAGTAGACAAGAAGACAGGAATAGAGTGGGGCATGATCAAAGAAGAAAAGCCAGACTCTCAAGCCAATTTGACATATTGGCCAAACCAAACCATAAAATTACAACTTTCAGATCTGACAGGAGCCAAAAAAAGCATTTTTTCCCACACACAATCATGGTAAAATGAGTGGCTGTAAAATGGTGGATATATTTTTTGGAGTGTTATAAAACCCACAAAATGACTTCTCTCACAATCAGAATTTGGTTGATTTGGTCTGATCACATTTTGAAAGTCTAGAGGTGCTGCATGATTGAATTGTTGTATCCCTGTTGAAGTTAACCAGAGGGCTAAACTGGATGTTAGCTGACTCAGCCTGTGATGTATCTAGTGAGCATGCTCTATGGGCAAATGAAGCCCATAGACACTCTATACAGTTCTCTTTGGGCATCCATGGGCACAACATGCAACAAACCGGTTATGTGGTATGTGCAGCTATTATCTTTTAGGATGAGCTTGCACATCCTTCAGTCACAATCTCCATAAAATGATACCAGTGAATGGAAAAAGTGAGCATGACAGTTTCATCAAGAGTGGTCCTTTTGGAACTTCGCATAAAGTATTGCATCACCGGCAGGTCATAAACAATCTTTGTCAACCAAAAACACCCCAACCTTCTTTACCTTGTTTAGTAGGAAATGTGGTGCATAAGTACAGGTAGTGGGCTTCCTGGCAGTGAAGAAAATGAAAAAATGAAATGAAGGAAAAAAGAAGATGAATGTGTTCATATTGAGACACGCTAGGTGATACTGGGTGTT
Source organism: Scomber scombrus (assembly GCF_963691925.1). Taxonomy (NCBI): domain Eukaryota; kingdom Metazoa; phylum Chordata; class Actinopteri; order Scombriformes; family Scombridae; genus Scomber; species Scomber scombrus. Next base: position 18,091,083 of record NC_084983.1, read on the forward strand.
GGAGATCATGAGGCAAATCATTTCCAAGGAATGTCTTCTAAAAATGATTTTAAGCAATGGATGAGTTTGCATATGGGTTCTGTAAAAAATGAAAAAGACTGATCTCAAAAGGTTTGTTCATAGACCCTCTGGGCTTCAGGTCGATAATGTTGCAAAAAGTGAAGAGGCAATAGTACCACCTCTGCTTTACCTTCACATCTCCCGTTTCAAAAAAACAAACAAAAAACTTCAAAAAAGATGGATACTCATGTAATCCGTCAGCATATTAACCCCACAGAGAAAACCATTCATATTTTACCCAAATGGAATAATTGTTGCAAGAGTCAGGCTCATTTATACAAAGACTGTTTTCCACAAACGTACACCACAACTATTCCACTCATCACATTTCAACCCAATTTCACACAAATGTGAGCTTCCAGATTTGTGTCAGCTACCATCACCAGTAAGCCTCCGTATGAGGGAATCTTTTGTGAGGGAATGGTGTCAAATCTCTCCAGCAGAACACCAGACACTTACCATACTCTTCTCTTAGAAATATTAACTCCCACTGGAAAATGTACAAGTTTCTTTGACTTATTCCTCTGGAAACCTCACTTTATAATTAAAAACTAGACATAATTGTACATTAAGTGGTCTTGTCTGGACCCTTAAGTACTCAGTGAAGACTCCTCGCTCACATACTTCTACACTTCTAAGAATTACAAATCTCCTGGAAATCATCACAGCACCACTGTAGCCAGTTGATCCAGGTGTTCATAAGTTCAAAGCAAGCAGCAACTATCACAACTTGAAGCTGAAACGCATGTGGAAGTTCTTTAAAGAGCAATGACTCCAACAACAGTTAGCTTTACATGATCGGATATTTCCTTCCCTCTACAAACATGCATGAATACTAGGCTACTACTACTACTTATAAAACAAACTTATTTCTGTGTTCAAGGTATACATCCACAAAGGATTAGCAGTTAAATTCATTTTTTATCTTTTGGCCCCATAAAACAGTTATTTTTTTAGTTTTGTTACAGCTTGCGATGGTCCTTGTTACTTACTGCACTGCAGTATCTGGAACTATTCAGGTAAGATTACATTGTCTTTTTTAAAGTTCTCCTTATATTTTCCTGTTTAAAATAGGCTGAGATAGTTTTTGTTAAGTGATTTTTATGGTTTTATACTCTCTGGCAAATGACATTATGGCATTATATAAATCTAAATTGATAGTTTATTCTCTGCATGATTGTAGGCTGTAGAGTGACTCAAAGTGTACACAGAATGATTATACATACATATGTAGAGTACATCTGCTCAAAAATAACCTTTAGATTCAGATGCTTCTGGTTGCTCAGTGACTAAATAACTTTGACTACTGACGAAGCTAAATCATTCTGAGTACTTCGTCTTCGGAGAATGTCAGAAGTTCCAAAAAATACTCCAAAAAAAGTCAAAAAAGTCACCAGGAGTCGTCCAGCTGAATGCAGTTAGAGTTTTATTGTCGACAGCAAAACCCGGAGCCAACATACACAGACAGAATCTATGCATAAATGACACAAAGAGCTAAAACTTGGGGCCTCTTTTATCCTGTCTATATTGCTGACCCTTGCAGAAAAGTTTCGACCCCCTCCCTCGGTGGAGTGAGTTTCAACCAATCCTCTTCTTTCTGCCCCCAACATGTACTCACGTTCTTCGCACCCTCTTTCACCTCAACTTGAACTCATGTTCTTGGCGCCTATCCTAAAGACGCCCTAAAACACCTTTTATGGCTCTTCCTTCCGTCTCTATGCTAGCAGGTGTTTCGCTATAGGAGATTTCGGATTACATCATTCATGGCCTCCCGTTCTTGTACTTTTCCATTTACTAGGTGCTGCCCCCTATCTTCCTCAGCTGGTATTAGCTGTGTGGGCAATGTTTATCACAGATTTCTTTGAGTACAATATTACACAATTACTCTTATTACTGCATTCTTTTCTATAGTACTAATGCTACTAATATAAAAGTGTGGTATATAATCACATATATTGTGGTTTTCATGCTTATTTGATTATATGGTACTTATTCACTCACTAAATGCAGAATCACCCACTTCTTCTCCACCTGCATTGGTTTTGATTATCACAAGTACTTAATACACAAATACATTTCTATCAACTACATCCTTATACATTTTCGATGACTACTTGTAAAATTATACTCCACACTACTTCCCAGGCGGTGAAGAGACCAATTTTGGACTAGTGTTCACAGACCGTGTTTATACCGTCTCTTGTGCAGCCAGGGTCATCCAACACCAAAGATCATCCTTACTGAGGACGAAGACTTATGCTTTTGTAAGTTCTGTGTAGCTGAGTTTGTTCTTGCTGGAGACAGCATACAGTATTGCTGAGTCATATCTGTTTGATGAACTCTGACTAATGACAAAGAATATTGATTGATATTGATTCTTTACAGGCGACAAGCAATACAACCTAGCTGTTGATCAGGTGCATTAGATTCTCCTCACTTCACACAGGCTCCTGCAACAGCAAACACAAAGAAAGAACTATGGTTAGTGCACATATGCAGGCATAAAGAAAGAGTGGAAGCTCATCATACAGTCCTGTAAATAATTAAAGCCTTTGCTTACTGCTGCATAATTACAACATAATAGACTCATAAAGCCTGTCATCCATCCACTACAACAAAGTTCCCAGCAACAATTTATTCTGAACCCCTTCAGACAGCCTTTAGTGTTCCTGAGCAATACATATAGAATTAATGAAGGGTTTATAACACAATTTAATGTAATTGTAAGCCGATAAAGACTTTTTAAGAGTTTAGTAAAACATTTTGTGTCTTCAGTGAAGCATCTGCATCTGGTGTTTAAACAGATAATGAATGACTGACAATGTAATAGCATATACACGGTCGCCCATAAAGTTGAAATAATTTAGTCTTCAGACACATTCCTCTTTTTATTTTCTATGTATACACATCAGTAATCACCTTTGACCAGGTGCAATGAAATTGATCAATACAAAAATATTTTATTCCAACTTTATGGGCCACCGTGTATATGATTAAATATTAAAAACAACGCATGTATTTATCGTTTATATGTTTAATTATATTATATTTGTTATATTAATTATATGTGTTTATGGCATTTATTAATTAAGTACTTATAGTATCACTTTAGGTATAGAGTAAGTATTTTTTGAATTCATGAATACTTCACTTTTCCCTGGTGAAAGCCATAAGATATGGCTAAAAAGCTTTGGAAGAGTAAGTAGTAATGAGACCTTGAGTTAAAGCTTTTTTGTCAATTACGTTGGGAATACTCAAAAAAGTCCTTAAAGTGTTACATTTCCAGTGGGCTTAATGGGGATAAATAACTATAAAATAAATTATGAATTTTTTTTCAATCAGCTTGTAGGGAAACTCACCCGCATCAAGTGACACAGCCTTTCTCTAGAAAAAACAAAGATAAACAAGAAAAAAAACACAAAGTAGTTTAAAGAATAGATACACACCAATTCATCAACTCAAGGCAGTGCCATTCAGAGAGCAGCACAGCTACTTTGCCTTCTGTGATGATTGATTATATCAAACATGTAATGAATGTTTGTTGCCTTTCCAGGCCATTTGCCAGCTAAAGATGGCCTCCTAAACTAGCAGGTAGCTTGCATTGTTTGATGATAGTTATCAATAATGAATTAAATTTACTACTGCATATTAGGAGTACTGAAAATTATTCATTGGATTCCCAAGAGTGATTGATGTTGCTGACTGTATCTGTAGTTCATCACCTCAGCATGAATCTGACTCTTTTGCAGCCTCAGTGTTGAAGACACAGCGTTTTCTTTATATGAAGAAGGCACCCTTACTGATTAGTTTAAATTTTATGTCTGTGATTAAATAAACTCAGCAGGAGAACCAATTTTCATTTTCTTATGTTAATAAGAAAGCCACAAAGCGTGTGTGTGTGTGTGTGTGTGTGTGTGTGTGTGTGTGTGTGTGTGTGTGTGTGTGTGTGTGTGTGTGTGTGTGTGTGTGTGTGTGTGTGTGTGTGAAATGGCTGCAAAGATAATAACAGTGATCACATTTTCAGTCTCCAGAGCGTAGTTCTGTGTAAGACAGGTACCACTGAACATGCATATTAGCACATTATTCCATATAGGCTTTTAAAGCATCTCTTAACCTGAGCTAAGCTATTTATGAAAAGATTTCAGAGACTTTTAACTACATTGTACATTGTAAATAACTTCAGTACAAAGTCATGTTATGTATTTTTAATTGTTTTTGGACAAAAAAGGAGGTCCACCGCACAGAGGAATAAGATACACACATAATACAAATCGAAAGCCATATACACACAAAAAACCCTATTCAAAAGTCAACTAGATTATCTCAAAGATACACTGTGAACAAGCTCAAACCAAGGCTGTTTTTGTAACTTCTGAAAAGTTGACAGGAGATACACAGTTTTCATCTGACAGTGATAATATTATTACATAAGCCTAATCTTATATCTGTATCTTTTGCTCGGTGGTGGAAAAAAGCATTCAGATCCTTTAAGTAAAAGTAGGCTACTGTGCCGTGACTGATGTTATATTGCACAATCAGATTGTTAGTATTGGTGCAGCAATATACTGTTCTGTTTGGGTGAGGTGGAGCTCGTTTGAAGGTATTAACATGTATTTTTATAGCATAATAAAAAGAGTAACTATAACTACAGCTTTCAGATAAATGTATTGAAGGAGTGTAACGTAGCAGAAAATGTACCTCAAAATTACATTTCACTACAGTACTTACGTGTACTCCACCACTATGTTTTCTTCTTTGTATTCCAGTATATGATCAAATTTTTTTTTCACAACAACTTCACTTCCCCTCAGAGATCAATACAATAATTACAGCTCTCTAAATAAACTCATCAAGATATCCCCATGTTGCATGAAATTGGCTATTTGTTACAAGCATTCCCTTTTTATGAACCTGCTTTGTCACTGCATCACAAAACAGAGCAATTTAATAACCACTGGCAAGGATTGATAAGGACTAACACATGCTGGAGGTATAGATGAGACTGCAACTGGTTACATCACAGCTACTTAGTGGGAAATCTAGTGACCTCTTGGATGTTGCTTTGAAAAACCTGAAAAAAAAATCAGATAATATACAGTAGAGTTAGTCCTTCAATGCAGCATGTGTTGCAATACTGTTTTCACTTCAGTTTAAATCAGACTGGGCATTCTTCTATAGCAAGAGATGAAACATGTATGATGTACATAAATTATATAAAGCATGTCCTCAATCGTCATGTAACATGATGGGTTCACTCGGGATGTGCAGCAGTACATGGTGGTGTGCTATGACTTACAATCAGGATCAAGCTCTCGCCTTCTCTTGTTTCTTTAAACCGTCCTTTGGGGTTGTAATATTGTTAATCTCATTTAACAAATGTGTACTCATGTGAAGACTGTAGCACTCCAGGACTTAAATACATACAATGCAGGATTTTCCTAATAAACAATGTATAAACTCATACAAAAATAATTCCTCTTGATCATCACTTATGATCCACTAGAAGTGTGTGTATTTATCAGCAGAGACCCTGCCCCCTGCCTGTAATTTTTATTTTCTTATTATTTTGCTGTGTTCAGGATGCCTCTGGGGGTCAACCTTTGACCAGTGGGTATGTAGCCCCCACTCAATAACAACACACAGTGTGTGAGGTTGGGACTTGACGACCACGTTACATCACCATCTCCGTCTCTGCTCCGCCCTGCTCTCTGTCTCATGGATGTATAAAGAGCTGCAGGTCTGTGTGTCTGCTTTACCAAGGGTCGGGCTGAGCTACACACACACACACACACACACACACACACACACACACACACACACACACACACACACACACACACACACACACACACACACACACACACACACACACACACACACAGAGCAGAGCAGAGAGGCCATGGCATGATGAAGCTCAATGCACACCTTCCCGCAGCATAGTGCGGAGGCGTGGGTGTGTTTATTTGTGCTTCAGATCATAACCACTGTGCAAAAAATTTAAATAACAAATAATCCCTCTGCATGTTATGTTTCTGTTATCATTAAGTCTGCATTGAGGTACTACTTCTTGTAGATACAATTGTGAAGTCAGCAGCATTATTATTATCGTCATTATTTGTACACACAATTGGAGGATGCAACAAAATAAGTGAAATAAAAAGATGTTAAAGCATTATGTGTGCTTTTCCTTGCTATTGAGGCAATGAAAAGCTTTTATTAATCACATTTCTAAATTAAAAGGCATCCAAGATTCATGAGCTTGTCACATGAGACATGTAATGCAGACTTACAAAAGTATGTGGTTTGTTTGTTATGGAATTTGCTTTCTTTGCATTTCCTCTTTTAGGTCAGGCTCTTACTGATGATTAAGCTGGACATGTTGGCTGAGAAAACGGCTTGGGGTTATCACCCTCTTGCAGGGGGCTTGCTGCCGATGGTCCCTGACAACATGTTGATTCCCACTGAGGCTGTAAACCCTCCCTTTCTCATCCAATTAAGGGAGGCTGCCAACAGCTCCTATTAAGTCTACCTGTGTGTTTGTGTATGTGCAAGTAGTTCATTACATCCTAAGGTTGTATAAAGTAATTTGTATTAGTATTTATTATCAATTTGTGTTCTGTACTTTCAAAAAGGTCTCTAATATTGATGCACATCATAAAATATAAAGCAGACAACACTTTCAACATTTGAGAGAGTTCATCTGAATGCTAACTTTAACTTTAGTTTAGTTAAACTTTAAAGTCAACCATAAATAAATGACCTTACATGAATAACAAACATGAATAATGAACCCAACGATTTTAGCATCATATATGGCAAACGTGGTGAATCCAGTGACATGTTCGCTGCTTGTGACAACACTTACACAATTCATAACACTAAGTGGGTGACGATGGAGCCTACGCAGACTTCCAATATGACATGAACGCATCATGAGCTAAGCTCCAACATCAAAGCGGACTGAGCTTCCTGGGCCTGCTGTGAAGGTGGCAATGGACTAAAAACACATTTTCACCGTCTGAGAGACGCATTTGCATGTCATTACACGGAAATCGCTGCATGGTCCAATCAGAAATCATTTTTTTAAAAACAGGGTTTTTTTGTAGCCCCTACATGAAGTGAAGTATAGCCAGCAAGCAGCAGCATTATGGCCCTACAGAGTTTAAGCAATTTCAGGTAAATGGTTGCTTATGTTTGGCTTTCTGGTATTGCCTATGAGACTCGGGGACTCCACATAGGAAGTGATGAGTGAAATCTGAAATCTCTTAACTCTAGAATCACATGTATGAGCATTTTCTGATCTGATGCAATCTGCTCTATTGGCAATGTTGCTTATCTCACGCTGCAATGTTTTGTAAGGTTTACACCCTAAAAATACTTTATTAAGGTTAAGGAATGGTCATGGTCCTGCTTACAAGAAACCAACATTGATTGCCACTAGGAAATGAAAAGAAAAAACAGCTGTCTCCTTTGTCCAAGTGCAATGTTTTATTATCCACTCCTACCACCCACCCAACTCTTTAGAATGTGTGGCTTTATAACAACATTTCATTAATGTACCTTTAGCTCTGATCGACAAGACTCATCATTTCTACAGCCTCTATAGGGCTTTGTCACTTGAACATACCAAGTGGCAACTACCACAGCTGGAAGCTACAGCCACAATGCAGAAGTAATTTAAACAGTCACTAGATGCTGGTCGTAAAAAATCTCTGGCTCCAGATGACTCTCATTTTAAAAACCCCCACTTATTTTTTCAACAAGTCATTATGGTCTCAGTTGCGTAGCTTTGATGTCTGCCTGTGGGCATTGATTGACAGCTGTGATTGAAAGTTTGCTTGCCTGCTGCTCTCCTTGGTTCCAGGAGTCTACTGTCACAATATTTCAAATAGTTAGCAAAGTTTAGCTTAATTGCTCTAACTTTAGCACAAGACTGCACCGCCTTGTGTTCCTGGTAAGCTAGTGTTCACTTTGGTCCGAGGTGGCAGGGAGAGGCAACACCCAACACTCCTTATTTGGGAGGTCCTGGTTTCAGTTGGAAAAGATGGCTCTGACCATAAGCTGCACGTCTGGCCTACAAATCAGCTCCAATGCAAACCAACCGCTATGTCTGTCTTTATTAACAGTTTATGGAATAAACACATATTTTGTTTTGGGGCATTTTCCAACATGCCTGATTCTGTAATTTATCTTGTGAGGACAGACAACTTTCTTATTCTAACACTGCACATATCTAAAGGGCCAGTAAGCATCAGCCCTGGTTTCAGTCACTGTTGTTGTTGGTTAATATCTTCCTGAGGGCCCGATAACAAGCAGGTGAGTTGTGGTCTGAACACACCATCTCTCACACATCATAGCAGATGTCACTCAGTGGCCAGAAGCTATGTTCTCAACTTTGACTTGTGTTTCCTGAGCGCCGTACCAGGAGACAAACAGACTCCCACAAACTCATGCTTGAGGGATCGCTCTGAAAAGCGCCCTCAAACACAACAAATCCGGATGGATGTCAGGATGTGATGGCATGAACTGTCAACACTGCATACATTAAACTTAAACAAATAATAGTTGAATCGTGGCCTCTAACTTGTGATTTCAGGACTTATAGGACAGGACATGTTGACAATTTGGTGTTGGGGTTAGAAAAGTTGAATTTTTCATTTGGCACTTGAGTTCATAAAACATGTATGGTTATTTGGTGTGTTGCATAGTTGCTGTCTGCACTCTAGTCTTCAGCACAAGGAGACCATTGAAAAAGCAGTAAAGGTTGCTGAAACGAAGGCTTGAAAAACATCTGTAATTCCTATCGTGTTCAACTATTATGAAAATATGACTTCATGTACAAGAGAAAACCTTGAAAGTATAATCATATAGCCTACTGTATATTTAAAAAAAAAAAAAAACCAACCTTTCCTTCTTTCCTTATTGGCTTTCATTCATTGCTGAAACCTGAAAACAGGAAACACTTACCTTGAGCCTTGAGTCTTACCCACCACAATCCGCTGTTTTGTTGTCCTTGGATGCAAAACTATCTTCCCATAGAAAAAAACCCCCAAAACATCACAGTAGTTCCACTCAGTCTGCACAGCCAGTCCCTTTGATATAGAAAAAAGGAAATAGATACTGGAATTGTCTGAGTTGAGCAGTGGGAGGACATATTGTTTGGTGAGTGCTCGCCAAACGCTCCACAGCAGCTCCTGAGTACACACCATTTAAAGCGGTGAATAATGTTGGTTCTGCTAGAAAGGCCCCTGGCGCAGCACATTGACCTGGCTGAGAGATGGCATCATGACTCAGTGAATGCAGCTTGTTTTGACACTGCCATTTTTTTTTATTGGCAACTCTTGGCAACAGTTTGGGGGAAAATCAGTTTGTTTGTTGAGGGGGAAAAAAACAACAAAGTGTAACATCGCTGTGTCAAAGCTGCAGAAGAAACCTAATTGTATCCTATTGTGGATTCTGTCAAAAAACGTCTTTGTATGTTTGATCGTCACGGCTTGAAGATTAGTTCGGGAAGAAAGTGTCCTCCTAGAGGCTGCAAGAGCTGATTTTGTGTAGCTTAGTTAATGCTACAGCATGTCATGTCAGTAATCCAGAGCTGTTCAGCGCACCTAGAAACTAAAGATACTCAATGTTCCTCATTATCCTTTAGCTCCCTATATATTTTACATGCTAAATGTCAGTGAACACATGTTAAAAATAAAAACGGAAGCTGTTTAAGCCTGTTACCCAACCCTAAGGAAATACAACGAAATATGAGTCAGGTGATCTGACTCCAGTTCAGGGACATCTGTCAGAGATTTCTGCTGTCTCAGATGTGTTTTTCAGCGGACATGTTGACTTGTCATGGCAGGAAAACCACAGGAGTAACTAATTAATGACAACATAAACATTAATGACATTAATGACGAATCTATTCTCTTCTTAATTGTCCCAGTTGCCATCCCAGTGCATAATGAAGATCAGGACCCTGCAACTGGCTCACTTAAGGATTGCAGCCATGATTATTAACTTAACCCAATAACACCAAGTGAATCATATTTGATACATGAGTTTTAGAGCCCTCTACATCATTAGTGTGATCATTTTTTTCCTAAAAAAACTGATACATGTAGTGTACAGATAAACCAATGTAATGTTGGATTACTTAATATTTTGTAGCTTATTTTATGGTAAATTCATGTTGATGTTTTATTTAATTTCATGCATTATGTATCATCATGTATTAAAAATGTTGTAGGTGGTGATATGAGCCTTATACAGGACCAATAAGGGCATAAAAAATGTTGTATTCAATATTTTTTGTTTGTTTAAAAAACATGCAATGAAAAATAAATAGCAAAAAATGAAGGTCCAATAAACACCAGTTTCAAAGAATTTTAATTTTCTGGCAATTGTTTGATAGTTCAGGCTTTACAATAATTCCACCTGTGCTTTTCACTCATTCCTCCAACTCAGGTAAATTAAATTTAGTTTGTGGTGTTCAGAGCATTCAAACTGGCACTGAAGGAAGAAATGATGTCCTGGGATTTGTACAATCCAGAGCATTTGCTGTCAACAGTTTTCATTGACACTTAGTTGGTACTAAATTAAAAGCTGTGAAAACTGTTCATAGCGTAGCACTAACCCTATCCAGAGTAAAAGGGACACTGACTTCTGAAAATAATGTGATTTTGTTTCCCTAAATCCTATGAAAAGACCATTTGTTGGCCAAAATCTATTAAAAACGCATCAGTTAGCCACACCGCTGCATGGAACAACATGTCCTCTCACTTCCATGAGCACAGCCACTGTGTTTTATTTTGAGTCAAACCACATACACTGTCCTGTCCTGTAAATACTTTCTAGCCTAAAGCAACAAATGTGAACTCATCCGCAGCTGAAAATAGTCCCGAACAAATTCACATTTTCTCCTGTTTATTTAAAACTACAGGGCCTAGATATAAAGTTTAACATCTTAGAGATAAACACATTGTTGGTTTTGGTCTTTTCATGGGATTTGTTGACTATAACATGTAGAACATCCTCAGACTTTTTCCAATTTTGTGAGCACCACACAAAATTACACTCACCTCAATCATGTTTGGATGCAGGAATCTTAAACGAGAATATCTCAAAATACATTACTGTTTGATTAGTGTTGCTCATTAAAAGAGTAATCAAATTTAGCATAAGCACTCCAATGATATTGCTGGACTCGTGGCTTGTGGTGGACATTTAAAAAAATTAGATACTGACCACCAACAATTAAGTTGAAGAGTCGTGTGTGATGATAATTAGCAGCTAATGTAGCCTGAGCTGCTAACCTAAAGCAGAGATAAGGAGTGGGATACAGAGATCTGGTAACAACCCTTCTTTCTAACTTTTATTTTTAATTTTCAAACTTGTATTTTTTAGCTCTAAGTGACGCTGACTCAAGTGGCACTCCCCAACATCTGTAAAATTGGGTAGAGTTCTTCTTTACTGTGACCTTCATCGCAGTTAAGAAGTTACAGATATGATGTACAAGAGGCTCAAGAGGTTTAAAACTTTTTAGGTGTGAACTGCTTTTCAGTTTGTCTGCTTGCTTCGATTTCACACAGTGATCAGTGATTTCTTACGTAATCTCTCCAGAGAAGGCGCCTTAACTTATAAGTATATATATATAAATACATGAAAAAGAAATGCAAAGAAATGTTGTAGGTCTTACCTAAAAAGCAACATGTCTTGTCCCAGCATTGTGTTGTGGTCTATAGAGGCAGCTGTCAGTGTGAGGCTGTTATCTCAGCCTCTGCTACATGATGGATTTTTCCCTGTATGATTGCTGAACACCTGCGAAAATGGTGTCTAGAAAGACGACTCTCTTTTTGATTTGGAGACACTGACACAGAAACCTGACTTTTACTGTTGATGGTTTATATAGTTAAAATATATTTGTGCTGTCAGGCTTCATTGTAGCTGCTCTGGAAATATCTTGACATGAGAGCACAGTCTCCATGACTGGCCTGTTATCCACGGGAATACATTTTTTTTTTTTTTAAAAGACAAAAAAAGACATAAAATGGGGCCAGAAATCTAAGCTACATTTCCATTTCTTGTGTAAAATATAGGAATGTAATTAAATCTAAGTCCCGGAGCTGAAGTACTGTATCTATGCGCTGTCTGGTAACATGCAGGTATTTTCAGCAGTGTTCCTCCTTAGTGATTTGATGTGAATACCGGTTTGAAGGAGCCCCACTGCAGAAGTGACCCTTTATTACAGGTTAGATAAGGCATAAATGGCTGGTACACTCACCCAGGGCTTGCAGATTGATTCACTCAGTGTCACCCCTGCACTCCACATTGAAACAAATTACCACTGAGCAGAATCTATTCCAGTGCTGAAATGCCACTGACATGCGGCATCAAAAAAATAATATGTTAAACCAGAGAAGTCCTGTTATTATTAGGGGTGCACTTATATTGTTTGTCTGAGTGTAAAATGTGTAATTAAGTGCATTTGCTACAGTATATTACTGGTTGAGTATAAAATGAAAAAAGGACATGAATCCAATTACTGTACATTTTTCCCTATGGCGCCATATGGGGACACATCACAGTCATAGCCTGTGGTGTGGCTGGACCAGTTAAATCCTACATTTAAATTCAGTACCAGAAACCTCAGATTTATCCTCACAGTGTTTATTACTGTATTAAAATAATATATCCTAGTATCTGAAGTTAATTTGCCCATGGCTTTTTTGAGTATCATGATAATCACATCTCTGCTGTTACCAGTCCTAAAGATAGTATTAATGCGTGTCTGTCTAGTTATGATCGCACACATCCTGCAGGTATATCTTAAGTAGACAAGAAGATGTTTGGAAAGACTAAAAGTCCAATTTTAAAGTTTGCAATAATTTTTTTTTGTTTTCTTGGTGACAAACAATCATTGCATGTTTTGTTCCTTTTAACATTGTCCAATTTAGACAGTGCAGCTAAAATGAACAAATTCAAAATATTTTAGTTACCAGTTATCACTTGTGATATGAAAATGGGTTACGGTTATTTTTGGATGTAAAATTCCTGATGCCCTCTATATCGTTATTTAAATAGCTATGTTACTATTTACAGTTTGCCAGAATCTCCATGGAAATATTAATCATCATTGTTGCATTGTGACCTTTCCATATTACATGTGGAGGTTGTGTAACCATATGCTATAAAGGAACTACAGTGGTTCTCTACAGTGGTTCATGGACCACAGACCCACCAGCACCAACTCTCATACAGACAAATGGATAGGACTTGGCAGCTCCTTTCAGCCTGGTTTTTATTTCTTCATACAATTCTGTTATGGTATTTTTCTTTCCTATCTTCATGAAGACAAGTATTTTAATAAACCAAAGGTGATGAAAATGTAATAAAAAGAGTGAAACTTTTCATATTCCCTATGTCACTGATTGAGTTTGTGCTGTGCACTTTGGATCAATAGACACATACTTTATTTCTCATAAAAGTGGATTTGGCCCAGAAAACTACTCCTCAGATATTGAAATTATGATCCTTCATGAACACCTACTATTTAAAACATACTTTTGGATTTTAATAAACTTAACTCAAACAGGCAATCCATTCTTCTACTGTTCAATCATTTGAATTCAAAACTTGCTCATGAATCCATATAATTTACATATATATATAACTGTAACCTTCTGAGTTGAAGGAGTTGTTTTTAACTATACAATGTACTAATTTTTTATGCATTTGGCTCAAATCTGGTCAACAGAAGACATGGTCCGTAACACTTTGGTGGTAATCCAGATTTGTGATTTCTGCCATGACAAACTTTTAGTTTTTATACAAAACCATGAACATGAAGATCTTCAAGGCAGTATTATTTTCCAGTCCATTATGCAAATCTTTGCTGCTGGTAGTCAGATGTCAGCATCTGTCTCCTCAGTCCCACAAACCCACTCACTCCCTCCTAATGACCTGTGTGCCTTACCGGAGTTCAAAAGGCTTTGATCCCAGCTGCCCAAATGAAGTGAAGTAAAGGAGTAAACACTATAGTCTTGAAATAAGCACCTCCAAGTATGGATTTTGTGGACAGGAGTTCCTGTATGAGTAGAAGTGAAGTACTGTAAGTTTGTATACACATCTCTCTTTTTTTGTTGTTTTGATGTTCTTGTCACTGAATTTGTAGCAATCCATACTGTTTTATGTGGAGGTTAAAATAACATGTAAGTAACTCATAAATTGCAGAAGGAATGTTGCTACAAATAAATATTACTTTCATATACAGTATAAATCAAAGATTAGATTATGATTTTGGTACCAATCCTCTAGTGAGATATTAAGCGACCAATGAGCCAAACTCCTTCAAGGTTAGACTGTTCCTTCATATAAGCTACTGACGCTGAATTATTAATCAAATCTGTGCTGACACATAGTAAACATCTTGCTGAAGTACAAAATTACCATTTTTTCTTTAGTCTTCAGTACTGGTAGGTGAAGCAAAAATGACACATCCTCTGTGTATTGCATTTTCTTTAGTACTTTACATATAACGGGAAAATACAAGGGTTTGTTTTCAAGAGAATACAGGAAATTTAACAGTGCTCTGTACATTAACATATTATAGTCAGTGTGGTGGTTACTTGGCACAGCTGACTGAGCTGCGCACACCGTGCACAGGGGGGGTCGCAGGAAAGTACAATTCAAGATGTTCAATTACTTGTAAGTTTCTAGTAGCAGCTTGTAGAAAATACAAAATGTGCTGTATGTGTACCGTCACCAAAGCAGCATTACAAAGGAAGAAAAAAAGAACCCAAGGAAAAGGACTATGATCTAAGAATTATCTGTAAAATAAAATATTTTTGAGATTTACTATGCAATAGGCAAGGTATTTACATACTGTGTCATTAAATCAGCAGGAAAACCACAAGAAAACTTTGTGTGAAGCTGCTATTAGATACTTAATCTGTTATAGTAGTGTCACCAGCATGGGCTTGACCACATTAACACTAAACACAAAACAGCCAGGTTTAGTTAAGAATCCTACATTCATCCTGAGAGACCATAATTTAACGTTAAAACTTAAAACATTTCCAGCTGGCTGCTACTGCTGCTCTCAATTTCATGGCAAATCAGGGTGATGCTGTGGCTGAAGGACGGGCTTGGCTTGTCAAAAACAATGCTTCATCTTCCCTTTAGATGTTAACACAGATCGAATATTATGTAACACTAGAATCAGGTCATTATTCATTTCAACCACATGGAACATAGAGAGGGCATGCAGTAAACCAAATCCTTAAAGTCCCAATCCAGGATGTATGAGTGTATCAAATGTAGGTATATATACATGTACATGTAGAATATTCAAAGGTTTACTGATGGAAAATAATCTCATGGCAACTTTCAAACAATTGAAAAGGTAAAGCCTGTTTTTCAGCTCACATTTAGCACTTGAGTTTAGCCGTCACATAAGGTTAATCATTGAATAAGGAGCAACACATTTTCAAAGTGAACACAAAATATGTCTAATTCATTGTGTCTTTCTCATATCAAGCTCGTAAAACAGCGCTGCCACAAGGAGAACAATTCTGGATTGGGTCTTTAATAAGGCCGTAGGGGCTGAAAAGCAGGTTGGATGGTTACAAAATATTGTACATTTTAATGACAGATGTACATTTTAAGTGACAAAAAAGCTTATGCTCATTATCACCACAAAGGGAGCATGTTACATTAGTTTTCTCATAGGATCACCAAAATCAGTCAGTCAGTTAACATAAAAGAAAAATCCAAGCCCTTAGAATGCAGTACAGCATTAAAGGAAAGTGACTCAGAATCTATTTTTTTAAAATCTCACGGTTGTTTCATTAGTCTTGAAAGAACTTGTTTTATGTGAAATCAGAGCTGGAATAACAACCTTCAAACGTCATCCACTCTAGTACTAAAAAGCATACACTACACTAACAGGGCAACTGCAATTAAAAATACTATTAGCTCTGCTGTCATCATGCTCTCGGTTACGTGTCGGGCTGCCTCACATTTTTTTGGTGGAAATCTCACTTCAGATATTTTATGTTCTTTCTAAACCTGCCAGATTGTTCCTTTTTTCTGCTTCAGTGTAGTTTAAGCCCCACATCAGTAAACCCTTTAAAAGCTCAACACAGCAATTAACACACCTGCAAAAACAAAACCTGCAAATTACACCAACTAGTTGTGTTGCTTTCAATCACTCTGATTTGTCCAGCCAGGATTTTATCAAACCAAATCAGCATGAGATACTTTTACATGGTGTCAAAATAACACCCATGGTATCCACACAGTTTGAGTGCCAGTACAAACAGCACTGATTTCGTTAATAGTAAGAACTACTAGTCTCTGGCACAATAGTTCAAAGCAAATGTGTGACCTCTAGATGTGAGCTCACTGGAATAGACTAAACAAAATAGGGACTACATACAGAATAACACAATGTGTTTGAAAAACAGCATGACAGCATGGGATGGCCATGATTTAAAATGATGGAGCAAAATCAATAATTTATTCGGTAATCTTCTTTTTCAGGTGGATGACATTTCCTGCAGAGTTTAGAGGATCTTGTGTTCAGTGAGAAAGATTTCATTCTGTTACAATTCTGATATATCAAATCCCCATGTTCACCAGTTAAATGTGATATCAGTTTGTTTAAATGCTACAGTTCTGTCATGATATTACCAAGGGGAACCTTTTATTCACCACAAGACTATGACATTTTCAAGACTTCAGCCGGCTTCCTATGCTTCTATCTTAGTAACCGGAGGCAACCCTCACTTCATACGGTATATACATATATTAGAGAGGAACGTTTGCATGTATGTAGGCCTGACACGGCATGCGTGTAATGCATGGTAACATATTTACTTTAGTCATGTGTATGAATGATTATATAATTACAATACAAACATTTACAAATTTGGAAAAAGTTGCTGATTGTGCCTCAAGATCCCCTTCCATGCAAAGAATGTTAGAGATCCTCACAATACACAAGCTCTTTTCTTTTTATACCTCATGCTCGAGACCAGTTGTAGTATTATACATAGTTGCTCTTACTACACTGTCTCTAGCCATAGTGAGAAAACCATAGGGTGTCTGTACTGATATTAGTAGTGAACTGTGACCATTTTTATAAGGCATTAGATTTGTTCAGGACCAGAAGGACTAATAGTAGGGCACTGCTTTTGACTACCTATGAAATGTAGAAAAATGTAAGGAATGAACATGAGTACAAATTATGAGTGTGCTGCACCAAGAACAACAATGAAGAAAGTTTTGCCATTTAAAAGAACATTTTTCCTACTTTGGCAAAAACAAAATGATTTTAAGATAGCTTTAATGAGAGTCTTTGACAGTTCTTCTGTTCATCAAAGGCCTCTTTGTTTGGAGTAGGTACAGTACTGCAGAATCCAACTGCACCAGCAAAAACACATCTTTTTCCAAACCTCTTTTACACTCCTGTTCATATCAGGTTTCCTCTAGAATCAAATCCTGAAAATAAGAAAGCTGGAGCAGCTCTCACATCTATATCCATGGCTCAGCTTCCCAGTGAAACGTGTTTTCCCTTAGCCAAGATTTAGAGATTTCTCTTCTGATTGAGATCCTCAGGTCAAGTCTTTGGCTTCCTTGTATTCTCTTTTTCCATTCTGAGAAGTGTGAGCGTGTATAAGATTACAGCACTGTGCAAACTAAATGGAACAAACCCTAACCAAAACAACAGTTGGCCTTTTAGTCTGTGAAAAATTATCTTTCACTTAGGTGAAAAAGAGAAAAATAGAAAGAAACGTTTCTTTAGAAAGCTGAGAGCGGTGCGTAACGCTGCACCTTCTGTCTCAGGCTATTTCTTTTATTCTGCGCATGTAATCATGCAGTTCTTCTGGGTCTTGAAAGCCCATATCCTGGCAAACCCACTGAATGTCCTCTTCATCTGCTATGGGGATGGAGTTATAGGGCAGCTCCTCTGTTGGAAGGGTGGTAAAGGTAGTAAACTTGACTCTCTTGCGCTTGGAGGTTGGTGAACTTGCCTCCTCACCATTCTCCTTTGTGGAGCCGCCAGAACTGCCGTCTCCCCGCCCATGTACCTGGCTTTGAACACTAGTCTGGGAACTGCCACTGCTGTGGTGGTCCCCATGGCAACAAGTCTGTACACCCTCCAAAGGGTTACTGGGACTTTCTACCTGTTGGGGTGACAGATCACACTGGGCCCTAAGTGGTTGGCCATTTCCCAGGAACACCCAGTGGTGGGAATGGTCCATGTTGGCCTGACCCTCGGGTGGGATCCGCTTATGACGGTATTTAAGCACAAAGACGATGCAGTTGATCAGAAAGACTAAAATGGCTAGGCAAAAGACTCCGAGCAGAGCATACATGCCAATCTCAAGGTCAGTCATGTTGCGAGGTGAATGCACAAATTCATCTTCTTCTTCTTCTTCTTCTTCTTCATCACTCTCAGTTGGATGCTCCTGGTTGCTAATGGTGGGAAAATTGGTGTAATCAATGGGAACACTAGCAGGCTGCTCATTAGATGTCTCATAAATTCTTCCACTGATGTTTGGATCAATGATTGGACGTCTGGTAACGGGCGCCAACTCAATTTCACCCTCAGTTGTTGCTTCTTCCTCTGAGTCTTCTTCTGGACCAAAGCGGACCTTGACATAAACTGCAGCAGATGCAATAATGCTTTTGCGTTTGGTCTTCTGGCAGGCCTCACAGATAGTCATCTCTACACGCACCATCTCACCAGATCCCTCTCCTTCTGCCACCACCACAGGCCAGCGTTGCTGAGGCTCCTGGGATACCGACACAACTTTGTCATCCAGTGAGGAGGCATTGAGGTTGTAGTCTTTGGGATCAAAGTAAGTCAGAGTGGCGGCTGTGTTGTCACTGAAAAGCATCCAGACTGACAAACTGGCCTCCTGTCAGAAGAAAAGAGAGAAATACTGTTCAGATGGAGAGTTACTTTGACACCACAAAAACACTTTTTTGTTTACTTCCCGAATGAGACTGTAAAGCCTTGTGGATATTTGTTGACTATTTGTTAGTTTATCTGTCCTATGTAAGTTACCAACATCCAGGGGTAGCTAAATGTATTTGATCTCTCTAACCAACCAATAGAATCAGTAGTACGTTGAAAATATTGTAATGGCTTAATGAGCAGGGAAGAAACACTACTTCAGTGAGGAGAACGTTTTACAATTTAGTCAAAAAATCCAAAATCTCTGACAAAATGTCATTGCAGGCAGTAAAGGTCCGAGAGCAAAAACATCAGGTCTGCTTATTGTGTATTGTGTTGGGGTCAAGATGGACAATGACTACCTATGCACCAAAATAGAAAATCACAAATTTGCAACTGAAGGTATCTACAGTTTGAATATACTTTTTAAGAGAAAAGTTACATATAGCGGCTTTGAGACTTTGGTACATGCACTGTATGTTTGATAAGGTCTGGAAGTTAACAACATGCTGCCTAAATATCAAAGTAAAACGCAGAGTCAAAAAGCTGCCCCTTGTTTATGTGTCTCCAAAGAATATTTTAATGGTTCAGATCCCATTCTTTCATGGCATTGACTCTGATTTGAATATCTGTTCCCAACTGAGCCTTTGAAGTTCTGGACTTGCTCCAATCCCTAAATCTCCAGAGCGTTTGTGAACATCCGCAGTACCCTGTGCTCAGTACAAGCCTTGACATGCACACCGACGGCCTGCCTCTGATGTGCACACCAGCAAACTACTTTCAAGCACAGAGGAGGAAGGGGTGGCAGGAATGACTGCCATAGATATAAAACACTAGATGCAATGTGTCACCATTACTTGCCATCCTGGGCAGGAACCATATAACAGCCATTTTACCTGGGTGCAGTTTTATACTTGCTGTAATTGGAAAGGGGCTTATGTTGTCATTATAATCCTCATATTTTTCTTCCAATACACCAATATAGTTTTTTATTCAAAGTAATGAGTGTCAGACAACTGTGCCTATCCTGAATGAAAAAAACAAAACCAAAACAAACCCCCAAAGAGTCTGGTAGAATTTGGATTATTATAGCTTTATGGGAACAAATCATGCTTTTAATCGTGAACATAAGCTTTTTATATTTCATATAATGATTTTCCTTTTTCAATTTAGCTGCAATGTAATATGTTAGAACTGTCTTAGCTATTTTCAATGGCTAATACATTACATTAAGCAATATATTTTATATAGAAATCCTAAATAGATTTAATATTATGGACTATGTTGGCAGGCAATTACAATCAGAAAGACAATAAAGAAACACACTTACTGTAATATATTAATATATTTATTAATGGCATGAACTGTACAGAAGGCAAGATATCTCTCTCTCTCTCTCTCTCTCTCTCTCTCTCTCTCTCTCTCTCTCTCTCTGACACACACACACAAAACTCAAAATGTGTAAAAGATCTCTCAACTACTCTACACCATGGTCTCTTTGGTCCTTTTAGTAAAGCAATGCTGCCTATAGGTGGCGACTGTAAACAATACTCAGGTAAGACAGGCGGTTATCCCAGTCCTGAGTTTTGACGTAATGTTGCATGTAGTGTTTTATATCTATGAAGACTGCGTTTTCCCAAAGCTTACAACACAGCTTTTGCTCTGCAAGCACAGGCAGATAAGGAACATTCAGTAGCAGAATGAGCTTCAAACAATGAGCTGTAGTCTGTCTCATTGTGTTTGTTGTGTGTGATCTTCTCATTTTGTATTTGCTATCACTTTTTACGGTTTATAATCCCTTATAGAGAAACCAGATAAGATGCCTCAATTCATGCATGGTGGTTGCCTGACGACATTCATCTGCCGACAAATAAAGCGCAACATTGGTGTCCGCGTAATCAAGGTTGCATTTGACAGGCCTTTGTTCACAGCTTGCTTAAACATCAACAACTCAACCATTACATAATCTGAAAAGGTGTAAATTTTTGTTTCAGATTGTTTTGAACTCCTTTTTATTTTGCAGAGGACGGATACACACCCTTTTTTTTTGGTCAAATATTCCTTTGGTCCTGTTTGGGACAAGGCTACTACATACAGTATTGCGACGGTATTCCACCAGGAGCTAAACATCTATCTTCTCAACATGACAGAATGAAGCGTGCCTTTGATATGGATGATTTAAATAATACATTGAATATGGCATATCTGTTTTTATGAGCTGACTCTGCTATGAAAAGGCTGATATAGG
This sequence comes from Scomber scombrus, assembly GCF_963691925.1. Lineage (NCBI taxonomy): Eukaryota > Metazoa > Chordata > Actinopteri > Scombriformes > Scombridae > Scomber > Scomber scombrus. Next base: position 18,112,343 of record NC_084983.1, read on the forward strand.
GGAAAGGAAGGCAATGTGTGGGTGTTTTGACACTGACAAAACATCTGTCACACGCTTTTCTAAGCTGGTTCAATTGAGAAAAGTTATGCTTGTACAGTAGAGACACTGATTTGGTTTAGTTTATTGTTAAAGCATTGCTAAAAAGAGAAGGTTTTTCATTGAAAAAGACTAAAGAGGCATCAAAGATACCCAGAGAGATTTCCACATTAAATCAATATCTTTGATATTGGCACACCATTTCCACAATAATTGTAATCTGTGTACTTCAATAAAGTAATGTGCATTAGGATGAAGTTTCCCATCCTTGATTCCCTCACTTTGTTGATTTGTGTTTTACGTCAACGGGGAATTTATGAAGATGTAAACTGAACATAAACAGTTTGGATAATGAAATATGCATATGCAGAAAAATACTCCCCTGGAAATACTATTCTGAGACATTTGCATCAACTTCAGATGTAATAATACTTCAGCTTCATAAACACCTTATTGAGTTGCTCATTTAAGCAGTAACAGTATGTCACACCTACACAAAAATGGTTTATGGTTAACCTTCAAGTACTTGAAGGCTTTCAGCTCTTGAAGGCTTCAACTTTGTCAAGTGGAAAAGAGAGTAATGCAAAAAGACCTTGATTATCCAACTCTTCCCATCCATACTTTATGTGTTTCATTCATTTCTGGAGTAATAAAGGACATTTACAAAGTTTTCCCATGAAACAGAATCAAATGGCTTGAGTACTCCTTTGCCTTTTATTACCTTTTATGACTGGCCTTGGAGAGCACTTAGGACAATACATTACAATAATTAAATTTCAAGGTGGCCAAGAAGCAGAAAGCAAGAAAAATTGGAATTTAATGCTCGCTTCTCTCTCGCTGATGCTTGATGTGGTTGCCGTTGCATTTTTAGCAACTTGCAGGCCAATGAAAGGGCAAAGCAGAAGAAGAAAAAAAGCTGAGACACACAAATACACACACTCAGCAGGGCTGCCAATTAATTCTTTGCAGAGATGATTATTCCTGTGTGAAGAGACAATGACGGAAGAAAAAGCACACTTCCTCCTTTTTTTTTTTTTTTTTACCCACACATCATCTCTCTTCTCACTTGAGCAATAAAATCCATTTTGGAAAATGTATTTGGACGAATTAGAAGTGTTTTGCTAAGCTTGGCTAATATGGAGGTTGTAATATAACAGCACCAAGAATACTTATTAGTTCACTGTAGCTGCCTTAACTGGTGTCCTTGCTAACAATGCTGGCTGGGGCTTAAAAGATTTAGCTTGGAAATAATTTTATTACCCGGAAGGGAAACCAGTGCCTGCATGTTGATATAAAGCCACTGAAGGATTTGCAAATAAACTTCTTGTCACAACTCTGGAGACGGAAATGAGGAAACACACTGAGTGCTGAGTGTCAGCAAGGCATAAGGAGGTTTTTTTTTTTATAAAGCAGTGATAGTACATCGCTGCTGTATATAGTGACTGCTGATTGCTATCACAACCATATTTAAATACAAGTAGATGTGAATGGTATAATGGTATTTTTTTCTATATCACTATTTTTTGAGCTGCTGTAGCAATGAATTTTCCCACTGTGGGATCAATACATTCATCTTATTTTATCTTATCTTATGTAGACCTGAAGTAGGGGTGTGTTGGTACACATCTAAATACATTGATTACAACACTGTGTACCAAATCTGATTCGATTCAACTGCAATTTCATATTGATCCAGCCACAATTTTAAATGATTGAAAACATTTATGTGCTCATGAATAAAAGTGTGTCGCTACATAAAAAAACATGACCATTTTTATGATTTTTCACTTAAAGTCCAGAAAATGATGCATTCTTCCTCACCAACAATAGTCAACATGATACACTGGGCAACTTTTTTGGCTATTCCCCAATTAGGATGAATTTTTAAGTGAAAAGGGCGTCACTGTCACCCATACAAATGTGATATTTTCAACAATATATGCTTTCTCTTGTAAATAAAATAGCTGATGACTGCGGAGCAGTGATTTGGAAGTAGTGTTAGTTGCAAATGCTTGTTATTTTCCTCGGGTAGACTCCTGGTAACTTTACCATCAGTGCACATGTAGCCTTCATAAATATGTAGCACAGTGTGTGGTGTGCCTGGTATATTTTAATGACTGTTGTGCATTTTCTAAGGGTAAAATGCAATGTAAAGACTTCAGTCAGCTTTGAACACGGAAGAGTCTGACACCGCTTTGTAGTGTGGGAAGTTTTTCAGGAAGCGGATGGCTCGAAGTCATTATGTGATTGGAGAGTGGAGCTAGCTAGTTAGCCACACACACACACACACACACACACACACACACACACACACACACACACACACACACACACACACACACACACACACACACACACACACACACACACACACACACACACACACACACACACACACACAATCCTCCACTTTTTGGACATCACATTGACTTACATTAATTTCCTGGAGACCTACCTTAACCCTAACCTTAACCACTGACCCAAAATACATTTTATCCCAATTGGGGACATGGCTTTTGTCCCCAGTTAACTGGTCTTTAGTTTTAAATTTGTCCCCATAAGTAGCCTAATACAGACCTACACACACACTCACACACACACACACACACACACACACACACACACACACACACACACACACACACACACACACACACTGGAGGCACATCGACAGAGATCAGTTTAGGATTCAGGTTTCTGTTTGTGTATCAATGCAACCATCCTGACATTTCTATCAGACACATATCAGTTAAACACTGATTAACATGAAGCAGCTAGTCAAAAAACAAGTGAAAAAATATAGACTGCATTAAGACCTGGTCATTTCGTTTCTCCTGCAAAGTGCCATAAATCATGCTCTACCTGTTTCGGAGTGATGAGTGTCTGGAGGCCGGTTGCCTTGGCCACCATGGTGTGGCTGTTGCCAGGGCTCGGCTGCAGTGACAGGGTCAGGCCTGAAACTGCGTGAACACGCATCTCTGTGATGGAAACCTTGTCATCTGTGACCGAGAACGCCGACTCTCCCAGTACTGCATCCACAGCCAGCGGAGACTCCACCTGTGGAGAAAAATGTGCTCTTTTATTGTTTCTCCACATGACAAAGAGATATCGTATAAGTCAAGAATAGACAACAGCTTTATTCTCTTTCTGAAGCTCATAATGCCCATGACAGGCCAATTCCAGATTAAAGTGGTCTGTGCAGTTGTTTGTTCCAGTGTGCGTCCATAAGCCATGTGTCAATACCTTTCTGTCTATCATGATGAAAAAAACAAAGAGAAAAAAAAACAACTCACGGGAGACAGAATCCATCAGGAACCAGACAACAAGGTACAATCTAAGGCAGTCACCACATGCTTTCAAAGTGACAGTTATCAAAAACACTTGTGCCTAAAGCGTCACAACAAGAAACACAGATACATTTAAAGTTGATCTCACCTCTTCGGGTAATCCTAGGCTTCTGACAGGCCTCTGCACCCGGTACTTTGAGCACTTTTAAAAGATCATCATTTTACTTTTCACCTGCACCCAGAGGTCATGAGGGACTTGAATAAAGTAAAGAGCCATTTAGCGAAGCAGTGGCCCTGTCCTTAAGAGTTAGAGGCGGAAATATTTTCTACCTTCGAATGTCCTCTAACTGTGGCTTGTGTCAAATAAAGCGTGTTTTGCTAGAGCAGTGAAGGCTTTTGTGCTCTGACAAGCTCCTCCAATCATCATCAGTTCAAACCTTGAAACATCAAGGCTACTACAACACAGATACACAGGAGCTCCTTCCTAACAATATTGATTAGAAGCTACGAATTCGCCCTTAAAATGAGGTGATATTCACAAAATGCTACTACAGCTTTGTCCTGTGCATATTTTCCACATCATTTTTTTTCTTTCCTTTTTGCTGCCTTTGGCTCAGATCTAAGCGCCACACAATCTGGTGCCATAATTTGTCACATAAATGCTCGAGCCAACTCATCTGTAGAAACAGATGCATCTGCAGGAGTCTGGTTTTATTATTAATTTGGTGTCTATGTATCATGATTTCTGTTGCTCTCATAAACCCCTCTAATAAAACACACACATGCACATACACACTCCATACACACAAAGTGTAGCAGCCTCCCATTTTCTTTTTTATTACGGCCCCTGTAGTTTGTACTCTCGCTCTCTTTTGTTTGGTCAGTGAGCTCTCTGCAGCAGAGAGATTAACAGATATTACAGTTTTAGAATGATTTTCTTTGTGCTGTAAGTTGCATGGATGGTGCTACTGTAAGAATACCACTACATCTGGAAATTAATATTAAGCAATCATAAAGTTAATAAAAACAAGATATTTACTTAACTACCAAGCAATAAGGATGAATGTGAAACACTAAGCATATATACATACAGTACGTACAACTGAATGAATGGATGGATGCATGAATGAATGGGTAAATTAAATTAAAAGGTTATTGCCAACAGAATGAATTAATGATTGAATGTTATCAAAAATTAATTGAAAACGCAATGAAGGGCCAAGGCTCTAACTACAGCCAATAAAATTTTATTTGTCGAATAGCTCTTGCATCAACTCTGATGGAGAAGCATGGTACATGGTTTTCTGAAATTTTTTCGCCAGAGTGACAGCCAGATGAGAAACTCTGCAGTTTCAGTAAAGCGCTCTGGTTCAGTACTTCTTCAGGAAAGAGAGTCGAGTCTCAGACTAGCTGAGGCCACATAGTGGACACATGCAGCAGGAAGGCGACCCAGCCTTTGATGCATTCAGTGACAGGCTGCAGAGTGGGATACATGGAGATTTAAACTAATCAGAAAAGTCCTTGGAAAAGTCTTTAAAAAGTTTAACCACACCACTAAAAAAATAGGAGATTACAAGTATAATAGGTTATTCAAATTGAAACCGGCATGGCTTGGCTTGTGGGTTAGGAATCTTTCAATCTTTTCTTCTTTTTGGAGCTTTCAGCTCTCATTCAGAGTATCACGGCTGATAAGGCGGAGAGAAAACAGAAGAAGCAGCAGCAGTGGTCAGCAAGCCAAAATGGCAGAACAACACACACCTGACAAAGAGTTGTAAACGTTTTTATAGACTAGGAGGCTATTTTGGGAGAAAGAGGATCCTTAATTCACTTTTTAGGGACCACACTGATTATTAATTAATTCTTTTGTGTGGAGGAGACAAACAAACTCAAATCGAAGGGGAATAATTTTATTTATGTAGAATATTTGAAGACGTGCTTGCAAATTGATCACTCACTGATTTTGTCGTTGACGTTGACACATCATGGGATCCAGTAAGAAAATATTCAGAAGCTGTAATATTGATCAACCACATAAAATACAGAATAAACTCCATAAACCTTAATTTCTCTAATCTGTCATTAAAGCTATTGAGAAAGCTTTATCCTTGCAATCAAACCACAGCTAAATAATACACGTACACTGATTAACTTCAAGTAAATGCAATAATGTGTGACTTATAATTGCGACATTTTGAAGCAGAGTCTGAATTCTCATAACTATCCAACTATCCAATTTCCTCCTGTGGCTGATAGAGGAAGGTACAGGTTCTTAGGCCTGTTCATGTCTCCTTGACATTCTTTAGAGGTCATTGGGTCTGTGTGTGTCAGTGTGCTCCTGCTCTTACGCAGACAGACTGTTAAGAGAAAAAGGAATGATAACGTTTTAATATAATTTTCTTCCTTTCCTGTCGTGGGTCCACTGTCTTACACTGTGGTAAGAGAAGAAATCTAATACAATCGACCTGCAGTAGAACACATAATATCTGTTTATTGTCTGACAGAGATTATTTTAAGAGGCTCCAGTTGTTGTGAAGTAAATATCCTGTTTCTCATTTCAGTAACAGTTCAGTTTAAGAATGAACTTTCACACTTATTCATTAAGGTAATATATTGGTCTTTTCTTCTGCTGTGTTCCTGCCACATCATTTTGCTTGTTTACAGCTGTGTGTAACATCTGCCAGGTGCCTCATGTTGTGTTGATTTGTAATTTCACACCAAACACCTGTAACTGAAGTTCGTAAAGAGTCTTATTATATAGGTCTCTTATATAAAGAGACATTACAATGACACATGCTCACTACTCTGTCAAACTGTGCGTTGCTTAGGAAGGAATGACGTTCCTTTCTGCCCTCTTAGCCTACAGTTACAAATTTGTAAGTAGTTAAATACAGCTGTCAGCTGTGTGTGAATGACTTTCCCCTGTAGCACCTTGACTTCCTTGCCCTTTGTACTTTGCTTTATATATATATATCGCTGCACAAAACACTGTTTTGCTGTGTGTACACTGCATCAATGTCAAAGGACAGTTTTATAAAGTTGAAGTATTGCTGAAAATGTTATAAAGGAAAAGAAACTAATCCTACATACTGGTAAATGAGGGCTAAAGGGCTAAAATAGGAGGGACAAAAATAAACTTTTATGCAGCTTTAAACTTTTGCAGTCCTGTTCCTTTTTCCGTATGCATATTATTTGGATGTGATGGATTAATGTGCCATAGAGGAGAGTTACGCTTCACTGGGCACCACACAAACATGTGCACATGTAACCACACACACAAGTACGCATGCAAAACCCGAAGGCGTTACAGTAAATACGTGCATAAATAAACTTTTAAAGTTTTCATGAGGACAACTCAGTTATAAGATGGATCACTCTCACCACAGGAGCTTTTTTTGCTTCAACAAAATTCTTTGTATTTAGCTTAATTTTTAGCTTTTTTTATTCCTAGGGTACAGGTTTGGATGGGAGCTAACAGAGATGAAGTTCACTTTTATGAATACTGACAGAGAGGTGAAGGATATGTCTGTGTGAAAACATAGCTGAGCATAAATCCTACTGAGGTCAGACCGAGCACGACTCCACCACTGAAAACCGCTTGCTTGCAATTGATTTTTCTGCTATTTTACGTCCCATTCAGCTGTCGGTGATATTTTCACAGGCCAATTAAAGTGACACTATTTTCTTAAATACATTTTTTTTTTTTTTTACACTACTTTTAACACTCCTATAAATCAATATTGCCGACTATGTACAAATGTCAAAACACAAATCAAAGATACGCCAAATTGTACATTGATTGTATAAACCGAAGAAATGCAATCATAGAAACTAATCTTGTTTGGGGTTATGATCTGTGCTGAAAACATATCACATTGGGTAGGCATTTATTCCTGAGCTGACATGTATTCAGTGTCGGGGATATTGAAGAAAGATATGTTTTGTGTTTACAAATCAGGTGCTGCATTGCAAGTTTGGTATCAATGCTTAAACCTCTGCTGATCTCTGCTATTTTTGTTCCCGGATTTGGCAAACATAAACCCTCAAAATCACAAACACCACAATCACTATAATACAACCTTTTTGAATTTTTAACAATTGCAATTATAAAACATAATGGAAACAATTTGAATTCATTTTTTCGTTTAAAAAAAATCAGTAAGCAGTCACACACACACACATTTTGTGACAATGTGTTTGTTTTCAGTCTAAGTATAACTCATATAACAACACAATTGTGAAAACAGAAAACTTCAAACAGCAGGATAAAAGTAATCCAATGATAGGTAAAAGAATAGCATAAAAACAGGTTTTCCTCGACAGTTTCACTCTACCGAAGACATTAAGTTTCCTCACACTTGTAACTGCGCTCCCTGAGAATGCTTGTGCTTGTGATAATGTGATTTATGCATATTTGTCAGTCTTATTACCTGAGCTACTGCTCTCTAGTTGGCATTAAAGCACCGTTGTGTTATAATGGGACAGCACCTGCTTCTGGCAGCATATTTATAACATAATGTGCTATAATTGAGCTTTGTGACTTTTCTCTTAACACCAGTTTAAAATCTTCCCTGTGCTGACTACTGGTGGGAGTCCCCTCCTAGAAGTGGATTCAGGGTATGGTCAGACATGAAATATTTAATTGGAAAAGATTAAATCATGATTCTTAGCATAATATTAAGTTGTACTTGACATTTTTAGCTCTCCATGGCGGTGATATTAGTGCTTCTAAAAACTAATAAGGAGGCTTGGACTAGATTGCACCAGACCTAAACCAGCTATAGGACACATATTTTGCACGTTTTAAGATATTTCGTGACAAACAACACTTAATTACATTTTACTTTGCGAAATTACATTTAATTCACTGTATTCATTATTCAATAATTATTCTTCCCAATTTCAATTTCCCAATCCTGTGCACAGCAGTCATTATCACTGCTAACTAAGAACCACGTCGATTCTAATAATAATAATTAATAGCTACACAAAGTAATGAATGACGAATGTATTCCTTGTCTATCTGCATTTCCCTCCGCCAGCCAAGGAGAGGTCAGCTGTAGGTGTGTAGCTCCCTCTAGCCCAGCTCCCAGTTGAATTTGTCATCTGAACTGCAGGCAGAGGAAGTGAAGTGAAGCACAAAAGCAGTTACACTTTACATGTTCTTCAGCTAGGAAGCTCCTCTATCTGTCAGCGCTGAGTGTACGGCTGTGTGTGGAGTTGTGTGGCCTTCACGGGAGACGGCAACGCAATTTCATTGACGCTTAAAGCAAACAGAAGATCAGTGATGAGTCCATGCAGCAGATTGACACTGACCAGCTGGGTATCATCACTAAACCTGGATGAGCATTTACTCATGCTAGTGCATATTACTGGCATGACACAACATTATCTTCTCCCTACTACACTCTACACCTCCCTTCTCAAACCTTACTTCCAATAAATCATACTTTGGGTGCTCGGTGCAACAGCAAATCAGTGGAAGATTCATTCATGCAAGCTGCATATTTCATGGCTACGTTATACGGTGCATTGTAGCGGAAACACACTTGACAATAACACCTTTCAGACAACAATACATGCTCACACATCTGCAGAAAATCCCACATATTAGTTTGGAGTGAACACAGCCAACAAAGGTCATGATGCAAGGATCTGCAGAAGGCAATTTAAACCTTCAGCTAGACTTTTTTAACTAAAATAAGCTCTCGCTGGCTAAAAGTTAATCATGATTTTGAGCAGCAGTAAGAATATATCATTCCCACTAATTGAGACACTGTAGATTCACACTGCACACCCAAAATGTGCAATAATGTCGTGTGCCTGATGGGTAGATCGGTGGGAATTCATATTAAACAGAATGTGACATTACTATATAAACCTGGCATATTGAAAGTACTCCACATTTTCTTTTCATGCTGCCACTTGGGACCACTATTGTGCGAAAACACAGTGTTTTTGAGAATTAAATTCAACAAGAAATTATCTTGGTGTCTAAATAATAAAAATATAATACAGCATCTTGTGGCACAAAAAGTCAATCATCATCATCATACATCAGTGAGTACTTTTAACCAACTTTTTAAGGTATAGTAAATTTAATAAAAAGTAATTAATTCACAGGTCAAAAATCCTCATTCTGGTTGATGTATAACTTTGTGCTGTTGGATTTAATATAGTAAATAGCACAAGTACTGTATGTAAAATGAACATGTATAAGATGTTGTTAACTGGTGCTGCACTTAAGTACATTACCAGTATATGACATCAATAAAAAAGCAAAACAAAACAACAAAGATCCACTTTTGAGGATTAAAGTGAGAGATCAGATTTTTAGTCTGGTTACGCTTTGACTGCTACGTGCTCAAGCCTTCATCTTGCAGAAATGATTTTTACATTTTACATTAAACTTTCCATCGGCATAATTGAGATTGACGAGTACCGAGATGATGTATGTCTCTTTATGCTTGTTTGCATAAAAAACAAAGTGCTTCTCTTCCAAGAGGATGAACTGATGAAATACAGATGTAATACCTCTTGAAATGCAGTGAAGAATGAAACATGACCCCCGCTTTCAACTTTTACCACCCTGTAAACTTACAGGCGATTACACAGCTTCCCACACTGCAAAGTGCGGGGGTCAAACAGCTGCAAAATAAACCCCCTGTAAGGCAAAGGGTTCCCTTGAAAGTGTCCCTGATAGAGTGACTCCAATAAAACATACTTTATTGGGTAACATTTGAATTTATTAGACACATCAAAGTATAGAGAGACAGAAAGAGAGGGAATGACACATGATAACTTTCATACATTATAAGATATATTGAGTCTCTATTGTGTTTGCCATTTACATGAAATGATATGCTCATATATGTATTTTTAGCTGCAGGCTTATAAGAGTGACACATTCTAATAAATACAGGATTTAAAGGTTACAGTTTGTTTGATGAAGCTGAGGAGCACAAATATTTTTCAATACATTTATTATCTTATCTATAGAGTTTCATTTATAGAGATCTGCCTGTCTACTGTCTAGAAGTCTGTCTATTTAAAAGCAATGTTTTTATTTGAAGAGTCTGACTGCAGTATATAATTTATTTGTGTTGTGGTTGGAAATTGTGAAATCTGAATCTAAAAGGGAGAAACATATTTTAAATTCATATTTAAATTATTTTGTTTAAATTCCATCCTGCTAATTCCATATCTGCTTGTGTATATGCAGTTTCTATTTTGATACAGCAAATCAAAAATTAACAATAACTTATTAACTATCGTAGCCAGCAAACATTCTCACTGAGCCTGATAGCGTCCCGCTACACAACACAAGAGCCACAAACTCTGAACGACATCCCACATAAGCTTTCCTGATAAAGTCTCCTTCTTATCTAACTTTCAAATATGAACACGTCTTGTCCTGCACCGTAGCTTGCTGAACAAACCACCAAACAAACATTCACCGCAGGCTAGATAACTAATTGGCTGCTCAGCTGCAGCTTATTACACAGCATGTAAACATACCTGAAAATGTCACTTTGAAACTTTTAAATGATGGTTTTGTGATTGCCTTTCAAAATCCCTGTTAGCGACACACTGTATGTCCATTGTCTCTGTTCTTAATGAACAACAACAACTAAAAGGTGATGAACGATTCTGTAGATTAAACTCAATTTTATATATATTCTACTTTCTGTTAGAAAGAGTGGTTCATGTTTGCACATTGTAATTAAATAATCCCTGTTCAGAGGACTAACAGTGAATTCAGTCCAACTCTGGCTTTTCACTCTGAGAGGCAGCTATTGTTCAGTAATCCTTTGGATTAATCCCCCAACTCCCATCAGGTCTGTTAAAGTCTTAGAAAGTCATCACTTTGTCTTTAATCAAAGAATGTAAACATACCCTTTACACAATAATCAAGATGTGATGTCTCTAAAATGTAACCTTAAAACCTCAGATATTTCCTTTTCTCTGCCTTCACTTAGAACAGACCTGTCAGATTTACATTGAAAGACTTAATTCATGCAATAATTATCAACCAACCTTACATAAAGAAAGAAATGAAATGACTGTCTGGAATATTGGACTATATAGACAAAAGCTGCCCCTTTTCTTTATTCATATTCATGAGCTTGGTGGACAATTTGAATCAGTCTCCTAAGACTCAAAGACTAATTCAAATCCTCTGACCGACTGAACATTTCAGTAAGAGGACCATTTTTATGATACAGTATATACTATTCATTTTCAGAAAAGCAGCATAACAATTTCACTGTGAGCAGGGGATCTCTTTAACTTCTTTATAATTTGAGTTTTGTAAGCCATCCATCATTCATGTTGAATGGATAGTGAGTCCGCAGAGATCTCATTTTCTCATTTCTGTTTCCTTCATGGCGTTTTAACAAGAGTCTTTGAGGATTTTTTAAAGTTGTGCCATTCATTTATTCATTCACACCTACAGGGACTGAGCTACAGGTGCAGGAGGCAGCTGGAGTTTCAGTTTGGAATCAGCGACCACAACGATCATTTAACTTTAAATGCTGGGGAAGTTTGACAAATGACTGCATGAATAAGAAACGACATCCACCTGTAAATATACATAAACTGCCCTTATTTCTGACCTTTGAAAAGTGATTAAATGATATCCCCGAAAAGAGAAGGACAACATCACGTACTGTAATTTGCCTGAGGGCTACCTGATGGAAGACTCATAATTTTCACTGCAATCCAATTACGTTAGGTTTTTAGAAATCTAACATCTCCAGACTTGGCTTCAATCTGCAATACTAAAAAAAATGTTTAAGGGATAAAATCATTTCTGAACACTTTATTTATTTATTTTTACAATCACTATGAGTCAATGTGGCAAGTTAAGCCTGGTGGTAAATTGATGTATAATTATTCATACCTTTCAACAGATTACAAATGATCCATTGCTCATTTAAAGTGATGGATTGGTGGCTTATATCTTTCCTCCCTATTTTGCCATCATCAGACACATCCATCAGGCAGCTATTCTTCTCCTGACAGTCTTAAATTGTGATCTTTCATGGTGATCAAAACTCTCACCAACTGTCACTTCTCTTTGTCCCCCATAAATGACCAATGAAGCATTGGTAAATCACTACCCACGAGTCATAAGTTTTATAATTATTTCTGAATATGCTAGGTTATAAAATACTGTAAATAAGATTTACTCAAACAATAATTTTGTAATTTTCAAAAGCTTGTTGTACCAATCACAACGCATTTACTCATGAAATCCTGGTAAGATCTGTAAAATTACCCTCTAGGCAATTCAGCAGCAAGATGCACCTTCCCTACAAGGTTTGGTAAAAAACCACTCATGGCCCACGTAATTACAGCTGCACGAGGGCTGATATAATAAGTCAATTTATTGATTAGTTGTTTGTCAGATAATCAACTGACAACTATACATATATTTGTTTCCTCATTGGAATCATTCATCCAAACCCCAGACATGCTGTGTTACCAGCTTCTTAAATGATGTTGATGCTTTTCTCTTTTGTATCTGAACACATTTGGGAGTTGTAGGGTTGATCAACTGAATTAATCAAACAAATAATGAAAATAGTAATTGATTGCTGCCTAAAACTGCAGAACATGCAGCTTCAAGATGCCTTTAAGATTTTGTCAAAATTAAAAGAGTGGCTTTTAATTAGTGGCTTTTTTTTCTTCTTTTTAAAAAAAAAATTGCATTTAACAAATTTGTGTTACAGACATAGCTTAATAAAAGAAAAAGAAAAAGTCAGACAAAAAAACAACAACAAAAGAAAGAAACAAACAAACAAACTACTTCATCAGATATATCACTTAAATACTATAATTAAATATCAATGTATATATCCATAAGTAAGGTGACATCAATCATTACGTTATGTATCTAACCCATTTCCCCAATCTTTCTTCAAAGATATGAACTTGATTTCTGATTTTTCATAGTTATTTTTTCCAATTCATATATTTCCCTAAGATCTTTCCATTTAGAGTTAATTAAAGTATCATCTGTTAACCAGTTCTTTGTAGTTTGTTCAATCAAATTAAGCTATTCTTATCAGTACAAATAAATGAGTATCTTTTCTATTAATTTCCTCAGTGTGGTGGCATTTATGTTGTTTTATAGTCAGAACTAATCAGGTCCTATCAGGTCATCCACTGTCACTTTAACAACCTTGTCTCCTACAAGTAACGTTCAAACACTGCATGACTGAATAGTTTTTCCCAATTACATTGTGTTGGCAAACAAAATTGCTGCCTGGATTATGTTCACAGGCAACATTTCCTTGAAAGAATGAAGCACTACAGTATATTTATATATTCAATCATACATTCAGTATTAACACTTTTACAACTTGCCAAATACTTTAATTAACATTTTCTCCTAATGATGAGAGAAAAATTAATTCAGCAAGCGTTACGTTTCCAGCAAAATGTATATGAACATTTTTAAATACATGAAAACATAATCAAACACTTGAAAGCTTCAAATTTAATCAAAATCAGAGCATTATGATTTAAAATAGAATTTCAAAACATCAGGTTTTCTCTCTTTCATGAATATGTGTTTAATAATTTGTGTGCACGTTTGCATTCACATTACTCACATTTTTTTATTTTCTGTGTGAATTCGTGTGCATGTCTTTGTGTGTGTATGATGGAGATAAGGGGCATCTCTGCTGTGTCTGTTGTGCAAAGTTGCGTTTATGCATGACTTGCCTTCATTCAGTAAAGCCCCATAAGGTAGAGATCAAAAGGCAGGGGTGGCAGATAAAGCTGACAACTTCTAACTATACTCGCATACTTTTTTCAGACGGGAGATTGGAGGAAGATAACATTGGGAGAGTGCACATACAATTCACCACACAACTTAGCGGACTAAGTGGAAGGGAAAGTAGCTGCCAAGAATATTTTTTAATGCATTACCTTCACATTTCTGACATAGAAAAAGTAAAGTGAAAATATATGAAAGAAAAAATGTGGAAATGGAAAAATAGACTTAACTTCTTGGCAATTCAAAAGCCGCATAAGAAAAATATCGCATATATCTATCTTTTTATTCCAAAATAAACTTCACTGCACTGCCACATGGCAATGAAATCCATGGGGAGGACAGATATAGATATAAGAATACCAGTTACTTGAGAGAAGTGATAGTCATATAGACAAAAGGTCAAAAAGAAAGAGAAACATGATTGTTAATTTACTGTATGCTGTAACTTCAAGAATACTGTAAATTATGTGTATTTCAACTTTGGTCTTATTCTTATGAAATCCAGGCTAGCCAAACTTTTTTGGAAGCGCTCACTTTTAAACTGTCATAGATATTCTGGCTAAACTGTTGTTCGTTTACAACCTGTCTGTTCTGTGTGATCAGTGCAAACAAACTCAATAGGCAGACTCTGGTCCACATCCAGTCTGAATAACACCTTAATCCGAGCTGGAGAAACAAACAACAACTGCACTTTTGAGTGACACATCACTATCACCTCACCTCATATGTATTGTGTATTATCAAATGTAGGAGCTTCAGCTGATAGTTTTGATCTAGACATTTTACTCCAACAGATATAGAAAAAGAAAGGTTGACAATGAAAAACATGTATTTAAGGATGACTGGACTGAGAGATACATGTTGATTTTAGTATGAGACTATTGTTCTTGATTTGCAATGAAAGCGCGCCTATTATGAAGAGTGGGAACATAAAATACCAGTACAACACCAAACAAGCTTGTTTAAAAAATAATAATAATTTTTTTAAAAACTGTCCCAAAAACACAATGGGAAGAACCACTAGACTGAACCAGTTGAAGTCCTCATATCGAGACTCAAGCAGAATAATTGCCAAATCCAAAATTAGAAAAATGACTACAGTGGAGAACTCTTTAAAGAACACTTGTTACACAATGGAGGCTTCACTTCTCCCAATATTACATTACATAGTTTTGGAGTTTTTCATCAAAAAATGATCATGTAATGCACCCCGACTGGACCTCTGATGCAGTGGAAATGTATTAAGTGGTGCCCTAAGGCTTGTATTTGAAGTACTCCTGCTTTAGTGAGTAGAATATTATCATAAGCAATAGAAATGACGACCGAAACTATGAAAGTAAGACCAGAGTTGTGATGAACCATCATTATCCTTTAATCAAGGCATCAACAAACTTCAAAAGTCCCAGTTTCCTTTTGCAATGAACAGCTGCTGTAAATTCAGAAAGTATAATGACTTTAAATCTTTTTTCCTCATCTCTTTATACTCAACTTTCATTTTGTGTGTGGAAGCAGTGGAGTGCACATTCAAGGAACACCATTTCCAATTCCAAGCTCCTCACTCAGACAAATCATTTGTCATCTACGAGACACTTCATTTTCACTCCTGATCTATGCAAACTGTCAGCACTGAGGTGGAAAGGTGGTCTGCTTACCTTCAGCACGGTGGATCCCAGCTCCAAGCCCACCAGGATTGTCCTGTCCACCAGCTCTGCTATCCTGGGATCGCCCACCTTCAGGGAATCCTGGACCAGGTCTGTGACATCTACCTGCCAGTCGGGCCCCAGCATGGTGATGACTTGGTCGGTGCCCTCTGTGGAGGTGGTATGGAACTGGGTCAGAACCTTGACCAGAGCCCGCTGGTACTGCAGGGTGCAGCCTCGGCTCACTCGGCGATCATCCTCTTCGTCATCTGTGTCACTGTCTCTGGTGCTCCTTGGATAGAGAGAAAAGGGAAAGTATAATTGAAGTAGCAGTCAACAATGTGTTAAAACATTAGCTGGTAACAAGAACACAGAAAATACAGAAGCAGTCTTAAACCAGTCATGAATATTGTGGGTGCTAATGTTAGGCAGCTGTGGATGTGGTCTTTGATGCAGTTTCCTTCATAAAAGCTGAGATTAAAAAACTTGACTCTATAAATGCGATAACCATGATTTGGCCAAGTGTGTCGGGAATTGGCCACCAAAAAGATTGAGAACCCCTGATAAAGTCTAAAACCATCACCAATCACAGCTTGTCGCTTCTTTAAACCAAGCAGCTGCTGCCAAATTACGCTCAGCACTGTGGCATGATGCTACATCTCAATTTGTGCCGTCTGTTCTTAAGGGTCTCTACTTCCTTTCTTTCATAATTTGACATCATAACACTGATGAGAAAGTCGGCACCCCTGCATACAAATCCAACACATTATCTGTTCTGATGTAGCAGCGATGTGGAAAAAAGTCCTCCGAGCCAGCAGGGAAGGCATGATAAACACCAAAGAGAAGAGTTTTGGACTGCTGCCCTTCTTATTTCACGGGATCCCTGAGCAGCAGGGTTAAACATGCCAGGTGTATCCCCCGCCGAGTGCAATCTGCTCTACAACAAGATGTATGAGTTGCCCAACTTCCCTCAGCAGGCTTGACAGTCTGCCAGTTCCTCCTTAAAAAGCACTCCTCTGCTTAATCTTTCTTTGACTTAAGTATCGACACGACTTGAGGTTCAGGAGAGGCAGCGGGGCTGTCAGCCACCGACAAAGTATATATGTCTGACCCAATGATTCAAGGAAAAGGTCCGATTACCAAACTAAGCACTTCTGTCCTAAGGTCTCATAAATACTTTGAATACACTCTTTTAACAGCAAAATATATTGTTGTTCGTTCCCCCGTTTGGGTTTGATAATTATTTAATCGTAACACACTACTCTCCACACCTCATCATTCCCACCAGTGCTTCAGCACTCTGCTCTGCCTATAACTTTGCACTGGCAGGTTATGAGATGTTTAGGAATAAAGGCTTTCATGGGTCATTGGAGATACCTGCCTGTAGTTATTAATTCAAGTAACTTTAACTTGACCTCATGAACCTCTTCCTCTATGATTAAGCACAGGTTGTAGACATATCACTTGTGTTACTATGGTTGGTTGAATTTGTAACACTGAGGTAAAAAAAAAAGCAAAGCTCTTTCATGGCAGCTGTGTGATTTTCTAACAGTGTAGCAAAGCCACTGTGAATTCAATACTATGGGAATGATTGCCTTGACAGGTAAAAGCTACAGAGATTTGATTAACTTAGTTGGTGCTACAATGCATTAGTACACATTAGTACAAAGTATGCGGTCAAGAAAACAAGAACAAAACTAACAACATAACAAAAATAGCCTGTAACTACAAGAGGCAATACTGTTTTTACTACAGCAATTTTGACATTTGAGATTTAAAGAAATTAAACGATTATCTAGCTCACATACTAAATCACAAATTAGAAAGGTTTTGACAATACATAATACAGGTCTGGGAAGTAGCACTTTTATGTGGCTTTAATGTGGCCTAACAAGCATGTTACTGAAATACTTTCATTGAAATATTACAAATATTGGTTTAGGGTTAGGGTTAATTACCTCAATATTTGAGCGACTATGTTTTATGACTCTGACACTCTCACCTCCAGTCTGATAAACTCCTGTTTAAACAGAGAAGTACCAACATATCTGCTGTCTCCTCTAATGTCCACTTGAATCGTCTCTTCAGCTCTCAGCAGTCTGCAGGAGAGATGCTTCGTATGCTTGCATCAGGTCAGACTCGAAGCCCCACCCCATTGTGACGTAACAGTGTACATGGAGCTGAGCAGCTAGCTGTTTGCTCGTTTCATCAAAATTAAGTAATATGAAACATGTTGTGTTTCCAAATTGCCTTAAAAGGTCAAAGCTAAACACTCATAGTATACTGAGCAACTTTATTGTGTCCAAATTGCAACAAATACGACACTGCACGTCCATATATACAAACATACATACATACATACATACATACACACAGACAGAGAGTCCTTTCTATATACTGTAGTTAGATGAGGAGTACTACTTACTGACCACTTTGTAAAGTATGGGAATATAACCCATGATGACATCTGTAAGTGTTGCATTCTCTCTCAGGTTGGGCTTTGACATTACTTATTAAGAAAAATGGGCCTGTGTTGAAAACGGGAGGTGTAAAGTTATGAATATGTAGGTGCTTGGCTAGGAGGAAGGATCTAACAAAAGAATGGGTGCATTGGGGGAAATGTAGGATCTATTCTTTTTGGAGCTTGACCCATAATAGGGGATACAATTCAGGATATTTCAGTTTCAGTATTTCAGTTAGAACAATTTTAATCATTTGTTTTTTCTAATGAGTTCCTTAACTTAAAAAAAAATACAAAGAGAACAAAGCTAAACTGTTGGAGTACCTATTTTCTAGGTTTTGTGCCTAAATAATCCTAAAAGAGAAAAACTAATCAAAAGCAAGTGCCTGATGTTTTCTATCATCTTAAAAGTAACTTAATACAAGAAGACACTAATCTGGAAAACTGAAACCTAAACTTGATCTTAAGTATAGTGCACTTTTGTATTTCATATTAATACTATACATACTACTCTCTGGGTTGGATGTCATCTGGACTTCATCCTGCAGGCCTCTGTGTGTTTAAGACTGACAGTGTAGCTTCAGGACATGTAGTTGCTGTTGCACTTTGAAGGTAAGCGAGTTAACTCCACAGCAGATGCTGAGACTGCACACCCAGTTACTCATTCAGTTAAAGGTAGAGGAAAACCCAAGGAGACAGTAAGACTCTATCTGTCTGTGTTAAGGAGTTTCACAAGTCTTGGCTCAGGTCAGTGAAAGTTTACCTTCCCGAGTCTGTACCTGAAAATAAGGTTGATATTTTTTCTCTCCCAGAAGAATATTGTCTGTTCTTATTAGAGTCTCTGATACAACCGTACAAGATGAAGCTTCAGTGAACACAGACTGCCCGCCCGATTACACTTTCCTTCCTTTTTTAAAGCATGTTACTGGATAATGCAGCCAGTGAGCAATTCTGCAGCACTGTAGCAAAGGCCCACTGCAGGCCAAAAGACCTTGCTGCGCATGAAAGTTCAGAATGTGTCACTTTGCAGAAGAGAAGGAATGTAAGATGGGAGGACTGCAACAGAAAGGAAAATAAAAGAGTTAAGGAGGCCAGGGAGAGAGTGTGGGAGGTTAGAGGTGGTGTTAAGGAGAGTCAGAGGGCTCGCGAGAGGAGGAAAACAAGCAGGAGAGGAGAGGCGATGTGTGGATTGAGAGGAGATAATAAGAAGACAATCATTCAGTCTAATAATCACAAAATAAAGCAGCTTAGCAGAGTCTGATAAAGATAATCATCACAATTTGGTATTACTGGAGTGTTACTGTGAAATGACTAACGAGCATTGTATTAAAATTCTTACTCTCCATCTTTTTTTGCAATATTATTTAGAGTGCTTTGTGTGGCCTTTGTAAACATCGCCTAATTCATTATCACAGCATTTCGTAATCATTGTAAACAAACAGGACCAAGGTCGAGACAACTGGAACATGCTAACTTCTGTCAGTGCTATTGTTTCTCAAAATAAAATGACTTCTCATAAAATCTGTCGCTGTCTGTTCACTCTGTCTGGCATCTTGGTTTTCTTGTAGGCGGTGGTTGGCAGTGATACTGTCTTCTTAAATGGATGTCCAGGTTGTTTTTGTGCAAGTCACAAAGTAGTCTTGAGTCTTGATACTCAAGTTTAATTAAAATACTAAACTTTGGGTGTCTTTGCCATTGTTTCCCCCCCTATTCAAATCAAGAGTCTGTATTGCTGTACATATTGTAAAGCCCCCTGAGGCAAATTTGTGATTTGTGATATTAGGCTATACAAATTAAAATAGACTTGACTTGAATAAAAAAACACACATGAAATACATGTGAAATGTTATCCTTCACATATGAAATATTATATTTCTCATGAGAAATATGTCATTTCCATATGTCCCACATGCAATTTATTTGGATTAAGCCTCTTTTAAGTCCCAGTTTTAGATAGTAGGAAGTAGAGAGCTGATGGGAAATGAGGAAAAGAGATGTGGGATGTCATTCAAAACTTGACTGGACTCAAACTGCAGATGTTTTTATGACATGTTCTTAAATCCACAGACCACCTGAACGCCTCATATTGGATTATATGTGAAATGTTTGAGTTCCAAAAAACACATATGCCCATATGTTGAATTTTCATTGTCAAGGATGGACTGTTAAGGTCAGCTTTTAAGTCAGTCAAAGCTCCAGAACAAGCAAATAAGTGGACCTTGAGTTTGGGTTGTTGTTTGTTTTCACATGTGATACCTTACATTTAATATGTGTAATATCTGAAACCACATGTGCCTGTATGTGAATGTACCACAGATAAAGGATGTATTACATTTCCAGACTTAATCCACTGGGATTCATGGAGCGCCTCAGCATCCACACTCTGACAACAAGAGTTATCTATCAAATGAGATGTAGGCTGTTTACAAACCAAACCAAATACTACTGAATCAATCAGTAAAAAAATGCAAACACAAGCAAGAATTGATCTATTGCCTGTTAACTAAAATGTCTTCTCAAACAAATGTAATCAGAGCAAACTCTCATTCCACAAGCACTTATCCGTCTCTTTGCTCTCTGCTTTAAAGAAATCTTACCATCGAGTTACAATCATTCATTTCCAGCTTCCAGTCTGAACACTGGTCTGAATAGTTGCTCTGTTGCTCAATCTTCCTCTTTGGGCTTGGGGAGGGATTCGAGTCTTTAACAATTTTGTCAAGTCCACTGTCACTAATAATATTTGTGACATGAATGCAAGCTACATTACATTACATTAGCCCACACCTCTGGGTTATATGGTAATTACATTAAAGCCTCAAATTAAATCTGTTATAACTTTTTGATGTAGAAATACAGCATATTTCACATTTGAATAGCACCATGCATGAGAGAGAGGCAACCTGCTGTGATACTGCTTCAGCTATGGATCAGGCAACAGAAAAAGAAACAAAACCTGCTATTTTGTACACATGAGAAGATTTGTCCAGCACCACCGCCAGAAATGCTGTTGCCTGATGATAGAACTACTGGGAAAAGTAAAGAAAATGATATGCTCAGTAAATCCAAATGCCAGCATGGAAGAAAGAAATGCTTCACCTGCAGTGAAATGAATTCCTCTGGCCTGGCTGTGTGGCAATCATAACAACCTAAAATAGCTCCCAAGGGGTCCTTGATTACTATTTTCATGAAGGCACAAGGGAAGTTATGTGCATAGAAAATGGGTTGGAAGAATTGTAGAGATGCATACTTTAAATAAAGAAACTTTCAAACCAAACCAATTTGCTTGAAACAATGCGGTCCAATGCAGTATTAATATTCATGGAACATTCAGTAACAAAGGTAATATTGTTTTATGAGAGTTATATCATATGAGACTGCCAGCAAACCCTGGGGCCTGGTAAACACCGGACAAACGGCAAACACCATTCAAAGTAATAAGGTCTGAACATCTAACAAATGTGATAAAAGCCCATATATAATTCTTTTTCAAAACAATGAATGAATAAATGGTGCTAAAGTGGGGATTTAATATACATTTTGCATGGCAAAATAACACACCATCAATAGCCCATTATAGCCCATTGGGGATCTTTGAAAAATGAGGCGACGCAAGATGTTTTCCAACCACTCTAGGTCATTTGAAATACCTTCATTCTTCAAACAACTCCTTAAACAAGCCATTTGTATTCAGGTTGGGTAGAAATGGATTTGGTCTAAGGTGATGTACTCCAGCAACGACGACAGCAGCCACCCACGTGAGTGCTTATGCTCCCATTAAATATTTCCTAAATGAAGGGTTGTGGGCCTGTTTGTTACAGCTCTATGCATGACAATAATGCTAGAATATTTTAATGAGCCAAGGTTCTTTAACCCAAGACCACATTTTTCATCGGGGTCCTGGCTCTAACAACCTTAATCTCCCATTGGTACCATATTTTCCACATCTAAAGGTGTTATATTTATAAGGCTTGTAGGCAGAAACTCATTAATTCTTTTATTGCCTGTCAGATTCATTTCTATTGACAAAGCTTCTATAATATTGACATGAAGGCCACAGAATAGGCCTTGATTCCTTACAATGGCGAGGATATAAACAGAACACAAAAATAATTACAGAGAACTCTGTCATAATGTTTAAAAAATGTGTATTTAATCAACCACGTACTGACTTTTGACGTTTAGTGCACATATGCTTCATCTTAATGAGGCAAAAAATGGTTATGCAGAATAGATGGTTGTATTACTGCATATCCGAATGAAAGAAAATTGGCAGTTATGTGAAATACTGCATCAACAGACTCTTGGAAGACATATTATAACAACTGTTAAACTCTGACCATTGTTTGAATCTCAAGTAACACCCCCTATAACCCTCTAAAAAGCTTTCTGCTTGTCAGTCCAAAACCATCATTATCTGTCTGAAGGTACAACCAATATTTGTTCTAAAAAGCTTCCTGCACTTACTCAAAGTCTACTTTGTCTGCATCTTGGACCTCTTGTTGTTTAAAATGGGTTCAAATGGGTATGACACATACACGACAACCTCGCAGATCAATTTGTACTTGAGGAAGATTTCACAAGGTACATTTCTGCCATGTAAATGAGCCAGAGTGTATAATTGGAGCAAAACAAACAGCTACACATAAAATCCTGCTTACCAGAGAGAAGGCTGGACCACTCTTTAGTTTCAAATGTTTAGGACTGCAGGGTTTCATGCTCTTTGGATAATGAGACCTCTGGTAATCATGTGCAAAATAAGACATCGGATATATATTGTACTTCAGTTAATGTATTCTGGCTCTGTGCTTTTATCATAGTGTACACATAAGAAGTGAAAGTAGAGGAGGTATTAGAGTGCTCCCTTGAAACATACTATTATATGTACTGAACAGTGGTTCAAAGTCTGGGTTATAGCACCATGGATCTTATTTTCATAGTTTATGTGTCATAGTCACAGGGTGGATATTGATTGGTTGCGAACCAAATTGTTGCGTCTACTACCTGTTCTGGGAAGCATGCCATCATTTATAGCAGTTCTGGGAACACTGCAACATTGGTACATTGAGATCTGATGTGGCAAAAAACCATGAACAATCACATGAACAAATACACTATTAACAAGCTATTAACAGTTGAGCCAGATTATCTAACCCGACTTTATTTTGAGGTAAAACTAAATAATCACCCCTCACTGCAGAAGAAACTGTGTGTGTACAACCACATTTAGTATGTATGTAGACTTTGATGGACTGCCAGTGTTTATAGCCTCTTCTGACTAGTGCCATGTTCCCAAATCGTAGCAGTTACCTCAGTACTTTACAGTGTTATGACAGATAGAAACTGTACTTTCCCTGTAACAAAGCATGCATGGTAGATGTATCTCCATGTGGAGTTGAGCCTCACCTTCGGTCAGGCAGAATGGGAACCCTCCAGCCTTTGATGAAGCTGAGATTGTTGTCAGAAAGTTCCACCTGCAGGGGAAGTTTGGGCACCCACACCGTCAGCTCCAGCGGTGCACTCAGGTGCTCGTAGCTGAAGATGACCCTGGCGTTCATCGAGCCCCGCGTCTCTTTCCCATTGACGAACACGTAGTCGCAATTCATGGACACCTAGGACAGATCAGGGTCAGAAGTCAGAGACCATCTATATGGTAATGGTCACATCGATGACAGAGGATTTAAGTGATGTGGGATGATATATAGAGCAGTATGGATACAGCTGTCAGTTTCACAATTCATTCCATAGTGTTTCAAGGTTGATACTTTCAGCAGAGCAAACATACAGAAAGGAACTAGATATCTTAGTTATTTGAATGTGAAGTGAAGTGGAGGGCACATAAACCATCTCTGCCAATAATCCCTTTTGACTTAAAGGAGTAGTTCACCCAAATTAAAAAGAAAAAATAAACTCTAGACGCACTACTAGGGGTATACCTATGTAGATAGTTTTGGTTGTACTTGCCAGGATTTGAGATTTCTGTCTTTGTAATTTCATATTATTGTTTGTGGAGCTTATATCATTGAAAAAAATTGCAGCAACTTCCCCTTCCAAAAGAAATATCTCAGATAACCCAGGAATGACTTTCTACTAAAGAAATAGTCTCAATAAATGTCACAAATGTCTGTGGATTATACAGTCTGATAGGAACCATTGAAGAAGCACAATGAACTCAATTCACCTATATTGCATTATGGTGGAAAATTCAGAGATGTATATCTCAAAACACAAAAACATTAAACTACAGTATCTGCATGCTTTAGTGCCATTATGGGTTGGATGTAATTTAGGTGAAACTGCTGTGTAAAAGAAGCTGTATGTTTGCTGTAGACTAGTGCCTCTTAGCTGAGTGTCACTAAGGCTTTAGAGTCTGCAGGCTTTCATTCTACCCAAACACTACAGAAGCGGTTTTCACTGGTTTTAACTATAAACGTGGAACAAATCAGTGAAAATCAGCTGCTGCTATGTTTGCTCAGAATGAAAACCTACAGACTCTCTGGCATTGGCGGCACAGTGCTGCAAACCACTGCTGTAAACAATACAATGTGGGCTGTTCTCTAATCTAATTTGCATCTTTTATGCAGTCAAATCAGTGCTTCTTAGTAATCCAGAGTTTGTTAAACATGTACAGTAGAAATCAGACATGCAAACCGTCTGTATGTTTGCAGAAATAAGACAAATAGTATAACTTCAAACCTGGTTTATTGACCATGCTTTTGAGGATGCTATGGAACAGACATAGCAGCAGTCACACAAAGCAGTACCAATGGGACACCTCTGAGTAAGACCCATGCACAGGATTACTTCCTCCAAGTACAGTGTCTGCAATAGCTTAACATAGACTAATATGGACACAGTGACTGATCTACATCCCCTTTCCTTAGTTCATGCTCCATACAAAATGATCCTATTAAGTAGGAAATGTAGAAAAGCTTACAACATGCTTAGAAAAAAGCAGACATATTGAGTAATGGAAAAGTAAATGAGGTAAGAAATATAAGAAAACATCCTGCTTAATATGTAAACAATATGAATCAGTTACTATAGCCAAACAAATACACACACACACACACACACACACACACACACACACACACACACAGTGAAACACAAAACTGAGGTTACAACATTGTAAACACTTGAAATCATTGTCAGCTCCTATCACACTTATGAGTTAACCTGAACAATATGCCTATGCATACTGACAAGTGAATTCAGTCTCTGTATTTTAGATTTGTCTTGCTAACACAACCTGAGCATGTTCTGTATACACTTTCAGTTGTGTTTAAGGGTAGCTTTGCTCGAGGCACCTCAACCTGGAACTGCTCAGTGTCCATCATATCCTGTCTTTCTCTTTTGAGAGTGTTATAGTCCTTTGACCTAAGTCAAGTATCCTGGTGGTCATTGTCACTTTGGTTGAGGTGTGCTGGGGCAGGTTTGAATATGGGCAAAATGGGCCGATAATTTATTCCTATACAACTTTCCTTATGAGTGAATGAGGTAAGATCTGGGCTCTTTGCGAATCTCCTTTACCATGTCAGTCTATTTGTAACCTTATGGGGCCTGATACCTGACATCCTGTCCATCAAAGGCTGAAGTGGTCAGCTTGACCTGTCATTACACAACTTTAATGGCTATTATTGAGAAGCTGGGCTTTACCTCCTGTGGCTTACATATATGTAGTTCAAGAAGCTTCCTTGAGAACAGGAAAGTGGTACAATTTCGCCTTGACATTAGTCTCTGTGCATGAAATGTTAGCTTTGTGTCATGTGACATGTTTCTGAGATTTAGGAGGTTGAGAAAAACATCAGATCAGTCTCTGTGAGATTTTGCCATTAGTTGCTTAGCACTGCGGACAGCGCTTTCAGCTAACTCATTAGATGGGGGATAATCTGAGCTGCTGGTAACATGAGTGAAGTCCCACTGTGTGGCAAAGTCTTAAAAGCACCGGCTTGTAAACGGTTGTGTGGTGGTCCACGAACTGAAAGTGTCTCTCGAGATGACTGTTGCTGAGGTAGTGTCATGAAGGTCAATCTACAAGACTGAATATGAGTCCACTAGTGCTAAGTACTGCTGACCGTGCCATTCAAAGTTGTCTGTTGTCAGAGTCCAAGGCAGGTCTGGATCTGGATGCAGCTGGGGTGGTTCTTTCTGCTGGTGTGATTTTGTGCTGTTACACACAGAACACAACTCTATTTCCATGATGATGTCTATTATTGTAGGCCAGAAAACGATGTCTCTTGCTCTCTTTAGTAGCTTCTGCACCAGGATGCCCAATATGTACGATGCTGATGCAGTCCTTTGACCTTTCATGATGACCCTGTCTTCAATTGTGAATTCAACTCTGAAGGGGAAATATGGAAAAAGGGCCTGTGGAAGACTGCATTGTTTGCTGAACCATTCATATCTGTTGATAATGCTGAGTGTCTGTAGGTTTGTATCATCTGCTGTGTGTCTCTTTTGCATTTGTTTTTCATCTTTGAACATGATCTTGATGCATGTATGGGCTTTTTCAATAAGGTGACCAGAGGCTGGTGGTCCATTTCTATGGTCACCAGCTTGCCACAGATATAATCATTGAATTTTGAACCTTCAAAAGCCACACCCCTTTTTCAATGTATACACATTATTATATGACAAAACTGGTGGGAAGGAAACTGAAATCTTTGCAGAGATGGAGCATGTACTGGCAATGGAATTTCACTGATTACTTTTGTTTTGGTGGGGTTGGTTTTAAGGCCTTTACTCGTGAAAATGTGGCCAACATAGCTGACTTGGTTCAGCTGGAACCTGCACTTAAGAGGATTAAGCCTCAAGTTCACCTCTCTGGCATAGTTGAGCACTTTTCTGCTTATATCGTTGACTATGATTGCACAGGAGATATCAAGCAAAAATGTGTTCCATGGAGCACTGGAACATTTCACTGGCAGAGCTGAGTCCAACGCAT
Source organism: Scomber scombrus (assembly GCF_963691925.1). Taxonomy (NCBI): domain Eukaryota; kingdom Metazoa; phylum Chordata; class Actinopteri; order Scombriformes; family Scombridae; genus Scomber; species Scomber scombrus. The sequence goes on from NC_084983.1 coordinate 18,139,494, forward strand.
CTGTAAAAACCTGTAGCGACCAAAAGATGTGCTAAAAGTGGATAGCATCGAAGATTTGTGGTCAAGTGAAATCTGCCAAAAAGAGTTTTTTGCATCTAAGACCAAAAACACAGTTGCATTTGACATGTTTGGCCACTTCCTCCACAGTATGTGTGGGGTGATGTAGGCTTTTCAAAGCAGTGTTCAGGTTCAGATTGATGTGCATTCTGATTTTTTGTTTGTGCTTTTTCTTGGTGGCAACGATAGATGACACCCAATCAGTTGGCTCAGAGATAGGAGTAATGAACTCCTGCATCCTGTCTAGCTCAGTTTTAACTCTGTATCTGTGTCTTTCATAGCCACAGGAATGCAATGCGTAAGACGAAAAACAAGTCTGACATCAGGGTCATGGAATAGGTTACAGGTCACTTTTCAAGCTCATCAGTGAAGAGATTGCTGTATTCTGTTTAAATTTGAATGAGAAAAAACCTCATCAGTGGGGCTTAACAAGTGGAAGTCTTTACTAAATGAGACAAGGCCCAAGGCCCAACCAGTACCAATGGGACACTGCTAACACCCATGCACAGGATTACTACACAAACCACGTCCGAATCCCACCACCTCCTCTCTTGCCCATTCCCTGCATAATGATCTACAAACAATTATACAGGCACGTAATATGCCAACAAAAGCTTTTAGGCAAACACAGAATTCATATAATATGAGGGCTGACAGCAGTGTGACATTTTACATGAACTTTACTGGATAACACCTACAAGGCACATTAATAAACATGTACCCACATTACACCTTTCATGAGACCTTCATGTAATGTATTATAATTGGTGACAGCAATGTCACAGAGTATAAATTCAATATATGGAAATTTCTAAATTTAAGTCTCAGCAAATGCCATTTTTAACTTTAAACCATTCTTTAGCTTTCCCATCTACTCAAAAATCTCCGGCTCCATTGGAATTATCATAAATACTTGTCCCCCTCTAACACTAAATTATTAACTGCAATGGATCTGGAGAGCTTTGCTTTTGGGCTCCCCTCGAAGATTTATCTAGTGGTGGGAGGTAGCTGGCATTGTAATCAGAGGATCTAATCTCCTGCAAATGGAGGTCGGGCTGGCCAGCCTTCTCAGGGCTAGGGATTCATCATAACTGGGAGGAGGTCTGGGTAATATAATTCCTCCGCCATGCAGACAGGCCAGAGTGGGGGGAGGAGGTGGGTGGTGGAAAGACTTCTTAAGATGACAGTCTTTCCCTCTGGTTCAGTTAATGCAATTTTGCAGGGTTTGACCTTATGGGCTCCTGTGGTATCCTTTGTGTGTTATTAGTCTGTCTGCTGATGTGTAGTCTTATCTGTATGAGTTACAAAAGAAAGAAAAATAAGTAATTCAACACAATACCCGCAGCCACCTTGATTAATCACAGCACAGCTTACCTTACTTAGAGTCAAGAACATCTACCTGACATGTACTCCTTTCTACCCTGAAGCCACACAAACAGGCACATGAACACATACTGAAAGTGTGCCCTAGCTGCACCATCACTTCAGCTCCTGCGGCTATTGCTGCTGATAAACTTGACCAGCTAATTGCAAGTCAAAAGCTGTTAGCAACCCTGGTTATCAGTAGCCCTGTGGGGGCTTGCCGAGGAGGGCTTTCACACACTGAGCCGCCACATGACGTCACACTGCTGCTAATGCACTGTGGCATTTTCCATGGTGCCAGCAGATTGCCTGGGTGGAGACAGATCATCAGGACAAGTGCAAGTGCTGCCTCTATTTGGTCGTGTACTGGTCACATGATACAGAATGAAAGACTGGCTGGGTTAATAAAGGTGGAGACACTTAAAGACCTTTCACACATTCATTCCATAACATTACCTGCACTAATTTTCCAAACAGGTCCAGTGAAGGCAGCAGCTCTTGTCCTTCAAGCGAGCAATGCTTCATTGATATTTTAATATGGTGCGATCATTCACATAGCACCACTAATACAGCCAAGTTCTCTGTTCATCCAAATTCTGTGCCGACAGCAGTTAAACTCATTTGTTCACATAATCCAATGCGGAACTTGGGCCATAACTTTATTCCATCTTGAGCAGTCAAACTGCTAAAACAAATTTAGTGCCGTGACGTCATGGACTCATTATTTACACATGACTCTTAAAAGGGTACTCCAGGAATTTAGTGTTGTACTTCCACAAAGTTGCAACAGACAGATTAAAAAACGGATGGTCAAAATCGATGCAGCAGAGGACGCTCTGAAAAAACTGGATCCTACACTCCATACCTTCTTTTGTGGTAAATGCCCACGTCTTTAAAGCAGGCTTTTCATAAAATGTTTTAATGTTCAAGTCATAAACTTGATGTGACAATGTTAGTCTCTTAAAGACATGTTAGTGGGTTATGTGTGCACAAAATAAAAATACAAAGCCAGAGATTACTATAAAATACTAATACTGTAATTCATAATTCACAATTCCATTGATTAATCACTTATCTGTCGGAGTAGAGTAAGCATAACATCAGCAAGAATGTGTTGTTATGTGAATGCGGAAATTAAATAACTAACAGAAATCTTACCTTTGGCTTTGGTTGAGTGTTATATACTGTAGGTGGATGGACAACAGCAGATGGTGTGACAGCATCGTATATATTTTTAAATTTATAGTGTATTTGGGACATTTTGCTTTTATTAGACAGCAGGAGGTCAAGAGAGAAAGGAGATGACATGCAACATAATGGAGAGGAACCTCAGTTGCCACGGTTACATGGTATGTGCCGCAGATGTATGAACCAGCTGGTCAACAAAAAGCAAAAAAGGGGTTTACAGAAAAAAAAAAAATAAAAAAAAATAAATAAATATATATATATATATATACACACATATATATGGGAAAATATAAAAATAAACAGAATCAGAGGTAGACAAAGGATTCAAAATATTTTCCATAATGGTGTTGCAATTACAGTATCTTGGAGGTGTGAGAAAAGCTGGGCTACTTAAAAGTTACGATATACTGAGTGATCATACGACCACAGCTTCTATTCCAGTCTTACATCTGCAGGTGATGCTATACTACTATACTCTGATTTCCTTTAAGTGTATCAAACAGACTATACGAAGGCTAGCAATTTTCTCAGCTATGTTTCAATGTCATGTACCTGAACTACATGATAAATATTAGGATGCAGCAGAAAAAATGAGTCCTTTAGATGACATTCAAATATTCATGCTGCATGTTTCCAAACAGAAACCACAATTATCCTGGATTTCATTTTAAAATTTAAATTCTCACTAAATTGATTGCCACAACACTGTGCCAAATGGAGTTTCCATTTAGGGATAACATATGTATTAAATGAACACAGAATGAAAGCTGACATATGGCTAGCATTACTGGGATTGTGTCTTGTAGCTGTTATGAAGCTTTTCTTCATGTGATGGATGTGTGCTGGCTTCAAGAGCAATGCAACAAATAAGTTCATTTAGCTCTCTTAGCTAAATGAGACACCCCCCATTAGCTTGTTGTTGGTTGGATTAATGATGTTGGGTGTGAAAATGATCTGATGTTCTGGAAAACCGTGACTTTGAGCATGCAGTACAATGTTTTTATTTATTATATCTTGCAAAGTAGTGGTTAAGTATACTTTAAAGGCTTGTACATCCAAATTATATTTTGCACTTTCCCTCCACTGTAGGTTGGAGGCAGTACTCTCAGAGACAGGAATCTAAAAAAAACTTTTATTTTCCAAAGGTACTTTCTTCTTAGTGTGGAATTCCCTTTTTGTACTATTACCCTTACACTGCAGCACAGCAGGGAAATACTACTAAGGGAATTTCATACTAACAACACTGATATTTATGAGGTTACCCACTTGAATTGGCTAAGTCAGACTGATATAGCCTTGCGATCAGGACCTGGCATTGTTTCAATTGTTGTCTCTGGGGTTTTCACAGTCCATCAACCAATTTTTGTGCCCAATTTTTCCAATTTGCATTTAGAGAGATCAAAACATTCCCAATGAACATACAAGCATGTGCATGTTGTTTCAATATAGACTTAACATTATTTAACATTAATCTTAAAGGGGGGATATGCTTATTTCCTGGTCAATATTTTAATCAAGGGCTCCACTGGAATATCTTTGCATGATTTCAAGTTCCAAAAGCTCCTTGTATCTTATACTGGCCCTTTATGCAGCACCTCAAGCCACAAAAAACCAGACCAAAGAACACAGGTCCACATACTCTTGGGATGTTACCATATTGTAGCTGTCACCAATTACATTTTTGCATCTTCCCCTTCCCCTTCTGCAAAATAATTTCTAAAACCTCAATCATTCATGAAGCCCATTTCCAACCATAGCTGCAGTCATGTTTAGGCAAGAAAACAAGCGCTGTCCCCAATGTTATTAGTTAATTCTCGTCTTTTAGATGCTAAATTTGGAGTTGCACTCTACATGAATGTGTCACACCATTGTGGAAGTGAGGCAAAGAAAGAGGGAGCCTTCGCTTTAGCCAGGTACAGTATGAGCAGGATGACCACAGGCATGAGATGTGATGTGCAGACACAAGGCCTTATCTCTGCCTTCAGTTGGGTTTTATGCGTCACAACGCCAGGGGAGAGGATGATCAGTGGGGGGGATGAAGGTTGGTCCGTGTTGCCTATGATGGCCTGGCAAGCCCCCCATACCCTCGTTACACACTCACATCTTTCTTCCTTCTATCCTTTCCCACCTTGTGCAACTAGGTTGCCTTAATAATTATTCCTGCAGGCACACACACACATACAGCTACAACTGTGCACACGCAGAACTGTTTTATATGCTATAGGCTCTTGATGTACACTGCAGCTTGGTTATTTTCAAAGAAGAAAGAACTAAAGAAAGAAATAAAAATGCCAGCAAAGAAAAATGACAGCCTCTCACCTATTTTTACTCTCAAAGTTGGAAAAAAAATACACCAGCCTGTGGGCTGGCAAATATCCAAATGAGACGAATGCCGGGCTAAAAATAAAGCTTTAGGGAAGAAGTCTTCAAAATAATCTTAGTTTAAATGCTGTTTGACTTGCAGTTTCCAGTCACGAGGCTCGCCGGAGATGTGTCAAGGTACTGGAAAGCGTTGCTGTATTTATTTTGCACCATTCATCTGTGGTACTCAGAAATAGGAAAAATAGGATGCCTCAACTAAAACAAGAAAATCTGATTAGAATAGATTGGCATGACTTTTAGCATATGAGATTAATAGTATAGTATATATAAAAACAAAAAACCAAACAAGTAATGGAGTGCTCTAGTTCTGTGGGGCTCCCTGAGAATCTTTTATTTCTGTGTTCTGGGCAATGTTTTATTGAACTGTCATTACTGGTGTATTTCCTGGGCTTGAAGGGCTCATTTGAAATTAGCCTTGAATGTTCAATGGCAGGAGCACTGAAGCAAGCCCACTCAATATCACATGGCCCAGCGTCTTGTCTTAAATGGATAATGAAAAATTATAAATGACGTTCTGAGACCAGCCATCTCAATGCAACACTTGTTCTTTTCTATTGGCAGGAAAATGCAATACACCACAAATAAAATTATTCAAAAATTAACGAAACACATCTGCACAGGAAACCCATTGATCTGTACTCGGCTATATTGATTTATAGTTTGATTTGTTCTCCCTAGGGCATCTGGGTCAATTTATTCAAACCAATCTGTATACAAGTGCAAGGCAACAAACGTAGGTTTAGTTCAGTATATCAGATTGAAAATATATTAGACAGATACTGGTCTTTTAATAAAAACAGATACTAGCCCATCAAAACCGATATGATAGAAGTCAGTGTCCAATTTGGCTTCATGGCTTCATGGCCTCAGTCTGTAAAATCTGCAGTCAAACCTGCCTCACCTGACCTTGAGGAGCTGCAAAACTGCCGAAAAGGATTTCATTAGTCTGGCTCAATATGAGTAGTTTTAATGTTGACTGACCAGAAGGCTTTTTGGAGTGAACTGAATTGTGCAGTCTTTAAATAGAAGAAAATAATGTGAGCCAATTTAAAGATTTCAGTTACTGGGAGACAATTCACAAGTTGATCATACTGCGAGTCACGTCTGGCCTCCCTCTCCCTGTTGGCTGTTTCCTACTGAGTGCATGAAGCTGTTACTGTATTCAGAGCTTAACCTTTAAATAAGAGGGAGATATAGTTGAGCGCGATAAATACATCTAAACTGCTTTAAGAAAGAAATACGGCTAAATTCCCTGGCTAAAACCATATTTTAACCAGTGAAGTATAGCTTGGTAAAAGCCCATTCTGGAGGTATAATAGACAGGGTGAGAGGGTTTTCAGTCTGAGACATTTTGTACTGCGTGGTATGATGAAACCTGTTTGAAAGTATATCACACACCTTAGACGAATCTTATGCTGTCGTCTATGTAACAAACCCGAGGAAGAACAAAAAGAAATGGCTAGAACAAATACATAAGCTTTAACCTAAATTACACACATTAAATATCACTGAGACAAAATGTAGCCATTCACTGTGCAATACATATAGCATCAATACTGGAAAATGGGTTAATGTTATCCATTGTCCACAGGTAGAAAACCACCAGTCTTAGTGTTATTTTTTTATATTACTGTTGGGTTATTTACAAAACTAAAATATGGCATGGTTGTGAAAAATGTGTTACCAAATGCTCTTTGTTTTGATCTGTGACAGTTTTGAGGCTGAGCGTCTTATGTCCATACCATACCATATTCTATTTTTACTGTCCAATGTCAGTTTCTAATTTTAGTTTTACTCATAAAGAGTATCATCGGGCACACAGACATTAAATAGGTTTTCTGTTTCTCTGATCCACGTGAGACTGGTATACATTGCTGGACTCAGTGGCCAATTTACGAGGTACAATGTAGTTTTGATGATATGGACTCAACAAGGTTCTGGAGACAGTCTTTGCTTATTTCGGTCAGTGCTGACTTGCAGGCATCAGGTAGATTGTGCTGGTTTGTGGGCCACACATGCATCCTGCAAACCTCATTCTCTCTTTTTTTCTCATTTTATGTGACCTTTTATTGCTGCAATGTCCTCCTGTGACCCATTTTTATCAAGTCTGCTTTTGGAAATGTGAAAGTATTACTATACTGCAGATTGCATGAGAGGAGGGATGAGGCAAGCTGTACGTTTTGGACTATAATTACATACAGTTTAAATTATTTGCTTCATCTAAGGCCACATTTAAGGCCACGTCCTTACAGTGCCATGTTTAATATGATCAACGGTGCAAAACGGCACTGCAACACTTCACAGTACTGCCTATACAATTATGAAGTCTGCATATAGTGCAATCTATTATCATTGTAATTGACTGGAGAAAATAATAACAGCGTTATCACAGACTCTAATGTGCTCTGCAAGTTGTTGTGATCCCACTTTAATTTATTTAATCAACAAACGAGACATGATATTGTAGTCTCAGCTCTGATTCTCTGTGAGCTTGAGTGGTGATTGTTCTGCATCCTGGGACACTGGTGCTGTATTTGCCTGCAGCAATCACATTAAAGGGAACAAGAAGAGGGTGTGGGCTTTGTAGTACAGCAGATAAGCATAACTCTGTGGACAAGGTGTCTCTCAGAAAAGCAGCAGGTGTGGTGCTTCAAAAAGCATATAAATTGAGCTTTTGCTGGTCCTTTGTAACCATATTTATATGAGTTTTATGAACATCTATGGATTTTATCTTAGGAATAAGACATGAATCAAATCAAGAGTACATATAGAGCAACCCAAAATGAAGATTTTATGCTTTCCTGATGTCGTGACTCTGGTGCTAGGCCACTCTCTGGTATTAGTCGAAGAGTAAAGGGATTACATTTTCTAAATTGACATCTTCTCCCAGACACAGAGACTGAGGAAATCAGGTTTACTGTACCTTAACAATGTCTTCATTGGAGGACTTGCACTGCACAAAGGCTGAGACATCAGTGACTGCTCCATTCATCTCTATAGAGACCATTTTGACAGGAATAGCCACAGTGCGTCCAGTCAGAATGGCCGTGTTGATAATCTCAGTGTCCTATGGAGAGAAACAGGCAAAATATTCATGAGACAGTGAGAGGTAGAGAGTGATTTTCCTTGATATTTCATCAGAATTACTGATGTCCATACTTAAAACCATTACCTCTGCCTCCCAGGTGATACTCAGTGGCAGACCAGAGCTCATTTTACTGAGACATCTTTCATTGGATTTCATCAACTGATATTTTCATTTCAACTGTTTTTTTCCAATGAAAAATAGCAGTAAATGAATAAAAATAAAGCTTTGGACAAGCATTTGATGAAAGGTAATAATCTTAACCTTAAATGCAAATGTGGTCCCACCAGGTAAATCCCAGCGTCAAGCTTAAATTTCAGGCTACATAAAAGGCATGACATTTACTGTACTGATGCACAGGATCTGATGCAAATATCCAATGTCCATAAGTGGAAGAGATGGATTAGGTCTCAGCTGGAATTTCACCACAGATGGATGCCTCTTATCAAAACTCCACAGAAAATACAGAAAGTGTTGCTGTCAGAATGAGATATACAAGTAAATTTCCTAGAAATGCCTAAAAGTCATTCCCATTATTTCTGCCATTTACAAAATTCAATTTCAATCATTTATGCTTCCTCCATTACTGTTAAAAAGCTTAATACTACACTCAAGAACATTTAGCAGAGAGCGTAGAAAAATGCAGATAATCTCTTTGTTATTGATAAATCTGTCAATAATAGTCTAATTGTTTCATTTTTCTTTGACAATGTATTTGGTCCCTATATTTATAATAGGGATTATTTTCATTATTGATCAATCTGCTGAGTATCCTCTTTTTTAATTGATTAAACTAGTAAAAAAAATCATGTTATAATTTCCAAGAGTCTCCAGTGATGTTCTTATTTTGTCCAACCTACAGCCTAAAATTCAAGGATACTCAGTTTACTATCATATATGACAAATAAAGTATTAAACCATCACATTTGAGAAGGAACCAGTAAATAAATAAATGCCAGGTATCAATTAATGTTCTGTTGCTTAGCTAAAGTATCTGACTAATTGTTGCAGCTCTAATTTATAAACTGGTAGCTATATCAGAGTAGTTTCCACTTGTGTTTGAAATCATAGAGCAAATGTCTGCAGTTTTTTTTTCTTTTTTACATAGTTAAAACTTCAGAAAAAAAGGGATCAAACTGTGATAAATACAGCAAATTGTACACAACAATAAAACTACTCCTCAAATCCTGATAAACTCGCCATAAACAAGGCCAACATTGTCATGCCATCTTCAATTTTTATTTTGATTGCACTGGAATGCAAACAGCCAATTAAAAACACACCAGGCCTTCAGTTGAAGTTTGAATCAATTCATTATTTTTCCTGCAGATCATGTAAGCTGCAAGAGGGTAACAAGTTTTCTCATTTATGAAGTACAAGTAGCCCAAGAGAGAGAGACTGAGACCATGTAATTTTCCCTGAAATAAAAAAAAAGTATATTTAAATTTCTGCTCGACACTCATCTTAAAGTCTTAATAAGGGTGTAGAGCATGAAGTATGAGACTTCTTACCCCTCTGCTTCCACTCAGCTGCCAGGCCCAGAATTGTTTATTCATAGAGGGAATATTATACAGATTCAGCACTGAGTGTTGTCAAAGCATCTACTCTGTATAGCCTTAAGCAAATAACAAAAGTAGTCGTTGCTGAAGTGTCCTTAGGCATGACACTGAATTTCACCTCAGAGAGTGATATAACACAGAGAGGTGCACACAAAATACTAATTTTACAAGATAAATCCTTTTGAGGTCAAACACCTCTTTGAAATTGCAGATGGGTTAGACACAAGATATACAAAACAGAGAAAGAGAGAGAATAGCTAGTATATATAACACAAATTCATACATGAAGCAATATCAACACAATTAGTAATAACAGAGGCAATTACCAGTAGAGTCATTTACCATGGACCCACAGTAACAATTGTTTTTTAATTCAACTGGAATCACCATGTTCTTTCATTTCAATATATTCTACAGACTTTAAGGAAGAAAACAAAGCTTTCTCTTCCATCTGAGGAAAATAACCGGCGCCCTGACACAGTGATTGAAAATAACTTCTGTATAACTGTAGTTTATGATCACAATTTCTCAACCCAAATACGAATAACTGGCAAAAAAATCGTTCTTTGTAACAATTCCTACAACGTGTACAGCTTTCTTCAAAGTTTTCTTAGTCTTAGTTTGAAAGACTGTGCTCCCAAGAAAAACGACACAATATGTTGTTATGTCAGTCGGCCGAAAACATCCTATAGTTACGTTTGAGTGACGGATGCCGTCTAGCAGCCGCAGTTATTATAACACGGAGCAGTGGTCCGGATGAGGACAGTTTTCCCCCATTTGGAGGAGGAGGGGTGCATGGAGGCATTAACCCAACAGTGGACTTCGGCACAGCAGGAGACTGCTGTCCATTTCCTGTTTCCAACAAGGTGTCAGGACAGTTTGAAAAATAAAAAAAAGTTATTATTGTAGCCATGACGATGAAGGTCTGGCACATCACACAAAATAATTATTTTTTAATAATGATTTGTAACAATTTTGGAAAGCATAGACAAATGATGTTGTCCTGCTGATTACTGCCAATAGGGGGCGCCGGATTAGAAAGCACTCCTGTGTGTCGTTCTCTGAGGATTTATAGCTTGACTAGAAAGAGCTTTTAATGCAAAATATCAAAATGTGTAGTTGACAAAGTGCCTCCATGAAAAAAAGATTAAGTATTAAGTACAGTAAAACAGCTACTCTACAGCTGAGTCCATTAATTTCACACACATCTTATCTGGCAAACAAACCCATTGTAAATTAATGCTTTGTCAGGTATTCTAATGTTGATCAACCTCTGCAGTTACAGACAGATCAATAAATAAGGCTGCAAAGCTCTGCTTCTTGTCTGAGGGATCAATAATATCATTCAAAGGCTTCATTGCAGCAGTAATAGCACACTGTTGCTTTCTAATTCCAGACTGAAGCTGAAAACAACAGAATGAACAAGACTGAACTAGTCAGTTACATATTTCACACTGACAAGTTAAAAATAGGCCTGGAGGACATGACATCTCCACAGTTGAACAGATGGATGACACTCTCATGGCTGACCTCCATACCTTGGGAATCTCATTAGTAAGAATATTAAAAATATATGTAGGAGGTGAAGCAAAGAAATCTGAAGCTATTTTGAAAAAAAATAGGGATCAAAATTGTCTAGTTTTGACACTTTGGCTTCAAGAAAAATCATTAGCAGCAAGATACAAAATAGTTTTGTATTGCAGCAGTTTGTGTCTGAAACTTTGAATTTGACCTTTTAAAAGTCCTGAAAATAAATAGAAAATAAGTATTTTTGAAGCTTTATTAAACATTATCATAAGTTAAGTAATCAAATCATCACCTTGCTTATATATATTATACTATATTCTGTGAATCCTTTGAAAATGTCATTAAATCAGTGAACTTGCTGCCAATCACATCACACTTTCTTTGTTAGAACGGCAAATTAATGTATTCTTTCTGAACCCCAAGATCAAAACCCAGTTTGACAGTATTTCAGTGGAGTTTGTTTTTGTTCCTAAACCGGAGGTGGCAGACAGGCAGGGCAGCTTTGTTTTTGTTTATCTGTGTTTATAAAATGTGGCAATTTTGTGGGAAGCAAAGCACAGCAGACCTCTGGATAATTGACTGGACTCTGGGGCGAAATCCTAATTGAAAGACATTATCCCGGAGCTCCACTTCCTGTTTTGGCATCTGGAAAGTATTAAACTACACAAGACACTTTACAACTAAATGCGTGCTGATTTGGGAGTACTAATTAGGCTTACCTGAATTCAGCTTGAAACAAAAATCAGTCATCACTGCACACAGCTATCATTTCACTTAATTACTATGTTCGGTATAAAGCAGTAAAACGGTGGTTCAATGGTGATACAGAAATGTTTTAATTCTGGCATCAAAGTAAGTAAAACTGCTTATTTTGCCAATAAAGTTCAAACTGAATATATTTTTTAATACACTGCAACACAGCACTTGATTATCATTTTAGTGAGGCCGATTCAAAATACAGCTGGGCTTCACTGCCTTGAACTTCCTTTGATAAAGAAGTTTTTTTTCTTTTTCTTTAAAAAAAAAGTTTTACTTTTAATTAATCTTATTTCACACAAAATCATAATGATACCACAACACTGTTGGTTTTGTTAAAAATGGGTATTTAAACTCAGATGTTTTTACAGTTTTACATTTGAGATTAAATTCAGTAAACTTTTGATTAATTTGGAGTTTAGTCTAAAATCTATACAGTGCAGTACAACCAACAGTGTAAATTACTTTAAAGGGGACATATCATGTTTTTAATGATTTCTCTTATTTTTATACTGTAATAATGTCATTTGCTTGCTACTTCCTCCCCGTGATGACATCAGATTGTTCATGCCCGCCCACGAACGGCTGTGTTTGTTGCTAAGGTTGTTAAATGTCATGTTTGTGTTGTCCACTTGCATATTTCGAATCAGAATCGGACTTGGTTATGTGTGAATGTGTTTGAAAAGTTTTCATTTTGACTTAAGAAAGAGAAAAAAAATCCTACATCTATTGTTTGATTACGTAGACTTTGGAGCCATTGGAAGTTGGTTGAGATGCTTTCAGAAGCTAACCAATCAGAACAGAGTGTGCTCATAAGGAGGAGGCTTTAAAGACAGAGGAGCTAAAACAACCTGTTTCACACACTGAATTGTAAATCATGCAAAAATGTTCCTGTAGAGCCCCAAAATATAAATACAGACTTGAAAATGTGAACGATACATCCTCTTTAAGGATTTATTGGAAATAATCTAAATTACAGAATTGGCAAATATGTGTAATCTCAGTCTAAATGTTTTATTAGAGAATATTAAAGCAACAAATCAGTCCCTTTTTTTGTCTACACTGTGTTCACAGATTAAATAGTAATTTACTTGTGGTTACTGTCATCCCATTAAAGGTAATCCATTACTGTGGAGCTTTGTTGGAATTGCCCGCAGGCTCTTATAGTCTGACAAGCACTGAAGCGAGATTATTTAGCATGTGCCGCTTAAACGCTTAGTGCACTATTGCCATGTCCACATGCTTTTGAATAATGTAAACAATACATTTGGCCAGATGTGTATCTTTATGAATGCACAAAGATATACATGTGCAAACATGATGTGCAAATTCAAACTGGGTGGGATTGTGCAACACAAAACACCATTTTTTATTTAACATCTGGCAGTTACTGTGGCACTGAGCAGCTAATGGAGTTGGGAATTTGGCTTAAGCGCTTTCTGCTCTGCATCATTTTTCCTGTTTTCTTCCTCCTACCGATTCTCTCAGAGTAATCAGAAAGTGTGTAATAAGCCATAGTGTTGATTTAACCTCAGCATCAGGAGTTGTTTCTCCTCTTTCATTGTAAATTCACCAGTAATTCCACCCCTGCGCCCCTCATCTGCGGTAGGTCAAGTGTAGTTGGCACACAATCTGTGATCCTTCAACCATAAAAATCCCTCTTCTTCATTCTCTCCTTCATTCTCTCATTCATTCTCTTATCATGTTCCTTCACAAGAGCTGGGGTCCCATCCTGTACCGTTATCTCTGTTGCTTTTTTGTTACACAAAATGCATCATGTTTGTATTTTGGAGACAAATCCACCTACCACCTCTCTAGATCAGCAGTTTCTGAAAGTGCTGATCTGTTCTACAAGCTGTCAGTGGGTGTACCGCACCAGCTGAAAAGTGCTGGTTGCTTCACATCTGCAAAGCTTAGCTTAGAATGACAGTTATTCTACAGCAAAAGAAGGAAGGAAGGACGTGCTTCCTCAGAGCCAGTCTTTGTTGTTTAAGGCTGTTTTTCATTTGCAAATGCAATTTCTGACCTGATTCATTTGTATTCTGTGTTAGTTCCTTGACCTGAGCAGCACAGACATGTTCATAGAAAGCCCTTGAGACACATTGGTTGGTTTGATGCATACACAGCGACCATACTTTGTGCTGATTACCATTTATACTTATGTTAAGCATTAAAACATCACTTTTCTACCTCAGTGTCGGGTTGTGTTCTTGTGAGAGATAAGAACCTGCTGCAGGATCAGATGCAGGCTAGAAACTACTTTTTTCTTGTCTTTTTCCTTTTTCAGAACAAAAACTGTTTTTTTTTTTGTCTTTCCAATTTTACAATAAAAAAGCCTCACATTTAAACACATGTGGCTTGTTCAAAACAACAACTTGCAATTAAGAAATGCATTAACACTGAAGTCATTGTTTAATATTGAAAAACAAACATTTTGAGAAACAACACTACATTTAATAAACTCCAATGGGTAATAATCAAAAAGCAAACAAATACCAAAAAGAACAATTATCTATTGGAAAAAAAGGTTCAAATTCATGTTTTTTTAATTTTATTTCTAAACTTGTTTTTTTATAACTTACAAGTATTTGATGAATTTAACAGCACAGTATGAATTCAAATTAAATTTACCACTATTATTTAAAATGAGTTATTTGCTCTCTAATTGTGCAGAGAAGAGCATATAAATAGGGTTAAGGTGGTATGCAAGTAACAAGGCAATTTTCTCAGAGCCCAAGTTTGTTATGTCTAGCTGTGTCACCACATACAGCAGATAACGCTTACCAGAACCTCCAACACAACACCTGGATATGTCATACTTATGCAGCGTTTAACCTGAAAAGCTGTTTTTAATTATGGTAAGTTTGAATGGACGGTTGTGTTTATGGTTTCATGTGTTATAGTCATGATCATTTGACCGATTTTTAAGTAGTACACACACACATACTAAAGTTTGCCATGTCAGAGATTTCAGTGAAGAAGCAAGTCAGGCTTGACTGTGATGAGTAATTGTTAGGACAATTGTAACAGCTGTTTCTTTCGTCCTGCTGCTAATGTGGTCAAACTGTGGCAGCAGTCTGCAGGCTCTACTCTGATCAAACCACAGCAGCTACAGTTTCCCTGGTCAAAGGAGAGGAATGTGATGTGTGTGTGGGGACATGCAGCTCATCCTTGCCTGGGGAAGTGTGGGTGCCATTATATACTAGTGGCACAGAGTACTATATATATCTGTGACAATGAATACAAAAAGAGAATTTATGCATTTTACACTGTTATACTGTTACATTTCCTTGCATGATGATTATGTTGGTCATTATGTTGTTGTAAAATGTTTTTCATTATATTAAGATAAATCATATTTTTACAATTACATATTAATAAAGACACTGTCAGATTAAAAAAAAAAAAACACCCCCAAGAATAATATAAAGAAATCAAGTTTATACTGTTATGTTACTTTTAAACTACCTGTGTGTCAATCGTCCTGACTGATGGGGTCGAAAGTAACAATGCACACCATTCAAAGTCAAATTGTTCCACATTTACTACAAAGTGGCTTCATCCAAGTTTTCGTCCCATGGTAATGTCAGCTCCAATAGGATGACATGCTTGGTGAAGTCTGACTAGAAGAACCACATCAGGACGTACGGTGGTGGTGATAATGTGCTGGGGGAAGTTTACTTGCCTCTCCAGGTCCACAAACATCTTCAAGTCTTATGCCGTGGCCAGGATTCCTGCAGATCTTCTAGTAGTGGGTCTTGTTTGTTCCCCAGCTCTGACAAAGTTGATAAGCTTGGAAAAGTGGGTGTACCTATTCATCTCAATTCCTTCATGGATGGTTTGCGCAATCACCTTCAGTACCTGCTCATGGCACCAGTGATATCTCCCATCTGCTTGGGTTTTTGGGGAGCCGCTCAGTATGTGTTCGAGTGCTCCACATCCTGAGCATAGCGGGCATGTTGGTGATTCTGTTTTACCCCACGTGTTGAGGTTAGCTGGGCTGGGTAGTGCATCAAACACCTGCCTGGATGAAATTTACTCTGTGGGGCTCAGACTTCTACAGGTCGACCCAGGTCACTTTCCATTTTGTCCAGGTTCCCTGCTTCTTCATGCCAACAGCTCTGCATATTCTTACATCCTCCATGGCTGCCCTCGCCTCCTGCTGTACTAGGTGCTGGTTTCCTGACTGTTGGGTCTTCATGTGAGGAGCAGGGAATAATCCCAGTCCAGCTCTGCCATGTGTGACCATGCCTGCCAGTGTACTGTGGCGGACTCATGCTTCACCCTGTTGGAACTCTTCTGCTACCTGCCAGTTTCTGCCTGTTCTCACCAAATTCATGCTTTGGCTGCTAGTCACTACTCTTCACTTGAATTCCTTTCCCAAGGATTTGAATGGAAGTTTGAGTTTGTTCCTGTTTCCATAGAGTGCAATGTTAGTGAAGGACTTCTTCAAAGGTGGGAACTCGCCTTTCTTTCTAAAGCCTCTACTGTTGCGACAGGCACTTCATACACCAGGAGATGCCAAAGGAACCTTGGGAAGATCACATGCTGGTATAGCCAGGCTTTGAACCTTCCCAGCGTGCAAGATCTGACCACTGATTTCAGCCAATTACGGTAGCTCTGCACACACAGTCTGGACAGATCCCCTATCCATTGTAAGTATGGGGTGATGTTTAAAAAGCCAGTGCAAACAGGAGGAATGATTAAAGCAAGCAAAACCTGTTTCAGTGTTCATGTGCTCATGACTGTTGTTAAAAAACTGTGAAGTTGTCCTTTAACTTTTTTGTTTTGATATAATTTACAATCCATTTAGTCTTCACAACTGACATGATGGATTAAGCCTAATCTTTCAGGGCAACCACCGTGACTACCTGCAGTACTTCCTCACATTTGGGAATCAATAAATGTTGCCTCAAGTTTGGTTTTGAAGTGTACTGTGACTATTTATATCATTGAACAATGTCAGTAGTGCTTGATAGACTAATTGGGAGCAACAGAGGGTGTGAAAACTTTCTGAATTAATCAAGCCTGACTGGTCTTCATCTGCAGCGTGTCGCATTTTCCTGTCTTTTTTTAACAGTGACAGGGAAGACAACTGATGTCCTTCAAATTCCCTGTCAAATAAAAATGTTGATGATGACAATACCAGCCCTCCTTATAATGTACGTGCTGTTCTAAGATGTATCATGTGCTTAAAGACAGCAGCTAAAAAGCATTTGAATCATACAGCAACTTAAGCATTTAACCATAGAGCTAACCGCCAACTAATGTAAAGCGCAGAGGTGGCAGGCAACTGAGAGAGAAAAAAGCTCATAGATAGTTTGTGCCATCTTGCTTCAGGATGTAAATTCTACAAGGAAAAGTCACACAGGCAGAAATCTAATTTTGCAACGCAGTTAAACACATCTGGGTACAAGATGCATGTTACTCCCAAATGTCAAGGGGACCAGAGATATGAAGTGGACCTTATGTTACAACAGATGTGCCATAGACAAAGTCATAACTGCAACTCAACTGCAGAACAGATGTAATTATGTAAATTATGCAAATATAAAGCAGATACCCGAGATAATACTGCCAAAAGTATCCCACTTTTTAGATTTTTTTTAATACATCCTGATATATCATGTTTGTATATTTTGTGTTTTACAATCTACAGTAGACTTCAGAGAATGTGCTACTGAGCAAATATCTCCCAGTTCTTGGAGAGTCTGTGAGCTGCAATGATGATGATGATGATGAACAATGCTGTCTTCAGAAAACAAAAGCTTATTCTCCCATTCTCCCACTACTACTACCATCCAGTCTTGTATATTATTTACCATGTGCAGTACATTTTAATGAGCAAATATCACATGGGTTTGGACTTTTTTTTGTACTGACTGGGTTCCACTAGTGATGAGTGAAGCAGGACGATGAGAGAGGAAGTAAAAGAAGGTAAGGCATAGCCCGAGGTACTTAGTACCTCTTTCTTGATTGATTTCCTTGTGTCCCTATAATCTGTTTACCAGCCTCACTAATTGCCACCTTTCACGAGGCAAGGAGAAGGAAGAGCCACGAGAGTAATAGACACTTAAGTGTTCTGGGATCGGTTGCCTTTCTTATGGATCAGTAAGTCATTGCAGAGAATAAAGGTGTTAGATGAATTTTCAATGGCTATATATTCATCTGTATATATATTTTATGCTCTGTACATATACACACAAATGCAGGCTATCATTAATTAAATATCTAAAACAAACTTTTTAGTGCAGAGACAAAAGTGTCCTTGACGTTCAGAATGTCTGGCTTACTCTTGGTACACATGCAAATATCATTATTAGCATTAAATAACCTGGAAAACTCATACCTGACTAAGAGAAACACAGTTTGTAGCAATGAAAGAGTCAGCTTTCAAGTTTGTTTTTTGTTTTTGTTTTCCTGGCAATTGGATGCAAGTTGACTTCCAGTTCCTGGGATTTGGACACAGCTCAATACATGCATTTTTTGAAAGATATTTGAGGCCTTCAGGTACAGTGTTGAGCATAGGTCCCTAGTGTTTTAGAGGCACCTAGAGGTCAATAAGCAATGGGCCTCACGCAGAGAAAAACATTACAAATTTCAGTAAAGGACCCGCAACATTAGAAAATATGAATCCAGCTGCCAATACCATGTCATAAGAGCAGCTCTGCATTTTATAAGAATACATAGGGAATGCTTAGTTACATTTATGGGCAGCACCACAAGGAAAACAAGGGCAGTTGCCAAAGGTGGCTGTATGATCCCCTATACATCCCCTATACAATTGGACAATCAGCTTTTCCTGTGAGAGCAGCAAATCGTTGGAATACTCTACAAGAAAATGTGTTGCATATAGCATTTTGAAAATCATAGCTCATAATATGGTGATTAACATATAATATGTATGATTATTGTTATTATAAATAATGCTTATATTAATACTATAATGTGCATTTTCCCCTGTAAATGAAGGAATAAATAAAAACATTCAGAGTAGGCTTACTGTAGAATAAGTGCACCCTGTACAACTGTATTATATAGGAAGACTCCTGTGTATATATGTATATAGATCTATATATCTATATATATATATCTATATATCTATATATATATATATATATATATATATCTATATATATATATATAATTAATAATCTCACATCAGCCTTGACTTACAGAATTTCTTTCATGTTCAGATCCCCATAGTAGTGTTAAGTTTTCAAAGAAACCAACCAGGTATAACTTGCCTTTGTGTTGCTACACAATAGGAGGTATAGTATTTCACATGGAACAAGGCTTTTACTGTATGAGATCAGACTCACTGATTGCTTCTAGCGAAATACTTTGCTATTGTGAAATCTGACAGATCATTAATAATCTTTCAGAGGCTTAAGCCAAACATTTATAGACAAAATTTCCTATAAAACGAGGTGTTTCAACTCTACGGGAGGTGGAAGTAACAGAAATTATTTGATACAATTGGAGGTGATAAATGTGTATGTGAGCTAAAAAATAGAGGGGTAGAATTTGATAAATTATTAATTAATATGGTTAATTCAATGCTGATTTGATCCATTTTGATTCATTTAACAAAGCTTAACAAGAACAAGGACCTTAGTTGGGCAGATTACCTTAAATTTCTTTGGTGTGAAATACAGTGTGATGTTGTATTTATATTTTATACATGTAATTGATTCTTATTTCTCAACCTAATATGCAACCTTTAATTTAATAATAACAATGAACTGAATCTGATTTAACCCTCACTCACCATAGCCAGAGGGATGATGGCCTGAATGTCTCGCTGCACCACCGTCAGCTCAGTCACAACCTTCTCTGAATCGGGAGGTGGGTTTTGCCCTTTGTAGTCGATGTTCCAGTTAATCCTCCTGGTCACCGAGAGGCTGGTGAAGTTCTCCATCTCAAAATCCAACTGCATCAACTCAACGTTGCCCAGTATATCCCTGCCAAACCATAAAAACACACACATAAAACAGAGCCAAAATTAAAGGCCAAATATCAATTACAGCAACATATTCACGAAAAGCATAGCTGGTTTGTTTGCTTCTGGTGATTAAATAGCTTACTGGATTGTTTTTCGTTATGAAACATGCCATTTAGTGAGCTGTCGACACACTTCTCTGCAGTTATTTTTAAAGTTTTCCTTAAGTTACCCTGAGTTGAAAAAAACCCCCAAGAGATAATGTATTCATCAAGATTTCAACACATGGAGCACTGCAGCCAGAAGCTTTACAGCTGAGTAGATGCCTGTCAGATGGCATATTTTTGGTACTTGCTCTTTATTCAAAGTGATATTCCACATCTACATATCTGAGATTATGTATTTCTGTTAAAAATAAATAAAAAGAGAGCTGCAGTGTGTAATTATACATATGCCATTGATCCACTTCAGAGAACAATGTCAGAAGCACTGAATGTTTTACCACAGATTGATCATAGTTTTATGTTTGGAGCCATGAATAAAAAAACTGTCCAAGAGTGCAATAATCACTCTAGCTCTCAGCTTTCAGTGTAGTGTAATCAGTGTTTTACATTCAACACAGCTCGCATAATGTGTCACACACATTCATTGATGAAAAGGCTCAATCTTGACATTTCATTCGGTCAACAAACAGCTCCTTCACTCAGACTGGTGCATCTCTGACTCCCTGACAGAAACAAGGCAGTTAAAATAGCTATCAGATCCTAAAGGTCACAGTGTAGTTTACATCCTGAAGCCTTAACAATTGACCAACTGGCTTCCCTTTTGAAATGTCACCTCGTTTTACTCACGTATGTTTCATTCCTTGATGTAAAAAAATAAAAATAAAAAGCAGCAAAAGCAACCCCATAATGAAATTAAGGTTCTGATGTCAACACAGAAGCTGTAAGGAGACAATCGCCATTACTATTAGTGGTTTTGGTTAATATAATTTTAATGTGCAGCCATTATGATAAGTGGTTTCGGTTCACATCCATCTTGATTAAATAAAGTCAAGGTGAAGAATCTGAAACTCTGTGAAAGCATATCACTTTATATAAATATGATTTACTCTTTCATGCTGCAATTTAATCCTTTGGTGCCACAATCCTTTTATAAGCTGTTTTTTCTGGCCACAAACCCTGAATACAAAATGCTCCTGTTGTAATGTTAATGAAGTTTTTGCATTTAGGGCTGCATTTAGCCCTACTTGAATCTACAGTTACTAATGATGTATTAATGTACTAATCTGAGTTCATCATCATTGTGCACAATTATGAACAATCAACCATTTCCTGTTCCTCTATCTCTTCCGGGCATCTTGAAGGCAAGATAAGAAAAAGAAGAATATACTTTAATGTTCCTGTAGGGAAATTTGCTCTGGACTCTCTCCTGCAGTGCCACAGAAGATAAAATCACACATGCTGGATATTAAAAGAAAAAACATCAGCACCACAACAAATCATTGCTTCCATACATACATATATACAGTTTGCACATACATATATACAACAGTTTGCCTGGATACATATACAAGTACACACCTATTGATAATGGCAACATATTGCACAAACCTCATGGCCAACATCTACATTACATATTAGTTTGCAGAAGCTTAGTGGACATAGGTAGGGAGGTTTATAATTCAGAGAGGGACAATTGCTTTTTAACCACCATGATTTTAATAGCAGTCTGTACCAGAACGGCAGTCTGTGATTTCAACTGTACTGTCAGGTTACCATACCAGGTTGTAATAGAATGTCTTATAATACTCTCTAATACTGCATGGTTAATAGCTGCATGAACTTCTGCTCAACTCCTTAGACCTGAGTCTCTGCTCTAAAATACAACAGCAGATGCATGTTTAGGGTCTTTGGAGTTGAGAAGAAGTTCATGTTACTGTTTTACCATGCAGCATATGAAGCATTTTGGTGGCAGGCAACTATTTGGTTATGGTTAGTGAAAGACTGTGGTTTAGCTTAAATGTTAATACATATGTTTCATTGCAGACTTTTCTGTATTACACCAAGACCACGATCTTCGTCTAACCTTTAATGATATGCTGCCAGTGCTTAAACATAACCATTGAAAGTTTGACAAAGCCGTAGTTTCTGCTTGGGGATATTGTACAGCATGACTGGATATGTTGGTGGGCGAGAAAAAACAACTTGGTACGTTTTATCTAAAAATTTTCACTCATGCATTCAGTATCTATCTTTGCAACTTTGCCAGATATGTTAATTGACAACATTTTCTCATTATGTTGAAAATGTAATTCAGCCAGCATTACATTTCTAGCAAAAACACATTAGGTATTGCAATTTAGTTGTATATTAACATAATTTCTTGGAAACAAGGTTGAGCCAAATGGAGAGTCAACTGGATTCACAGTTCTGCTGGATGTGCAGGTGTAAGAGGTCAACTCATATTTCCAAGATTGTTTCAGTTTATTATTTTGGGTATTTCCTATTGTTAACTGTTTTGTATTGATGACAAGGGACCCCAATTTTCTTTTTCTTTAGTATCATTTAATTTAATGCAAATCCTTTAACAAGTTGAATCCGCATTCATTTATATGCAGTTAATGTCTTCATTTTATACTGCAGTACTCATAACTTTTATTTTATTTAGTATTTTCTGCAGTTTTGATGTTTGTGGGAAAAAAACGTCACTAAGTTAAATTCCCAGTGTTTGACTGAGTGTCTGGCTGCAATACACGTAAATAACAATTTGCTAATAATTTCAGCATATCGACTTAAAGCTGATCATTTTTCAGCGTTGTGTTTACATCTTGTTTCCGATGAGCCCAGGTCAACAAAAAACAATTTATTGCAGGTTTAATTGGTTTTCCTATAATATCCTCATGGCAACAAAAGAAATATTATGGTTTCTATGGTTATGTTTTGCCAACTTGTAAACATGGTGGTTTTGGTTAAATATTTAAAAGGTCAATACTGACTCAGAGCACTGGATGCAAAGCATTGGTTTAAAGAAAAACATTTAACCAAAACCACAATCTTTTCCTAACCTTACACAAGTATTTCAGTAGTCTGAACCTGACAATACGGGATGCAGTGCACAGTTTCAAAGTAATGTGCTTTGTATACCCAAACATCCATCCAAACCTCTTCCCTATGCGTTCTGGGTAGTGTAAACATGTCACCTCGATAGGAAAATCATTCCCAGTGAATAAAATCCAGACAGCTCAGGCTGTTGTTAAGAGAGTTGCTAAAACTGATCAGAATTGACAGTCTTCTAATGGCATTCCTGCTTACTTTGATGGAGTTATCATATGCCATGAATTAATCAGTGATTGTCTCTGAATGAAAACAGTGTCCAGGTCTTGTCAATAAACAATCACTGCTCTCTAATCTTGCTGGGCCTCTTTCTTCTTCTATCTGAAGGCCTGAGTGTAGAGTTTGCACAAGGAGACTGCAAATTGTGTTCTGCCTCTCACTTTCAAATAACCATAATTGCAGTGGCTGCAGATTTGCTTGCTACCAATCGATAGCTTTTGGTAGGTAACCTGATTTTTGTGATGGCCGTGTGAATGAACTATTTGAGAATTATCTATTTTTCTTCTCACTGGTGTAAAGATACCAACAACTTTGACTGGCATGTCTGTTTTACTCTCACAATAATGCGAGTGAGTGATGTAGAGGGTAATACAGCTTTCTTGTTATGAAAATCTTTCTAATTGGGCTTGTAATCCTCAGGTTACAAGCAAAGGGGGCAAATTAAATCTCTCTCCACCCGTGATGAGAATCAACCCGTCCAGCCCTCACCTTTAGCTGAGATTGAAGCACTCGCCATGTGTCCTTCACAAAACCATCCCACCATTCAGTCTGAGTGCCTTTTAATGAAATCTGGATCAAACTATCTGTACGAGCCTCCATCCACAAAAGGTTCCTCTCAGGAACATCGAGATGAGATCTCAGCCTTTTTGTCTTGACATCACTCACTGAAAACAAACACCCCCTTCAGTCTGTGACACACTAAAGCTGTCATCAATATGGCCCACAGGGTGAGTACATATACAAACGTTCAATACAGTGTTGACTGTCACCACTGGAGGGAAAGAAAAATGATGTTTGCAATGCCCTGACTGGGTTAGGGGGCATGCCTTTTTTTTTTTTCATAGAGAAGTGTGAATTGTAAAAATGTAAGTGAGTAATACAAAAGTAGAAAATGACATTTCTCCTTCACATTTCATGCAATGAGCTAAAGTTGCACTTGACATTTTGACATAATATCTGACTCAAAAGAACTAAAAAGGAAATATCGTGTCATTGTCTTTCTGCATATGGCCTTATCCAAACCGTTATTGATGCTATGCTTTATGTTATCTCTTTACTTCCCCTATATGAGCATTGTGATGGCACAGAATTAAAATGCAACCTTCGCATTTCCCTTTAGATGTGTCTTCTGTCACTGAGTACATTGTGATGTGTCTGAAATAACAAAAATAACCAAATCTCGCACCGTTTTATTCAAATCAGTGTTTTCCTCTCCACTGCTCTTACAGCTGCTCAGTTAAAGTATGTCTTATAACATTTCCCTTCGACATCTCAAAAGGATTATTGAGTGACCTTTTCATCAAAATACTAAATTATGTATGCATTACTTAATTAATGTCACTTGATTCCAGTTCTCTACAGTTTCAGAGAGAAAATTAAAGCCGCAAGCGGCGATGGCGGGCCCTCGCTCACCCATGCCACCGCGGGGCCTGAGGCATGGCGGGGCTGTGGCGTGAAGCAGAAAGTGAGAAAAAACCTGGAAGGAGGCCAAAAATGTAATGTTTCGTTCATCCAGTAGGGGGCAGTCACAGGTAGTTACACATATGGTCTGGTGTGGTCTGGTGTGTTCAGGGCGGCCACTCATCAGTCATGTGAAGTTTGGAGTGAATTGGACAAAGCATGAAGGAGTTATGAGAGGTTGATGGTTCATCCACCAGGGGGCAGTAATGGGATGAATGCCGGTGTGTTCAGGGTCAGTCCCTCATCACACGTGAAGTTTCGTGGAAATCGGACAATGTTGATGCAAAAAATGGCACTTCCTGTTTCCACTAGGGGGTGACATGAGCGACACCCCTATCAGATGGAAGAGGTCTCCACCCTGGACCTGTGTATCAATTTTCATGATGATACGTGTTCAATAAAGCCATCAAAAAGCCAAACGTATTTTCATGGCGAGGAATTGATGGTAGCCACGCCCCCACAGGGACGCCATTACTCGTAGCTTCACAGTGTTCATAATGTAGCTTCACCAACTGGTTCTGCATGTTTTAGAAGTGGAATGAAGTTGATGGGGTCCACTATGTATTTTTCATGAATTTAAGTTCACTTCCTGATACCACCGGGGGGCGCTATGAGTTACGTGGGAAGTTAATATATCGGGACGTTCAGGGCGGAGCCATCATCATGTCCAGCAAGTTTGAAGCTGATTGGATGAAGTATGTGGGCGTGAGAGCCACTCGTATGTACATGGCGAGCCCGCCAAAGTTAGTTGAGCCCTGGCAGACACGCCCTTTGACCTATGGATGCGCAGAGCACAACTTAAGCTCAGCTAGGTCTGGAGATGTTGCGTACCTAATTTGAACTTGATCGGGCGAACGCTGTGGGAGGAGTTAATTTTAGGCGGGAAAAATCAAAACCAAAATGGCCGACTTCCTGTTGGGTTGAGGTCATGAGGTCAAGAGGCTTTTTTGCATATGTGGGTATAATACATATGTGTACCGAATTTTGTGAGCATAGGACAAAGTTAGCAAAATTCCCTATGGGCATTTTTGGACTTTGTAGGGGGCGCTATTCCGCCATTCTGCGTCGACCATGTGCGACCACCCAAAAATATCGAATTTCGGATGAGGCCGGACGTCCGTGTAAAAGTATAAGCATTTTCGCATTTGGGAAAGGGGCGAAATTGGGGCACGAAATGTCAGAAGAATAATAATAATAATAATAAACATTACAATTTCAATAGGGCTTTCGCCAGGCGACTTGCAGTCGCCGCTCGGGCCCTAAATACAACTCCTCAATCACTATTTAAGGAAACATAGAGAGAAATGTTTTGATAAACTGTTCTCTATAATCTTTGCATTATTAAAATAAGGAATTTAAATCTTTTATGATATTCATGACATGTTTCAGCTTTGATAACAACTCATGTAAAAATTGCTGTTGGACAACAACATCGAAGAATAAAGGCCTTTTTTAAAAGGAGTGGGTGGTGAAAAGGTAAATGAGTGATTTCATACCAGAGGAGGAGGGGGAAGAAGTAAACACGGTTCAGCCATGTCCACCCTTGTTTCCATTCAGTTAATGATGCACTCTCTGTATGGCACAAAGTATATGTCTTAAAAGCTGTAGCTTGGGGCTTTTTAAGAGCTCAGGGGGATTTTATTCTTTGATCAGAGGTCTGTTTGAACTGATTAACAGGGAGAGTTCATTGGATCAAAGCACCGCAAGGCAGAGTTACAACAGTAGAAGAACAGAGATAGTGAATAGAGAGATGTGAATGGTTAAATCTATACTTCATAGTCAAGAGCATTTAAGTCTATAGCAATGGGTTTTTTAGAAATTAAACAAAAGTAGGTTTGAATTTAAGCGAATTGTATTTGCTTTCTTACTGAGAGTGAGTCAGTTCTTGTTACGTATCTTAAAGTGCAATATCACTGATGACAACGAGATGCTGGCCCCAAAAAATGTCCCTGACTCCAATTGACTCCCATTTGAATAACGCCAACTTATCTCTAGAGATGCCAAGTCAATAATTGTTTCAACATGTCATTATGGTCTCAATTAATAAATTTAGACAATCTAGTAAGTGCGACAGTTTGCTCACCAGCTTCTCTTCCTGGCTCCGAGTCGGACACCAAGTTTGTTTATGACAACTATCCTGTTTCCAGAGCTTATTTTGAAGGTTCTGGCTCCAAACTTAAAAGATGGTGTGGACTATAAGCAATGACTCTGGGCTTCAAACTGAGTGACGTCACACTAAACTACATTTATCATATATTATATAACTTTATTAGTTGTTTTTTTTTACATTTCTGTTCATGTAAAGGTCAAACCAACAAGATATGTTGCATAAATAAGATAGCTTTAGTGGTATTGGCAGGCTTTTTTTTTTTTACTGACAAATCAGGCTAGCTGTTTCCTCTCCTTCCAGTCTTAAAGCTGAGCTAGGTTAATCATGTCCTGACTTGAGCTTTGTACATGAGGCATAAACATGGATCATATTGATCTTCTCATTTCACTGCACACAGCTCCTATTTTTTGGCCAACCAAACTTTTCTACAAGCAATAGTCACATTGTGAATAATAACATATTTTCACTTGAATGTGTAAACTATTTATGGTAACAGCTCCCAGAGTGCAAAAAAAAATCATTTTCTTCTTGTTCAGCTTAAAAATGGGCAAACATCAGCATCAAGCAAGCTGTTGGCTTTGAAAACAGAGCACTGGTTAGTTTCTAGTTTTCTGTCTTGCTGAAGTTTTTGTTGGGAGTCAATACTTACTATTACAAACAAGCCTTTTTGTTGTTTCATCCCATTTTTTTATCATTAAATTATTCACAGCTAAAAAAAATGACCAAGAATTATCTTGTTGACTATTTCTGTCATCCTGACTGTGACAGTGGTAATGCCACAGCAGTTTCGAGAACATTATTAATCTGCAACCCATTGGCCACAATCAATAATGCATTAGCTCATGTGGTGTCATGAATGAGCTGCCATTAGACCACTCCGGAAAGAGAAGAAACAGAAGAAAAATATGTTGAATTCCAGCACTGAGTAAAGTGTTATCTGATGAAGAGAAAAACCAGGATAAGAGAATAGTAAAGAGAAGAGAGTGATGAAGAAATCAACAATGAGCCCAGAAGGAAAAGCATCGTCATCGCATTTCCTCTGTTTCAGGTAATTTTGAGTAAACAAAACCAGATGTCCAAACAGGATTGGTACTCAGATGTATTCAGCAAGATGCAAAATAACACTGGCGTGTGTGTATGTTTGTGTTTTTTTGGAGGAAAGGGTGTGTGTGAGGAGGGGCTTCATTAAATAGTGAGTAGTTTGCTTCTTAAATCTAGCACAAAAAAGATATGAATGAGAACAATTATTGAACTTGGATAACATATTAGATTTCTTCTTATTACTGCATTTAATTGGGTAATTAGGGGGAGAATTGTCTTGAGAATTTATGGGTTTTTGTACGCTCATTAAAGCATAGGTTGCTGCACATAGTTACTTCCTTAAAATGTGAGAGGGAAACTTCCAGTTACCCTGCTGTTTTAGCTCATCTAATCAAACAAGAAATGTACTTGATAAAACAATCAGAGCTACGGGGAATGATGGTGCTAAAATCAAAATTCCCCAAAGCGCAATCCTAATTTTCTATATGCGTTTTCTGAATTATTGTCAACTGCTCTTGTCAAATATTGCAGAGCCATTTTAATGTGTCCAATTCCCTTAATAATCTTACAGACAGTCTGAATAGTGCCTTGCTTTACTCCATCAGTCCTCTTACAACCAGAAAATATCAGCACCATGGTTTTCAGATGACACCCCTGCACTCAAATAGATTTGAAAGCTTGAGTGCAGTTGACAAATAACAAAACAAGAGATTTTTCACCAATTTCATAACTATTCCACCCGTAACAACTTCAAACTCAGGCCTCCTACCTGTCGAACATCTCAGTTACAGTTTGGTCTAAGCTACAGAGGTTCAGCGTTACCATCACATTTTTTAAATTTAGCACCTGCACATTTTAAGAAGAAAGGTTTGTTTCTTTCGTGGCAATGTTATCCTTATGGATTATCTTTGTAAACAACCCACTAATCCTAATTTTAGTTTTCTTCATGCAATTGTACAGCACATATGTAAATCTGTTATCTTGTGAAATCTTATCTCTCTTTTGACCTTCCTTTTAATAATATTAGTTTTCTCTTTTTTCTTTGATTAATGTAACCCTTGCACTAGAGATTGCCTAGAATAAGCCCCCCTGATTGTCTCAATCACATTTTATGTTGCTTATATGAATATAATCTATTATTTGTCTATGTGTAAACTAATTAAAATCTAAAGTTTAAGAAGTATAACAGTGCACTTTTAGATCGTAGGACAACATATGTCTCTTATAGGATTAACATTAATAAAAAATAATCACTGGTTTTTGTTTGATATGGTTACCAAGCTCACACTGCCAATAGCTTTTCATTCAATGCTGATGATATTCTGAAATTCTTCACAAATAGGATCGACTCCGTCAGAGATAAAGTCTCTGGTCCACATTGAACGATGGCAATGAACTCTCCAATTCTTGGATTTACAGTTTGAAATAATTTCCAGTCTGGTAACTGCTTCCAAACTATTACAGGGATGTAACACAAACCTGCAACCTGTATATTAAAGTCCTATACATTCTAATCTTCTCGAGTTAATGTTCCCTGTTTTGAACATTTCTATTCTTGGTAATAAGTAATTAATAAATCGCTTTCCTTGGACTCTGTGCCCTCATCTTTTAAAACTGTTATTAAACCGCAGTTTCAAAAGCCTAACATTAATTTGCGAATTCTGAACAATTATGGACCAATTTCCCTGATGCTATTAATGTGGTTTTATTTTAACTTGTATTTTATTTGCATGCCATATGTATGTTTTATTACTATGTGTTACTACTTTTTTTAAATTGTAAAGTGTATTGGAACCATGCTGCATAGTAAATCTGCACTTTAAACAAAAAATTATTGATGGAAAAAAGTGTGATGACAGAAACTATCCCACAAACACACTGGATTCCTTGTGAACCATTAAACTGAAAGTACCATGAGTTGCAGGTCTATATTTGTCAACAATAATGGAAAGTATTCACCTCTCCCTTGAATCCTGTAATATTTTTGCAAGTAAATTGGTAAGGAAAGCATTTATTAAAGATATTCAAGTCTGGAATATATGCAAAATACTATTTTCCATCAATGTGAAGTAAAAATTGAATGCATATGAATGCATTATATTTAATTTGAATGACAATCTATCAGACATTTTCAACCCTTGACTTGTTTGGGCTGCAGGCTCAGGGCCAAAAGATTTGAAATGAAATTTCAATTTGTTCTACTGCCGCCCACAGGCAATACTCCCACAGTTAAACAACAAAATAGATTACGTGTCATTATTTGTCTATTATGAACCTTTTGACTGTTCCAAAAGCAATTCATGTGAGCATTTTTTGCACTGCCACCTCTGTGTTAAAGGGTAACTACTCCCTCAAATTCTGCTAGAATCATCCCTCATAGCATATTTAATAAAAAACCCAAAAAGCAGAGTAGTGGATGGTAGACAAATATAGATGGCTTTGTGGCTACGTAGTGGGTGATGTTGGAGGCAGAGGGCATAGTCATAGCTATGCTGTAAATCATGTATAACATTACTGTTCATCAGCCATGAGTATCTTGTTAAGCTCTAAATATAGAACAGCTATCCAGTGTGTTGTGTTTACTGCCACAGTAGAGATTCATATATGACTTTATCTCTGCACCGTCTCTTCTTAAGTTTGCTACTAGGAGTTCTGTGTGAGTGGCAAAAACTGGAGCAAAATTTAGGCAGTGTTTATACTTATTTTATACTTGACATGGCAGTTTATATAACAAATATACCTTCCAGTCTTCCATATTTTGTCACCAAAGAATTTGGCTGAACTAAACTTTCAAATATAAGCGGCTGCATATAAACAGTTTTTACAAACAATATATCGTTTTGTTTTTTTAAAATCACCTGTATTAAAATCATATGGAAGTAAGAATCTGTGTGTTTATGTGCACAATACAATAAATTAGTTTTTTCTTTCTCTTTAAAACTGGATAAACTGTGTGTAGAAACTAAACACTTCCAACTTTGGTGCCTCCCAGTAGTTGTAAAAACACTGTGGTGGATGGCAATACATAAAGGGATGAAAAGCAAAAGATGTATATACTGAACCAATTTATATCAGTATTGTCTCATATTTGTAGCAGAAAACGTACATTACCTTACATTACAATTCCACAATAAGTGGTATTTGGTTTAGGTAACTAACAGTTCTCGAGGTTACGGTTTAGGGAAAAACCTCATGATTTTTTTGAATAATCAGTTTAAACAAAGGATGAGATGCTTCTTTAAGTGACATTAAATAGAGTACATTACAAAGGAAATACATTATTGATGAGAACATTTTATTTAACATTTATTCTGTTGCTGTTGGAATTTCTTCCCTAAACCTTGATTTTCTGCTCCATTTGATACAAATAAACACCTCATGCAAATTTCCAAACAAGAACCAATTTCACAACAGAACATTTCCACAAGAAAATCTCAAAAGGCTTTTTATATAAAAAAGATTTCACGCTCATGTTCAATCAATTTGACAACACTGAAGCACCAAAACACCCTCTCTATGTCAAATGCCTATTGTTTGGCTGTTTGGCTTTAGGTGGTCACAGAATTGACTGGGCTTTTGACTAAATTCAGCATGACACAAAGTTTCTCTATCCATGCTTGACCCCCTACTGGACATTTCCCACATGATGACAGGGTGGCAAAGATTACATGACATGGGTCACTAAATATAGCAAGAAAGGCTGCCACTAAGGCAGCTAAGAAGTAAACAAGAGATGAATGGTGGATTTCTTTTTCAGGTGAGTTGTTAGCACAGCTGTTAGCTGTTCTCTTTCTTCCTAGCCATAATGGAGTCTGTAGGGATGCCAATATTTAGATCAGCAGTTTTTAGTGTCAGCAAGGCTGGGTGATAACCAGCCTCCCAGTGCTTCTTCTGTTAATGAATTGAACACATCACACATAGTGATTTATAGCTGCTAATTTGTTTTTGTTTTTTTGTTGCTCCCCCTCAGACAAGTCAGTGCAGACACAGACCAAACTGCACTCATGTAAAAACCCATGAACAAAATGTGATCGATGTTTATTATGTTCATGTGCAGGGTCATCCAAATTTAATAAAACAAACCTTATCCATAGTGGTATGCATGCAGACAATTTGGTTTTATTTGTATTTCCCCCAAATACAACTGAGATGAACATAATTCCAGGCAAGTATTTATCAGTAATATTTTAATTTGCAAGAAGCTTTGACCTGGTTATTCAATTAAAATACTGTGAAAGAAAAATGACAGTGACACGGGTACTTTTCCCACCACATTCTAGTAAAATCCAGGACCCTGATATACTAATTCTCAATGCATGACAGCCAACAACCTTATCTAGAAAGTGCTTACCAGACAATATTGTGGAAAATATTTGGAAATAAATATTTATTTGAACTTTTTAAATGAACATTCCACTGCTGTGAACATCAAATATTGCAGCCAGCATACTTCCACTTCAAATTTAATCAGTCAGACATCTTAAAAACCCTCAGATAAAAACAAAACTATCTGCTTGGCTACATACCACATTTTAAGTGTTTATTTTTTTGTAATTTGGACTAAATTGACCTTTTATCCGAGTGAAAGGAAAACATGTGTAAATAGGAACTGCCTCTCCATGGGTATCTCAGTGCTGTAATTTACTGGTTTAATCATTTAGGCTGTATTCCTAAAAGCAGGCTAACAAATGCATTAATAAGCCATGCACCATTTAGACTACATTAAGTTTGCAAATCACTAAGCAACTCTAGATTCCCGGACTGCGATTGGGTGTTTTTACTCTTTTGAGGAACTTGGCATTAATTACTGTTCTTAGACGCGATCTCATCTCAAAGGTATTTTAATGCTGGCAGTCAAAATCTTCTACAACATCGCTCGACCTAGACTGAATTAACAGCAGATGTGGTCAGACTAAGCAGATAACATCTCCATTCATTTAACTTTGTGGTACAAAGCAGGGGGTGCTTTAGTCACTGCTGTGGGCCGAAGCTATATTTTATCTTCCGTAGCTCCTGGGGCATTTACAAAGAATACTGTATGCTTTTAAGATGTCCCTGTAATCAGAGTGAGCAGCGATGTTGACACACAAGGAAATCGTTTTGAAGACCTTTTGTCCATTGTTGGTGAAGGCAAATGTTGTTGTCTAGTGTAGCGTGGCAGCAGTGAAGGTAGGAATCAACAGCTGCGGTAGTTAGCTAGACAGATGCAATGTGTGTTTAGGCCCGAGGCTGTTAACTTACCCTTGTTTGACTGCTTTGTTCTTATTCACTTCGATGGTGGTGATGGAATGCTTGGCACCAGATTGCACCTCCCAGTCCACCTTCCACTGAGCGTTCTTCGACTTGGTCTGGAGCAAGTTCACCCCTTTCTTTGCTTTGACCCTGCAGGAAATAGCAAGGGAAAAAAGAATGGGATGAGTCAATTTTATTAGAGGGGATGATGTATGTGCGAGGTCAGAGGTGACCACCCTCTGTGTGCAGGAGTCCTCCTCCTTGCATTGCGTCATGGCAAAAGCAATTCCGCAGATGAATCAATAACAGAGATGAATGAAGATGACAGTACAATGATACATGAGAGCAGAAGGCTAGGATTACTTCAGGTCACAGTGTTCACCAACACTTTCTATAAAATCAAATCTACAAGGCTTCACACTGCACCCACTGGGCATTTATTACAGCATTATTAACCACTGACATCTGAAAGCCTCCAAATTCAGTCATTCAGCTTTGTGATCCACATCCAGTATGATGAATTTAATTTTATATTAATGACTTTGTGATTCTTTAAGTCAGAATAATATGGCACTTTATCAATCAGTCTTCTCTCCTTAACCCTGAACTCTTGAGGGAGAAAATACTACCCAGTTATGTCAAGGTTACCTACAGAGTGGGAGGAGGGGGGGGTGAGAGACAACTCATACTCCCTGTTGTCTCTCTAGCTTTAATATTTCAGGTAGTCACAATAAATAGACCATGAACTGTAATGCAGTTGAATGTCATGAGCACCAAAATGTTTTATAGCTACAGCTATGTCATTAAAATGTAATTTAGTTTTGTTTTTGCATTTTTTCTTATTCTCTACATCAGTTTTCATTCATATGTATTAACCTAATTCACATGTGTATGCACAATAGTTCACTTGGATCATATTAAACATACATCATAATGAATTAATCATAAATATTAATCACATGATCTTACACCATCTGATGAAAGTCCCACTCACTCCGCTATCTCCAAAACCACTAACCCATGTCACCTACTACTCCCACTCAAAGAGGAAGAAATAATTATAAACAGAATATGCATTTTTGTGTATCTTGCAAACATGTATTGTATATCTATATTCCCACTTGCAACTGTAAATACACACACACACACACACACACACACACACACACACACACACACACACACACACACACACACACACACACACACACACACACACACACACACACACACACACACACACACACACACACACACACACGAATGCACCACCCTGAATCTAAATAAACTCACACATTTACAGTGTCCACAGAGACTTTGCATGCATAAAGTGCATACGCACAAGACAAACCTATGTAGATGTATACATCTGCACATATATTACAATACATAACTGCTGCACCTGCAAAAAACAAACAAAAACAATCCATATCTGCTCCAAACATGTATGTTCATGTCTTTATGTACGCCTGAAAGCTTTGGAAGAAGAGTTAAAAAGGAAGACAGATGATAAAAACAGTAAATAGCTGCACAAAAGAGTGAAAAACAAAATTATAATGAATGCACTGATACTTGTTAAATATCACATTATTTAGAGATTAAGCTCTGGGGAGCAGCAGTCCTCTTTGACTTGACCAAGATGGTGAAAAAAACTAAAAAAAAGTAATTTTTTCACATTTTAAATCTTACAAATTAAGGTAATTATAGTAATTCAGCTAATGTTTTCTAGTGAGCAGATGAGTTGATTTAGACTTGAACCATGACATATTATGACTTAAAGTTTTCAGCTGCTCCCAGACTATCAATATTTAAAAGGTGAATAAAAGTTAGTACTGAGGATTTTCTGGTAAAAAATATTCATTTCTGGTTCATAACTGTTAATGCTAATATAGAATTGAGATCATTTGTCAGATAATTTGTAAACATGCTTTGTATGTTGACGTCGGTACTGGTTTCAACCTTAAACCAAAAGGCTGTTCAAATCAATGATGAATAATGTGAAAGTTTCAATCAGCCGGATAAGAAACCCATTCTGGCAGTCATCCTCTGTGACTTTGGCTAGACATGCTATTATGGTGTCCACTGACAGAATACGAAATAGCAGAGAAGGAAATAAAAAAAAGACAAACAAAAGCCCTTCCTTTCAGTTGTTGTGATTCTGGTTATTTGACCATGGAGCCACACCCAACTCCGGCACTGATGCACGATGGAAACGAACGGCTCATCCAGACATGCAGAGCGAATGGAGACTATTGATCTGATGGTCTCATTTTCATGAAACACAAGACGGAGATGAATTATTAACATATTTGGCTTTTGTTTGTCTGGCTTTTGCCTTCAAGAAAAGTCATTACCAACCCAACCAGCAGCTAAGTTAGCGCTAGCTTGTAAATCGTTGTGTTATAATAAGAATAATAATAATAATAATCGTTGCGATAATGATATGCAGAGTATCAGGCAGCGCTGTCCAGAAGGTTGTCAGATTGGTTATAAAATTGTGGGTGTGAATTGCTGCTCTCCTACGGCCATAACGCTGGGGATCTTAATGATTTTGCCTTGTTTACAGGAAGACGCAGTGATGTTTTCTTCTTCCCGCCATGAGATAACTGCATTTTTAGTCCGACAAACAACAGCTCTTTCAGGACAAACTCACTGAAAGGATTACCTAAATCACATTTTTCTCTCAAGTGTCTCATTTACATTCATCTGAAAGTCTGAGGCCCCTGCAACATCTTCCAGATCGTTCCATTCATTTCTTTGACAGATAAAAATTCTGAAGTCCCGCTGAGGTGTTTCCATTTGCTACGCTAACCTGCGCTCAGTGCATCGACCACTCATCCATGATTTGTGAAAGCAATTGGCTTTCAGCTGATTCTCTTTCAGTCTCCCTCTCCTCAGACAGAATAGGCACACAGCTCAAACTGAATATGTATTTTAATATTATCACCACAGTTCTTGATTTGCTGCTGATGCTGTGTACCAAGTGATTGACGGAAAACATGCAAGACAATTAACTCATAATTAACCACTGAGGTAAAATTATTTCACAGTTTTAGATTTATTTTAGCTTCTATCCTTCTATCTTCTTGTGAAAATATCTCAAAAAGTCTTCAAAGTTTTCTTTTCAGTGCCTTTCAAAATGGTCATAAGACACAAATATATATCACAACAAAATACAAAAATTATTCTCATGCCAAAAAACTACTTCAGTCATGGTTAAAAGAAAGCAAAGTTGACTTTTGGAAACAATCATCCACCTGACCTCGTCCCTATGAGGCTTTGTGGTGCTACAAACTGCATATACAGTAAACAAACAACCCACGAGGTGTTTTCCTCATGAGGTCAATATTCTTAGACTTTATTGTTATAGACCAACAAGATGAAGACAGAGGTACAGAGAGGACATCAACTCCATGACAAACTACATCAATGAGTCTGTGTGGATAAGATAAGATAAAAATGTCTGGGATCATCGGTAACCTGAAGGAGCTGCTGAATGAGAAGAGAAGAGAGTCTACATCAATGGCAACACAGGCAAGTGGAAAACAACGCTGCAAAGCTAGAAAATGCTTGAAAGCAATCTCCATTAGGACTATGTGAGAGATGCATGGTCTCGAATGAAACCAATCACAGGCTGTAAGGTTAAGGGAATCAGTTTGAGGGTAACCTGAACTGAGCTAATGAGATGAACACTTTTTTCAACAGATTCAGCATGGGGTCCCTGCTTGCCCCATCCTCCTCCTCCTCCTCCTCCTCCTCCTCCTCCTCCTCCTCCTCCTCCTCCTCCTCCTCCTCCTCCTCCTCCTCCTCCAGACACACAGACCACACACAATCCCTGCCCCCACTGTCGCCTCACAGTAAATACCAGCACCACACACTGTGCCTCCCCCGCCACCATCATGATGCAGTGTGATTACACGCAAGTAAGCTGATTTCTTAACTGTCACATAAACAAGAGACCTGGTTCCCCTAGCTAGATTTCTACTGGGGCAATGCTGATTTCTTGGCCCTGTGTACGGGTAACTGAACATCTCTCACCCCCTGCAGAACCTACTGGTCAAATGGTGAAGCACCTTCAGCAGGGGATGTCTGCAGCTCCACTGTGACAAGGAACGCAACAGGAAGCCATACCTGCCAGGTGCCATTACACTCTGCGACAATTCTCCTCTGTGTCGGGAGAAGATGACGTCTGACTGTGAAGCATTTAGCATCAGGATCTTTTTTTTTCTTTTTTCTTTCTTTAAAACTGGCATTAACTGTTGATATACATTAATAATTACGCATTCATTATCACTTATTCATCTGTTTTATCTATTCATTCAACAATGTCTACCCATGCTTTTATATTTTACATAACTGTACATGCCCATATATATATTATTTCATTATACAGTTATTTTCTTCACTTATCTAAGCAATTCCAGTGACACACCTTGACATAAGACAATATACAGTACAGTGCAGTATTTTTATCAAGTTTCTTATTTAAAAATGAGGTATTCATACTTCCATACCTCAGGGTTTCCTTATATTGTTTGATTTGTGATTTGTGAGTGTAATTTGTCTACTGTAACAGTCTATTCATCGATCCATCTACACTGAAATGAAGTTAAAAGAGCTGAAAAAACTATGGACCTTAAGCTTATATTATTTTGTTACACTTACAGAAAACATATTATACAAGAACATATAAAAAATAATAATGTAAATCTTATACACTTTTTTGTTGGCTATAGTCAAATATTTCTTCAGGGAGGCGGGTTTGTCTTGAGGGGATTAGGACTTAGAATGAGGACGTATGATATCATCTATAATTATGAGTAAACCCATAACTACTGAACTTTCAAAAAAGCTTTCCCCCTTTGCTGTCTTACAAATCCTCCCATCAAATAAAATTATGCATTTCCAATTTGTCTGAAATAAACAGAAGGAGCAGGTCTTACAGGTTGCAGATTTTTTAAACATTGTTTCTTGTTATTGCAGCTCTCATTGTGTTCTTTCATCAAATCATCCACATTAGAGAAAACACAGTAATTATCTGATACAGCGTCGTCAAGGGGAGATGAAACAGAAATATGTCACGTTTAAG
The DNA here is from genome assembly GCF_963691925.1 of Scomber scombrus. Lineage (NCBI taxonomy): Eukaryota > Metazoa > Chordata > Actinopteri > Scombriformes > Scombridae > Scomber > Scomber scombrus. Next base: position 18,177,620 of record NC_084983.1, read on the forward strand.
AAATCATCCTGATCAAGCGTGCTGCCTTTGATGTGAGTTGAAAAGGGGAAACGTAATACCCTCAGACTTCCACTAAATGAGGTGACCCAGTTGCTACTTGATTACTAAAGCTTGTAAAAATACTGATCATAAGAGATGATAATTACACATTATTGTGGGGCATAACCGTTTCCAGTGCATTTCCAGGTAGGTGTGAAACTCTGATGAGTAATACTCTTTATATTCATTGCCTACACTCACCAGCTGCTTATAAAAGCCACTACATATTCATCACCAATCTTTACAGAGAACCTGCATATTGTACATAACCAATGTTCTTAATAACAAGGCCCTTTTAAGAGACTCTGCTTCATTTTTGCACTGCAAATGAGAGGGAATGAAGCATTACCCATGGGAGCACCCCATAAATCGGGCTCCCCATTGTACAGTGTTAATGCTGATTAATGAGAGAACATAGCAAATGGAAAAGCTTTACGGTAGCAACCAGTAATAATATACAGCCAAATTCTCAGAATCTGTGTGAGCTTTGCTGCTGCTTCACAGAAAAAAGAAAAACAAAAGTGAAAAGGCAGCATGAACCACTTGAGCTAAGACAGAGCTATTACTTACTCATTCCACACAGATGCCTTCTGCCATGGCAACACCTATTAGACTCTGAGTTGGCTGACGGACTGCTAAATAGCAGAGTTTTTTGGTCAACACATTCCAGACCAGATTTCTGAGCTGCCGGTTAGTTCTCCAAGATGTTATCAAGTTTTGTTTTGTATTTAGAGGTTAAAAAAAAAAAAAAAAAGGTACTCTTCCAGAGTCTGAAATGACCACAACACAGGGTGATCAATAAGTGATCATAGCCAAATTACTTCAGTGGCCTCTGTGATTTTGTAGTTCATTTTCACTACCTTTGTTTTTAGGACTTATAAGACACTTTTAACCTTTGTGTCGTCCTCCCGGGTCAAATTGACCCCGTCTGTTTTGACTGTTCCTTCTTTCCTCCTTTCCTTCCTTCCATCTGTCCTTCCTTCCTCCCACATTCCTTCTTTCCTTCCCTTCTTCCTTCCTTTCCTTCGTCCCTTCCTTCTTTCCTCTGTCCTTCTTTCGTTCCTTCCTTCCTCCCTTCTTCTTTTCCTTTCTCCCTCCCTCCCTCATTCCTTCTTTCATCCCTCCCTCCTACCTTCATTCCTTCCTTCTTTCCTCCGTCCTTCCTTCCTTTCCTCCCTCCTTCCCTTCCTCCTTTCCTCCCTTCTTCCTCCCTTCCATCCTTCCTCCTTTCCTCCCTTCTTCATCCCTTCCATCCTTCATTCCTTTCTCCCTTCTTTCCTTCCTCCTTCCTCCCTTCCTTCCTTCTTTCATTCCTTCTTCCTCCCTTCCTTCCTCCCTTCCTTCCTTCTTCCTCCCTTCCTTCCTTGACTCGAGGACAACAGGAGGGTTAAAACTCCTCCATCTTCCCAAAAACTTGAAAGTAAAGACTAGTGCTAAAGAAGATAAAACAAATACAGATTTACTGAACAAAGTCTAAAAATACTTCTTCAACGACTTGGTTATTTTGCATCGTCTAATTAAAGCTTCCTTGTCTCATTTTTGCAGCTTGCTGTGTCTCCATGGTACACTTGTACTACTTGGATTGCCTTCCACTGGGCACAAAGGCCCATGTCCTCATGACCCATTTATGGCACTTGCTGCCAGAAATCATGTCAACTACCATGTCCCACACTGTAATTTAATCTAACTGGCTGCTGTTAATAAATAAAATATGCAAACCAGGATTAAATCAAATCATAGCTTTCAAGTCTTTAATTTTTCCTTATTGGCCCTTTTAAAGAGTTTTAGAATTGAAGGGAAAGACAAATTGGACACATTTGAAGAGAGAGTCCCCACAGGCAGAACAGTCACAAATTGGAAATATTTCCATGACATAATGAGACTGACTGTAAAAAATGCATTTTAAGACTGTAATCACTTTAAATCTTTCCAATGAAATAAAATTTTAATAGTCTAGGCTACTTATGCGTACTGTATAAGATTAATCTGGATGTTCATTACAAAAGCGCCATTTGACAGGCTTAGCACACATCAGATAGAAATATTCATGGTACAGTAGCTGGGATTGAGAAATGAGGTGTGCACAGACTGGCTCAAATCTGTAGCCCAGCCTGTTACGGTAATACACCGTTGTTTTTGATTGACGTGGATACACATCCGAGATTGCTGGGAGTATTGCAGGTGTTTGCCAACAGCAATGTGTTTAGTAGCAGTTTGAGAACACACTAAATATGATTTCATTACGGAGCAAAACAGTGGCTGCCTATCTAAACACGACACTAAAACCGTTTCACAGCTGGAAGGCTCTTTGTTATTAATGTGACATCTCTGAATTGCTACATAACACTGTGCAACAACAGCGAGTTGTGTTTATTGCATGTCACATTTTGCAAGACGCCTATAATAAAATCTTGGTCACAATCTGTGTCAGACTGTATGATATCAGATTTGAGGATGCGTGACTGTGATTAATGCATAGTGAATTGTAGCGCTATGCCTAACCCTAACCCTAGAAAAAAAAGAATCACAGCAGAGACACGTCATCCATCTGCAACGTTCATATGTTTTAAAAATGCAGCAAAGTCACTCAAACTTCTTTTTTGTTTCACCTCATCATTTTGGTGATGTACATATTAAGGAGAATGAGTGTTTAAAAAGATGCACTTACAAAATGTTGCACCGGCCAGTGTCATTTCATGTTGTATTCTGATTGGTTGTCGGTTGTCAACTTTTGTCTCTGACAGCCCAAAATTGCTCAGTGTAGAGGTGCTTAAAGAGGTACACTGGACACTAGGTAACTATTTGTGTGTATGCAGTAAGAACATTTTCTAACATAAGCTGCTGCAGGGGCTTTTCATGTTACTCGTTCTTCCTAGAAAAACAGCTATTTCACTAAATTTCCCTGGCACTGTAATGCTTTCCTTGCAATAGACGGCAACTCACAAGTGACAAACACTGGCCTCGCTCTTGGATCGCCACCAGCAATCTTATCAATCATCTCAAGCATTTTGATATCTATGGTGTTTATCTTCACAAGTAAACAACTTTGAGGTTCTCGCGACGGCAGAACAGACATGTACAGCTGGAAAGCCAGACGGTAGGGTGAACCTGCCAGGGACAGAATTTTTAATGGGAGGCTCCGAAAATTAGAATATGAGAAGCTGGGGAAATATCACAGAGCAGATTACAAAGTTGAAACTGCAGCTGCTGGTTTGAACATGCTGAACTGATTAATGTTTTGTAGGTGAAAATGAGCAACACGGTGTGATGATAAATGCGGTTTCTACAAATTATTCCTTGTTATTAACCCTTCAAATGCCTTACATTTACAACCATGGAGCCATGGTTCCAAATACAACTGCTTGGCTTTCAAGTACTATCAGCAGCACTTTGTTCCAGTTTACAGCGGTCTGTAATTAAAGCAAACAACAAAGTCACATTCTAACTGAAGAGATGAGTAAGTCAGATAATTATAGCAGGCACCCAACAAAATACAGGTAATGCTTGGGTAAGATGTTACAAAGCTTAACAATTATAAAACTGCTTTGTCATTTTCTCTTAGTCTATAGAATGATGCTCAGTGTTGGAACATTTTATGATGCATGTGTTCCTGTTCAGCCCTCCATTTGTGAGCACTTGGAAATGATAGTAGGTGATAGTTATACTTGGAGGGAAAGGGAGCTAAAATTGAGATATTCTCCTTGTCTGCGTCCAAAACAAGACAATGAAAAAGAGATTCAAACGATAAGGCTGGCATTATTCTACACTGTCAGCAAATTGCATGGACCAAAACCAACAAAGCATTAGTTTGTCTCACAAAACTTCCCTACCCTGTCTGTGAAACTCAGCCCCGAGCTCATGTATTCCTAATAGAGACATAATCTTTAAAAAGGGGTCACAAATATATGGCTTAATTTCTTTAAAGGTTCCGTAATTCCTCAAAACAGCTGGGTGCTGGTGTTTTTCAGCAAACATTACTGAAACAGGAATGAAATAGTGAATTTGTTGGGGGCTGTTTTTAGCTATGGAATAATACATATTTGGTGCTATATTAAGTATTAATGTAAGCAGGACAGTGTGTGTAGGATTGATTTAAAATAAACTACAAAGCCCATTTTCATGCAATAAAGGAAAATGTCATTCAAGTGCAACGGTGTGTTTTTTGAACAACAATGGAGCTATTAAACAGAAGAATAAGCTTGTATATAGTATCAATACATTGTTTGATTTGGTCTTTTTTATAAGAGTTTTTATAACAATAAGAAGCATATAGAGTATCACCAACCCTAATGTTTTAAAGGCAAGACATTCGAGCACCTGATGAAGTCATCTTTGCATTGCTGGTATTTAGCAAAATTCCCAACCACCCCAATGTATGACTATGACAATATTTAAAAGTCTTACCACTGTCATACCCTTTTTTAAATAAAAGTACTTAAAAGCTGATGCTAGGGCACTTTGAGTGAATGTCTTCATGCTCCAAGTGAATGTTTTCACAAGGCCTTAGGGAGTGAGGAAGCACACAATTAAGTATATTGTGATGCTACATGCCTGAACATGCATATTATTTTCTATTTCTTCATCACGTTCAAAAAGCTGCCCAAACATGTGTGACAGAGATGTACTAGGGGAGGACCATTTTTCCACTGGATTAACCACCGACTGGTTTTCAAACATTTTCTCTCTTTGACTTTGAACTACAGAGATGTTCCCCCATAAAGCTCAGACCTTCTTACAGTACTCTGAGGACTAAGACATGATGAATAGCTGCAGTTTCTCCTAAACCAGGCTTCAGTTCACACTTATCTTCTACCTGCTTATTTATGTAAAAAGTGCATCAACAAAAATAAATCATTAGTGCGATGCTGTCATATCTCAAACATGAATAGTGAACCATATACATTTTTTAGTTATTGCAGAGAGCTTTTTCATAGAGAAAATAAAGCATGAATGTCGAGGGGTTTGTGTTTTGTAAACTAGTATAAGCTTCGTATATAGCTGATTTACTTTTGCCAGTTATTATAGGGAGACTTGTCCAGCTTTCCATTTTTGCATTAGTTTTATCTCCCTCATTTAACTCAAAACACAAAAACATGAAAGCATTGATACCCATGCCCACCTGGACTGTTTTCATCATACTAAATTAAAAACCATTGCTTAAAAATATTACAAGATGTCATGACTGAGGATAACATATAATATGACATGGGGACAGGCTTATTTTAGATTTGCGCTGCTGTAATTTCATACAAATTGTAACTGAAATGGAAACTTGACTCTTAAATGTGTGTTGTTGTGGTGCTCTGTTAAAGTCTATAACCTGTCTGATTATCTGGCTGCTCGTGTTTCTTTTTTAAGTGATGTCACCACTGTCCTGCATCCTAGTTATTACTTTAGTCAGTACAATTATATCATAACCGATAGCAATTATAGCCAAAATTACAAATAGAAAACCCCAAATTGAAATAACCCAGAATAATCATTTAAATGAGCTAAAAAACATTATAGTCAATAGTAATAGATTAACACTGATGGCAAACTAGACATACCCTCAAGCTGTAAAGTGTCACATTTTAAGGATAAGAGAATGGGTTTTTGTCATTTTTGGGAATTAATCTAGTCATTTTACAATGCTTATGCAAGGGAGAACTAATGCCAGAATCATTAAAAATGTCCTTCTCCTTGGGGTGAATGAGTTACTAATTACAACCCTTCCCTCCACTCATCATGACATGTCAAATTAGATCCAGGACTTTGCAAGAACACCAACAAAATGTTGGTTTTGAAATGAAAATACCCTGATGATTAAATTCTTTCTCCTCTTTTTCTCAGATTCACCAAAGTCAACTCCCTGCTCTGGTTTGTGCAAGTCGTCAGGCACTGACCATTCCCTTGTGAAATTATCAAATGACATGACCAAGACCTTCCTTTCTGTCTGCCAGCCCCAAACAGATTGGACTCTGGAATTTGGCATTCACTAGTGACATGTTAGGCTGCCGAGTGGGAGGTCGTAAACAAACGGATGGTGGTGACAGCAGTCAACAGAACACTTGTAGTGCCACCATTGGTGAGGAAAACCCTGATAGATGGAGTCGGGCTTCACGGTTGTCCCTTTAGCGATGCGCAGATGAAGGCAGAAAAGTACATAAACAACTAAAATGTCAGCACTTGAATGTCTCAGAGGCATTAGCTGCACTCCATTTTGCATTACAGCAGAAACGGGGCCTCTCCCCAACATCTAAATTTGGCCAGCAAAGCCTTTTTTTCCCCACTCATCTGCAGGCAGAAGCTCCATTAGTTCCTCTGAGGGGGCACTTTACAGACAACTTTGCCACTTGTGCTACTGCAGACACAACAAATTCCATTCCATGAAGATATGTATAATTCAAAATAAGTGCAAATTTGTATTTGTCCTTTGCCTGTCGTGGATGTGGGGCTTTTATGTGTACAATGACATGTGATTCAATTACATACTGTGCTGTGCACCGAGCTGTTTCAGCTTCAGTATGTTATGTTTATAGGGGACAGTTCAAGAGCAGAAAAGGTTTGTTGATGGTTTTCAGATCTTCAGTGAACCATTCAATTGACCTTACATTCAAAATAAATACTAAATCACTTTGCAACTGCCATAGAAACAGGGTATAATATAAATGAATGACTTTGGAAAACATGAACATCCATTGTATACTACCTCCAATTTTAGAAAGCAGAAAGTTTTTCCTTTTTCACTGATTTTTCTAGTTTTATATAAAGCTTTGCAGAACTGAAAATATAAAATGCTACATATACGGGGAAAGACAGTCACACAGAAAATGACAACATCCTCAAGAGTACATGGTGACTGCATGAGGTGGGTAAATATTTGGCACCACTACAAAGCTACTACTGATGGTGTCACATGATACATGCTGCCATACTTCAAATTAGGCAAACAAACCATGCAGTGTATTTTCTCACACATAATACACCAATTGTGTTTTTCTGTTATTCCTGACTTTGAGAGCCACCACTGCAGCAAAATGATAAGACTCAATTACTGATTTGAAACAACTTGTTTCGCCATTAATAACCAAAAGAAGCAAAGCATCAAGAATTCAACATAGTGCACCCCGATGTAAACCTGGATACTTCCTTGATAGAACAGTAATTCTCTAAATTGCCACCAAGGCTCACATTACTTCATTCTGCCTTTTTAAAGCAAATTATAAATTAATATTCCAGGCAAATATTCAAGACACTATGTTGGAAAGCCGAGCTGTTATTACTGCTGCTGCTGAATGAGCAAACTGGAAAAAATTATTTATGAAGGCAGACTACTTTTGTGGGTTTTTTCCTTGCCAAGGTCATGCAGCGGCACTGTCCATTGGGGAGGTAAGTCAGTAATATACTGTAGTTTATTATTTTACAGTCAGTCTGCATGCAAAAATAATAATAACACAACAAGCACACGCACATGCACACACACACACACACACGTGCAGTAAAGAAGAAACGGTCACTGTAATACAATGGGTATTGCATTTTTATTGAACCTGTGGTTTAGCAGTTTTAAATTGGCCTATACTCATTTCCAAGCATTACTTCTTTCCAGTGGTGGAGATGAGACAGAGCTTGCCACCCTCTGGGTTTTGTGCTGCTTGATCAGCAAATCAGAGCACATGGAAAGATTATCAGAGGAGGGAGTGTGTATGTATGTAGGACAAAAAGTCTCCAAAACTTAAATCCTTTAATTTTAAGATGAAGACTCGATTTAAGGTGAAGGTAAGGTTAGATTTCTGTTAAATTAAACCTCCAGGAAATTACTGTAAGTCAATGTAATGTCCTCTGAAGTGAAAAAACAACGGTGTGTATGGCTGTGGGAAGCATTTTGAAAATCTAGAGGCAGCCCCTCCCAGCACTCTAGTAGATCCAGGCCCATTCTGGTCCTCATGAAACGCTTCATTTGCCTCCATATCAGGTACTGGATATATATTGCTCCTGTGTCAACTTAAAATCAATTCAATTACCACACAATTTTATCCAATCAACCATACAAACTTGGTGGACATTTGGCCAAACGGCTTTTTCAAAAATTGTACGGCTTCAGATCTTTTACAAATTGTCGTTGTCACATCTCTTCTCTCAGGTGTCTTCCCACAGACCCTCAAAACTGTCGTCATCAAGACACACAAAAAAACTAGACACCTCACTAATGAAAATGTATAGGCTCATATCAAAACCCCTGTTTTAAGTAAGATCATTAAAAAAAACCTCTGGCTCAGATTATTGAAAACAACAAAATATAGTAACATAATTATTCAGACGACACACAAATTTATATCACTATGGGAATGTGGTCTATAATAAAATGACTGAGGAACATTGAACAATCAAAGACTGGATGTACCAGAATTTTCTTCATCTATACAAAGACAAAATTGACATAACTGGTTTTGGACCAAGGGAGAATTAGCACTCAGCTTCAATCAGTAATGTTAAATGCCACAAACTAAGCCTGAAATCTTAGTGTAGTCATGAACTGAGACCTGAATTTCAACAGCCACATTAAGACAATTACAAAGTCAGCCTACTATCACCTGAAGAACATGACAAGGATTAAAGGACTTCATCTCTCAGCAGGATTTGGAAAAGCTCGTCCATACGTTTATCTTCAACCACTGTGACGGTATCTTCACAGGTCTCTCTAAAAAGCTGCTGCTTGAGTCCTCAGTACAAACCAAAAAAGTGGATCATATCAGTCCATTTCTCAGATCTTTACAATGACTTCCTGTCTGTAAAACAATTTAAGATACTGCTGTCGGTTTATAAAGAACTAAATGGTTCAGAGCCAAAATGTCTGATCGTCTGGTACGATATGAATCATCCAGACCTCTCAGGTCGTCTAGGACAGGTCTGCTTTTTGTCCCCAGAGTCAAAACTAAACAAAGAAGCAGTGTTTAGTTTTTATGCACCAGAAAAACTGCAGGTCTGCTGCAACTCTGAGTTAATTTATGTCAAGGCTGAAGACTTTTCTGTTTGCTGTTGCCTTTCATTAAATAAAATTTGAGGCTTTTTACACTGCACTATAACTTTTATTCTCGTCTTTTATCTTTTTTCTTAATTCTATTTTAGCTTATTCTTATCATCTATTCTCTTAGCCCTTTTAATAACTATTTTAATTGTTTTCAAATATCATTTAACAATGCATTTATTTTGCACTTTGTCTTGATGCTTTTAATGTTTTATGTAAAGAACTTTGAATTGCCTTGTTGTTGAAGTTTGCTAAAAAATAAACTTGCAAATTTTATGTTTACAGTTTATTTTAAATAGAGAAAGAGAAACAACAGTGTAGTTAGAATACTGCGCAAGACTGTATAGAAACCAAGTATGATCAATTAAAATTGTAAAAATAAAGATGTCACAGTAATCCCCACAGTGCTGTGTGACATTTTGACAAGTTTGACAGTTGACAGTGTCAGGAAAATGCAGTGCAGAGACACTGCTGTAATGAGCACAAATGACAGCCAAAACTTGAAGAAGTTGATGCCTACCAGTTGATAAAAGTGTTTTTTCTCTGTACAGCTCCACAATTTCATCTTTACTGTGTGTGCATGATGACAATTCTAACACATCATGGCTCCCTGCGATCCCATAACAGCACCACTAACTCTAACATGAGCACACAGCTCGGTAATGCTTGGCCTCAGCAAAAACAGCTCACGCAATGTGCTCATCATTATGGCCCTGGGACAAGAGAGGTGTCAGTGTCAATATGGGGGCTGCACAACATAGTCAGTCATGAAGACTCGAGCAGTCATCGCCACAGATGTGCATTTGGCAGATTGATGCACAATACTGCAAAAAAACCAACCCTAATGCTCGTAATGAGAGTCAGACAAAAAGAACACCCCTCTAACAGTAAACAGTGGCAAGGCCATGCGAGAGGGCGTAGCCAACAGGGACATCAACAGACTCAGTAATTCAGTTACTTTTGACTGAAATACAAAAAAAGGGTAAAATGTGCAGCACGATACTGCCCAGCGGTCAGGGTCCAGCCGAATCTGACACTTTCACTGGAGGACAAAAAATGAGTGGAAAGCAGCAGCAGTAGTATTAATAGTAGTTTTGATGAGACAAATGCACTGTTTTATATATATGCAGCAGTAGCAACAGAGGATCAAAAAGACAGGAAAATGAAATAGCTTGAAAATTTAAAAAGAAAGCATGAATGAAAGAATGTTTTTCGAGGTTAAACAAATATTTGCATCCATGGGGAAAGATCTCTCTGTACCAAGGCCGGTGGTGTCCGTCGCTATGGATAAGGATCTAGACAATATAATTACAGTGTGCAGGAGAGGGTTCAAGAGGCTCAGCTTTTTCATCTTAAGTTTTGGTATCTTAGAAGTTTAAATCTCAGTCACGTTCCTACTTGCTTTGACTAGATTCTTACTTCTTACAGTAAAACTCAATTAAAGGCCTTAAAACAGAGGCAGTTTGTCTTGACAGCAGATGAAAAGGGTTTTGTGGGTTTTGTGGTGGGGTTTCCCTTAAAGGGGTTGAGGGTTTCACAAAGTCTCCCTTTGGCAAGCCCATGCTGTTTTGTACAATCTATGTTGGCAATCATTTGAAGCATTTGTCGCCACTGATGTTCAACATCTGACTTAGGAGACAGTTTTTCTTTTTTTCCACATACTTTAGACAAATGCAAATGAAAGAAACAAGAAAGACAGGGGTCTTCTGCTAGTATACAATGTAAGCACATGCCATATGCTACACGATCACTGAACCACCAACAACTAAAAATACATTTAATTCAAAAGAAGGCTTGGAGTTGAAGGTATGCATCGAGACTTGCCACTCCACCATTGAAGTGAGGAACATTTACTTTCATACACCGGCACATATGGGTTCTCATATTGTCGGGTGGAACAGATGGGATTCCATGACCTAAAATATGACCTGATATCACTACAAAACAATATCATGCTGATATCGCCCAACATGTTGCTCCAAGCTCTGTGTGTGATAGCACTGATGCTCATACTGCGTCTGGATGTGACCTTGGCAAACTATAATGCTAAGGCTGTCTGGAAGTAAAACACATTAGACTGAAACTATGTTTAATTTAACCCTGGAGGGAATTTGTCTGAATAAGGAATGCAGTTAGAACAAACAAAGAAGAAAATCCTTAGAATTGCACATTTAATTAATGTGATTGATCAGTTTCTATTGATGTCCTCCTGTGTTTTTAAATGTGTTGTAAAGTAGACAACCTTTTGCTTCTAGCCACATCATGGTGGTGAATTAACTGTTTGCAATTTATTAGGGCTGCAACTAATTATTATTGTCATTATTGATGAATGCAGAGAAATTTGGTCTAAAAAATGTCAAAAAATTCTCCATTACAAGTTCCCTGGGTTGAAGGGGAAGTTGTAATATTGCTTGTATTTTCTGAAGGTTATAAAACAGAAAAAAGCAGCAAATCCTCCCATCCGAAATAACCGAAACCTGCAAATATTTGACAAGTATTTGGCATTCTAAAAAGTGGGGCATTTTGCAAAATAACCGTGAAATAATGTGAAGGTGGCGCAACGGCCCTTCCTAGTTATGATAGTCAGTTTCTTTTGGACATGCATAAGAAAGACTTTTGCTGCAAGACATAGTGGCTGGTCTACTACGCTCAGTGAGTACAAAGGAGACTACAGTGTTGCCAGGAGTTGCAACTGGAGAGGAAACAGTGCGGGTTAGGGGCGCAAGCTAGGCTAACTGCTAACCCATAAACCGCCAGTTCCAACCATCATGCTAGCTAATGTTTGTTCTCTGGACCGCAACATGGATTATGTAACCCCCCACTATCAGTACTGGTCACTTGTTGACATGCACCAGCTGTCAACATTGAACTGAAATACACATTTTTATAGTTTTGGTTGTTTTCATCTTGCGATTTATGTTTTTAGAATTTTTAAGGTGATTTTTTAGATAATTTAAACTTTTTGTTGTTGTTGGTCTGCTGTAGGCTGGGAGGAACAGCATTTAAGGTTTTTTCTTTGTGTGTACAAATACACAATGAAATGACAATAAACTTAATATTTTAAGTTTTGAATCTTGAATAATACAGGCACTCAGTTAAAAATGTGAGTTTCAACCACATTTACAACCAAGCCGAGACAATCCCGATGAAATAAAAAGCATTATTTCATCAGACTTAAGAAAATTCCCTCCAGAGTCACAGAAGACACCATACAACCATCTACACAGACTGAGTGATGAGTAAACTGAAACACATGTTTCAGTACATATGAGTCATATGTAAATGTGGTGTACTGTCCTTTAAGCATAGCATAACATCAAAGCGGGATCTTCACATTTGCTTGCATCATAGGAGCAGTTACACTTCAAATATACAGCCATAAACATACACTATGTGGGCTAATGAACCAATCATCAGACACCAACTTCCTGCACATGACATCTGTAGATAGCCGTCAAAAGGCATCACTCATACATATTGTATGAACCTCTTCACACACTCCTTACATTTACATCTTCTAATGTACAGAAGATCAAAGTCAAAACAATAACATATTGGTACTGCTGTCAAGGCAAAAGAAAACATTCACTTGCTACACTACAAATAAATATGCCCTGGCCTTTCAGTGTTCCAATAACAAGGTAGTGCCAGAAGTGAACACACTTTGAACACAGATCCTGACACATAACTATAGAAATAGTACCCTCTTTTTTTCTCCTTTTGTGTGTCTCTTCCTCTCAGCCACACACGCAGGATGCACATGTAGCAGCATGGAGGCGGCAGCATTGGCTGGGAGAACGTCCTTTTGGAGGACAATTATTCTAAGTAGTTTTCCCATCAGCCAGAGCCATGAGCAGACCCTCGGGTGAGCCAGAACCTTTCTGAGGAGGCAATTGGGGAAATAGCCACTGTCCAATTTATTTGATAAGGCGAGTAGAGCTCAGACCTGCCAACAGATGCAAAGGGGAAGAAAATTGGGGCCTTGCTGCAACCTAGTTGCTGACATTTTCGAGTTCAAATCACTATGCATACATAGTGATTATAATAATATTTCAGCCAGAGTTCAGGGTAGATATGCAAAGTTCAGGGTGCAAGGGACGGCCATTTGCTTTCAGTTTGCTGCACCAACTCATAGATCAAGCCAAATGTATGTGTTATCACTACGCATAGTAGAATAGAATAGCAGTGATTACAATATAGTGAAAGTGGGCAACTGAGCTTCCCTTCAAGGTACCAACAATAGGAGATTAAATTCAAGATCTTTTCAAGCGGGGAGTGGTGTCAGAGCTCATGATGTTCTCAACTTTTCCCCTGAGGAACTTCTATTTCAAATTGGACAGCTTCAAGTAAAACTAGCTCTCTCTGGGGACCCTCACCCACACAGAGGCCAGTGTACAAGAAATGCTATCCCTCTCTGGACACACACACACACACACACACACACACACACACACACACACACACACACACACACACACACACACACACACACACACACACACACACACACACACACACACACACACACACACACACACACACACACACACACACACGCACAGTAACAGAAATTATGCCTCCACAAAAAAAAATTCAAAAACAAAGGAATGGCTTGCAGCATCTGACATACAACGCTTTATAATGATCAGAAGGTACATATATTTATCTTGTGTGTTATATTATTATAAACTGAAATACATAAAGGTAAAAAATAACCAATGATGACATCATGGGCTTTGAAAACATATGTATCCTTATATTTCATAGATCAAAACACTAATTGATCCAAAAAAGAATCAGCATATTAATCAGTAATGGAAAATCATTAGCTGCAGCTTTATTATTACATTTCATGGCTTTTTTGGCACACAATGGTTCTAATCTTTAAAGCAACCATGTTAAAGTTTTGAAAGTTACTGACTCTGAAATAAAACATTTGGGTATGGTCCACTTTTTTTATTTTAATTTGTTTTATTTTAATAAAGACTATATAAACTTATCCCACTAGAATTATTTGAAAGATAAAACAAATTCATCACATCATGGGAGAAGCCAAAGATGAATCTCCATACATATTAAAATGTGAGAACCATTATTTTAATTGCTGTTAATTGTTTTGTTTGCCATAATTAGATAAGTAATTACTGTAAAGAAATATTGATGTTTTTAAAAAGCAATATTTCCTTCCTTTAAATAATCACATAGTCTGTACTCAATTAAACATTATATATAGCATCTAAGGGGCTTCTCTTGTAAGGCATACTCTAAATGTGCATCTAAATGTGAACAAATAAACATGTTTCCTCTTGTTTTTTATATTGCATGATTAAACTGAAATAAAACACATTTAAATTTAGCATCCCCCTAACATATGTGGATTTTAAAGTCACACTGAAGGACATCCAGCACCAAAAGTTGTGTATACCTGTAATTTGGTTCAACTCAAGCTATTCAAAATGTAAAATGTGTCTTGAACTGTACATGACATGACATGGATGAAAAGTGGACTGTGGCTGCATTTGCAATGAGTATAGTATCTGAAAAATGTCCTAAAGTGTTCTGGACTCTAAAGGTTACACGTCAGCATCAGTCTTTATGTGTTGTGGTCTTGAACACCATTAACCATATACCATCCATAACACCTCAAAAGTATCGGCTGATAACTTCAACAGTTAATGACAATATCCAATTCACATATGTGACACAGAAGCTGAGGATGCAAATAAGTGAGATAAAGGTGCTGTACACCACTTGTAGACTGAGCTTGTTAAGTTACTTCACACTGTTATGTATGGCACTCTTTCAAGTACTGCATCTCGGAGAAAGGAGACTCAGTTAGTTGATCAATGTCCCAGGAAGGGTCATGTTGCAGACAGGATGAAAAGCAGACAGGGCAAGAAGACCCACTCCAGATCTTCACTAGATCTGCAGCTCAATCTACAGCCAAGAGAAACCTCCCATCTCTGATTCACACAGTAACATACAACCAGCTTTCTTGTGCCTCGCCTGCAATCGATTTTCAAAACATCTTTGGTAATCTGAGGCAAACATAACTCCTCCGACATAGTGCTGGCAGTAGCCCCCTGAATGATGTCAATTATCCTGCAACAAATGACAGCAATACACCTGAGAACAGCTCTGAGATATCTGACATATACTTACCTTGCAGATCTTACTCTTTCAAATGCAAATGTGGCTTTATTTCCCCTAGGCACAGGAATTCCTCCCTGTACACCCACTGTATATCAAATTGGCAAAGAGGAAGAGAGACATCCCTCAAGAAAGAAGCTTGAATATATGGACTAAAGTAGCCAATAATCTGCCCAAGACAGAGAAAGGCTCCACCTGAACGTCATTGTGAGGTCTTTGAGTTTATGCAGAGCTGTCTGCGCTCTGAACAGAATCGAAGAGGGAATGCTAAAAGATATGAGTGAGCCCTACTAGGCGTCTCTCCACATGGGGTTTGATATAAAAATGGGAGATACCTTGAAGTTGTATTTTCAGGAAGATGACATTACAAAGAAATCACAAGCCCATATAGTTGTCATTATCTGCCAAAAAGTGTATGCTGGCCTGCCTCTAGGTAGACCGGCAGTTTGTGGAAGTACTTTCCTGGTAGAGAATATATTTGCTTGTGTTGATTTCTTTAAAGCCTTGTAATTCTAATTCTAATTCCCTTCTAGGACTTCATAAAGGTCTTGCAACATCTCAGAGACAAAACATTACACAACACTATGTGCCCTTGACAACAAAGGTTTATCCAGTCCCTTGCCTCAACTGAATGGACTACTCTCTCTTTGGAACCCTTATTACTTCAGGAATTTAGCATTGCCATGGGACCAAGAAGTAATTCAGGTTGGGCACTGCACTAACAGGACTACATTCCTAATCCTGAACATGACTCCTTCTTCCTTTAAAATCTGAAAAGGACACATGTGACATTTTAATTCTGTTTTTCTTTTTGCAATATGCAATTACCCATGTGAAAAGATTCCAGGACATTTGTCAGTAAACATTATGACCTTATGACAGAAAATCCACAAGTTTTTGCTGCTTTTCTCATGGTTAAATCTACCATGCACTGCTCCAAAAAATACACTCCTGATCAGGCGGTTTAATCCGCTTTGCCATTTACTCAGTTTAAACACATGCCTGAAGGTACACACAGATTTAGGCAATTGATTGAAGCAAATGTAAGATGAGGTGTGGAATGGGTGAAAACGACCCTGTGGCATTTTAGAGAGAGATGATTCAGAAATACCTGGAAAATGAAAAGGGAGAAAAAATAACAAATAACTGCCAACAGTGTGAAATAGCATTTCATTCAATACTGGCTTCTTGAAATGCAGTTCCAGTAAATCATTAGCACACAGCCAGAATCTCATCTGTACAGAAAACTAACTGAACCATCTTTGCTCTTTTTCATCACGTAATGGTGGTTCGGGGCAAACATGCTTTTACCAATTCTTTACTGAGCTTTACACAGTGGAAAATACCCATGTGGCTCTTGCATTCTTGCATGAAAACATACCTGCATAGTGGGATCTTGTTTTGAAGTTGTTCTTTCATTCTACATGGACATAGCAACAATTTGACCACAACATTTATTTCAACACTGATTCAAAATATTCCATACTTTTCATCAAATACACTGTAAAGTGACTCTAGATGTCAGTTGCGCCTCTAGAATACAGTAGCATGGGAAAAGGAAGATAAAAACGTATAAAAAGAAAAAAGGACTGGAGTAGGCACAGCTGCAGTCTTGAAAAGTCACATTTTCAACCATTATACCTACCATACAGAAACCATACTGAAACAAGAGACATGTCAAGATAATATGTTCATGTCATTCATACATGCAGGTAGTTGGTTATGCACAGCTGAAGAAAAGGTGTAGTTCTTAGAAATAGGAGAAACCTTTCAAGCTGTCATTCTACGATTCTTGATCCATTATTTCATACAGCCATGGTGGTACTATTCAGTTATTACATACGTTGAAAACTACTGGCAGTATTAATGACATTAAAGTTCTGGTTTCATTACTTTTTAAGCTGTAGCACAGGCAATGTATCCCAATACTGTCGTCTTTC
Organism: Scomber scombrus; assembly: GCF_963691925.1. NCBI lineage: Eukaryota > Metazoa > Chordata > Actinopteri > Scombriformes > Scombridae > Scomber > Scomber scombrus. The sequence continues at coordinate 18,194,759 of NC_084983.1, forward strand.
TACTACAAGGACAACTGTGGTTTACACATAACACAATCATTTTGCACAAAAAGATAACATTAAAGCTGATTTGACAGCCAAAGATCAGCCCATCTACATGTCCTCTTGTGCCTTTATAAATCCACTAAGCCATAAACTCTGTGTACTCTACCTCTAATGACTTAGTAAAATTAGCTAATATTTAAAGAGAATGTTGTTTTAAATGCACCGGAACTGTTTGCTAATCAGCTGAATGGAAATTGCCTTCCTTAATTAAAGTGCATTCAAAATGTTCACTTAGTTCAAAAGGATATAATGACGCAGACTTGGAAAACAAAGTTGAAGGAATACAATCTACACTTGCCACATATCCACAGTGTCTATATACTGTATAATCCACTCATGACTAAGCATCAGGTGCACTTTGAGGAAGATAAAAATGCTTGGAGATGCCTGGGTATACACGATCACCTCTACTGCTGCTGCTTGGGAATTAATCTTGTGAATTTTGGGAAGGTTAGCAGCAATCCATAACTTTTAACTTCTAAAGTCAATTAGAGACAAAGCTGTTCCCAAATACAGTATAAAAGCTGCCTCGGATGACTCCCTGTGGGCATCTCATCAAAATGCAAATAGTGTGATTGTGTACTGCTATCTCACAAAAGCCACCGTGCTTTTTCTCTCCTATACATTTCGTTATCAGGAATCATGCATAATGATCAAATGATCTAGATGCTAGCAAAAGTTATGCTATGAAGATACTGGGAAGATGTATGCAACAAAGGCCCATAGCTACTCAAAAAGGGGTTTTTAGGTGTATAATGTCTATTTTTAGTGCTTTTTATAATAAATTAAGCATACACTGAGCACACTTACAGTTACATTCACACATGCAGTTGCTCAGTACAAATAATTCTCCACTGTTAATGATAAGCATCCTCCCAGTATAATCAAAGTTAGTCCTTGTAAAGTAGACGACGACCAACCTTTTGGACACAAATCTAATTGTCTAAATTTTCGTTGCACATTTCCAGGTGTATATTTGAACTCTGCAGCTCTTCTGGAATATCTTAACATGAGCTACATTATATTAAAAAAAAACAAAAAAACAAAAAACTCCTCATTTATCTTGTACTGGCTCTTTATGCAGACCCTCAGTTCAGCCTTTGAGGTCGATGAAGATCATTATGAGCCTGATGATTGGTAAGCTTCTGAGCGCTGGAGTAACATAAACAAACACTAGTGGCTAGATTTCACTTCTTCTTCTCATTCTTCACTCAAAATGTAAACTTTTCACATAAATCATGTGTTCGAGCTGAGATATGCAAGTGGACAACTTGAAAAAACCTTGAGATGATTGAACAGACGGCCACTTGGCTGTTCGCTGTGTAAGTAGATGTAACTTTGCAAATGAAGTGTTCAGAGCAGGTAGAATCTCTGGTTGCTGATTTTCAAGCAGCACTTTATGATATGTTCACCTGAAATGTTGGAACTTTTACTCTGTTTACCATAGACCTCAGACATCCTAACAATATAAATGACAGAAAATCACAAAAAGCATAATATGTCCCCTTAGGGAACAGTGTATTACTGAATGCTCTATGGTGTGAGCATTTGGTAATACATAAGAAGAAGCTACAAAAACAAGAGTAACACTCTTAATACATAAAATTAGATGAGATAGAACTTAATAAATCTTGATGGACCTGTTTGCTTTAGATGCTTGATACTGTAGGACAGTAATAAGGCACGTGCATAGTAAAATTAAATAAAAGTAGGCAAATAAAAGTGACACATGAAGGTGCAACAGTTGAATGAAAAAGCAGGGTACTAGTTGCTACATGACAAAAACTGTTGCTACTTATTAAAATGTTACTGTAAAAAAAAAGTCTTCAATTTTCTCTAAACCCCGTTGCTCCACAGATACATCTCTCTTCCTCTTTGCCTTCATTGCTCAGAGGCTTTCTCTTTGTTTTTACTGAACAGGCTAAATGTTCAAAATTGTTTCTCCATTGGCCTTTTTCTCATTTCACTTTCTGACATTTTGAAAAAAAAGATACATTTAGGTCAGTTTGCTGTACAAAAAAACAGCACAGTTTTCATCAATCTCTTTTTCCTCTTTCTCTTTCTAAAAGCAATCGTGGTGGAAGAAAAGCTTAGTAGCAGTTGGTGATAGTGTTGTGTGTTTGCAATAATTAAACATCTCAAACTAAAACTACTAACTACTATCAACTTGCTACTGATCTTAAAATCCTATATGTAGCATAAAACAATCTGTGCAAACAATCTTAGTTATATTTTAATATCTCACAATGCTATCTGTTTAAAACAATATCTGTGGCTGCTGTTGTCAGGCACGGTCTTGAGGGGGCCGCTTCCCCGTGGCAATTAGCGCTGATGAAAAGTGTATTATTTTTGTGCAGTTTATATAACTTCTTCATCCATCTTTGTGTGCACTCTCATTTCTCTGCCCTTTCACCGAAGAGCAGAAACAATGATGCCAGATTAATTTCAAGAAGATATAAATGTCAGGTTGAGCGCTTTTGAAAATCAATGAAATATCAGATTCTCTCCCCTGCATACAGTATTGCCAAGTATGAAGAATGGCGAGGTATAACCTCAAGAAAACCATTTTAAAAGAATGATTTTCTTTAATTTGGGTCACATGTTTGGTATTTTCCTGCTATCGGGTATTACTAAAGATTAAATTCTCCACGCGATGTAGTTCAAATGTAGTTTTTCATCGAAAACATTGGTTTTAAAACATTGTGATGCAGGTATATGCAGCATATTGACTCAAGTCAGGGTTCATAATTATTGTAGCTGTGTGTCACCATCTGAATTTAAAATAGGTATTGTTTGTGGGTGTGAGGCAAGCAATATGGATGATATATTTTAAAATTAAGTAATAGGAGCCACTGTTTAATTTAGAACCTATTTTCTAGGTAAATGTGGACTTCAGAAAAACGTGACTAGTAGACATGCATTCAATCACCAATCATTGTTATTTTAAATACAATTTTTTGTTAATGGAGTTTGGTGGTAATGTTTCTCTCCTTTGTGGCTTCACTGTGGCCGTCATCCTTGGAGCAAAACGCCTCTCACGCTGAAGTGCTGCTCAGCAAATGCTCTACCTCTTTATACAGTGTAAAACGGTTCACACTTTTACTCTTCATTTACCTTCACTGTCTCGCTTCAGTACATATTCCATTCCAATATGCATCGATGTTTAATTAAACCATTACGAGATACAACTGAAGGCTTCTCCGTACAATCGGCACATGATTGGAATGGTTAGTACAGATCACCAAACTGCGAAAACATGTCTTTGGAAATGAATTAAATGAAATGTAAGGCCATTTTTCCTGAACAACATGGAGCAACAGATGCTCTGCTCCTCTTTTTAATGTATCATTCATTATTTCAAGCTCCACAACATGGGTGCCACCTGTAGCTGAGACACAGCCTTCAACACAGTAGGAGGCGGATAAAAAAAAAGCAAATAGGGAGATATTCTACTGTTACTTCTATGTAAGATGTCCGCATGTAAGCCAGTGATTAAATGGTTGCACTGAGTTAGGATCAACTACAAGACCATCTCAGATCTACTCATTTTGACATTACCAGAGGCTCAAGAAGTGTTATCAAGAAAAGTCATGAGGCACATGTGATTGCTCTTACAGCCTGAGCTGTGGACTTGAAAAGAGTTATATTCAAATCACACATTTTAAAAACACAAAAGAGGACTTGAGACTGGACTTCATTGAAGACTTGTGACTTGATCTGGACTTGTATCATTTCACTTAAGATTTGGCATCTCTGCACATAGCAAGCTTTCTTTTCATTCTTGTCTGCCAGTGATCTCAAATCAAACAGCAAAATTATTCTTAAATAAGAGGGCCTTCCCTTTAGTGTCACCAAAAAGCACTCACAAAAAAGACTCCACTCAAACCAAGCAGGCAAGAGAAATTTCAGAAGAACAAAATCCAGCTCGAGTAAAAAAAATACTGTTTGGCTCTAAATAGAAAGTATTTAGTAGCAGACTGTCTGACCAGAGTGTCTGATTAGTGATACTGACCCGAGTAGAAATGGTGAAACAGTATAAATAATAGCAACACAACAGAAGCTCTACATTAATTTCCTAAATGTTCTCAGTATGAAAGCACGACATTGGTAATTATCAAAAAAGCTGTTCAGTATCACGATGCATATATGATATTTTGTTCTTTTTTAAATCATTACCACTCTTCACCATGACCTTTAATGTTGTTAAGTATTTCTCGATCATTATCATTCATTTATCAACTAGCTTTGGTAACGTGTCAAATAGCTTGCCAATTAAACCCACTAAACGGAACCAGACAGAAAAGGCAGGGAGTGAAGTGAATCATTTCACGTCATACTGAGCATGTAATCATTACAGCCCTACTGCTTTCACCTCTTAATGCCTGGCTCCAATACTCGCCGACCTGTCCTCATGTCAACCCCACCTTAATGTACTTCCCCGGGCTCCCTTTAAATCACTCCGCTCCAGTTCCCTCAATCCTCCAGACTCTTCTCTCCTCTTTGTCTTCTCTTTCCTCGCTCGCTGTTCCTTTTCTGTCTTCTCACCCGGCCACTCTAATTGCCTTGCTTTGCCAAATGAGGCAACCAATTGTGCCTCCAGTTAAAAGCTGATGAGGAGTCCACCCTATATAGCCCTCTAACTCGTTGGGCTTGGAAAGCTAAATAAAAGGGAGAGAGAGAGATGTGAGGGAAGCTTGCTGCTGAATGCAGATGGCATCTCCTCTGCATTGACAGCCATTGCTTGCGACAGGCAGCATGCAGTCATATTCAAGCGTTCCACAAGAGTCAGGTTTCTGGCACCCACATCTTTGCAGTTTCTATCCTCATGTCAGTGTCATTTTCATGGATCATCTGATGTTTATACTTGGGTACTGATACCTGGGGGAAAAGAAAAACTATTTCTCTGTCTACTTGTGCACAAGACAAAGATTTACAATAAATGCAGCTCTCTGAAACAGTTCTGCAAACATTTAAAAAAGGAGAGCAAAACACACAGTTAACAGTGTTAAAGGCGCCTATCTAAAATGCATAGAAAACCTATGTGATTAACAACTCTTAGCTACTTTCACTTTGTAGGGTCAAACTTTACCCAACTCTTAAAGTATGAAAGTTATAAAATATAGCATTTCACACATGCAGTTATGTTTGCCAAGACATATTAAATATAGCAGTTTTCCGACCACTAAAAGCATTTTTCAGTTCATACCAACACTCACCCAGTTTCACATTCATTTCACATTCATGCACTTATGGCAGAGACATGCAAATGCCAACCTGCTCATCATTTACACACACGCATAACAATGGAGCGGCCTTTGGGAGCAATTTAGTGTTCAGTATCGTTCTCAAGGACACTTCAACATGCAGACTGGAGGAGCCGGGGATCGAACCACTAATCATCTGATTAGTGGTCGTCCCGCTCCACACCTCCTAGTCACAGCCGCCTCTGCTGATAACAAAATACAGAGTTCAATACAGGCTGTTTATTCATGGCTGCCTTAGTGCTCACAGAGCTGCTTGGTGTTGAAACGGCAGGATGAAAAGGTAAATAGGTGTGTCGGGCTTCTATTTAATTAACTGATGGAAAGTCGTCCTCACTTTCACCACTAAACATTAGCTGATTTGGCCTCAGCTCTCGCCTATTTGCCATGCTTCCTGAATGTCACTTCTCTTACATTTGGTTGTTATAGAAAATCGCTGAGGAAACTACACCACACTGAGTTCAATTCATGTGCTCATTACAGTTAGGCAAAAGGTAAAACAGAAACAATGGGAGCAAAAATGTTGATATAAGCATTCAGGTAGTGGTGCATCAAAAGGTACGTGAACTTTGACACCCAGTCATAAGACTAACCATAAAATTCCTTACAGCATTAATTTGTGATGTTACTACAGTGATAGGTGCTGCACATACTGTCAGTATAAAGCACTGTCAGACTAACTACTGTCACTCTCTATGGGTCTCTTCAAAGAAAACCTCATTGCATTCCCATAATGGGGACTTACGAAAGACAAATTGAAAGATGTCAAAAAAGCAGTAGAGGCTGAGGTATACTGACTTAAAGGTGAAGCTCCAAAGACAGAATATGCTACATTGCACTCATAATGCAACTTGACAGCGTCTTTCATCAGACTGCTCCAGAGCCACAAAAGACATGAAACAACTGTTTACGTAGAATCAGTGGCACTCCCCATGACTAGTTAACTGACTTTGATGTGTAAAATTGGTATAGTTCCTCATTAGGCATGCTTGTCATGCCTAATTGTATGACAAGCATGCTTAATGGAAAAAAAAAGTTGCTATACTAAATTAACACTGTCTATGGTAATTTAATAGAAAACATTAACACACAGTTTTCTTTTATGATATTATATTAAACTGCAATATACAATAAATAACATATTTTCCTAATAATGTAATTAATAAAAAAATGAATTAATTCAAATACATTTTAAAAAGAAATATCTCAAGAAAGGTGTTTCACTGGTAACCGAAGCTGCCCCTTAGGGATCCAGCCAATGTTTTGATGAGTAACTTGAATACTTTTCCCTGCCTTCACTCACATCTTTTTTATGGTCTATTTTATACAAACACACACACACACACACACACACACACACACACACACACACACACACACACACACACACACACACACACACACACACACACACACACACACACACACACACACACACACACACACACACACACACACACACACACACACACACACACACACACGAACTGCAGCTATAGCTGTGCTGATTACCCACTACCCCTCAGAGGTGTCATCCTTTATGGAGTCATGGTGGAGGCGACCCTAAAGCTCCAGAGTAGATACTGCATAGGTGGCTACTGAAGACAGACCTAGCAAAGATTTTTAAGATGAGACTATAAATAAACGAGTAGGTGGATACCTCGAGAGCATGCTTTGTCACCAGATCTCATCCCAATTGAACACCTATGGGAGGTTTCGGATCCACGTGTTAGACCGTTCTCACCACTGCCATCATCAAAACACCAAATGAGGAAATATATTTTTGAAGAATGGTGTTCATCCCTCCGGTAGAGTTCAGAGACTGTAGAATCAATGGCAAGGTGCACTGGAGCTGCTCCTGCGGCACATGGTGGCCGAACACCACACTCAAACACTTTATTTTGGTTTTTACTTTATTCTATAACTCGTCTATATCTTCCACTTGCCACTGAATTCAGATCAATCATATACAAACACTGGCTTATTGTTCATACTCATCCAACTCCCAAGTGAAGGCTTAAGGACCCTCCTACATTGATCTCTAAATGCTGCACTAATATGAGATGTGTTATGTGGAGATCTGACATGTAGTCTCTATGTACACCCACTCCTTATCCTGCAGTACCTGATGACAAAGATACAGAAGACTGTATGCTGTTTCTGTAGATGTATGTGAATTTGCAAAAAGCATGCTCACATGGTTCGTAATACAAAGATTTGTGGCATGATGTCCAGCTTAGCACCAAGAATGTTATATATCTCATACAGAAACCCTAGCCTGTCTTATGTAGGCACCAAAATGAAAGCCACCTCAGGGAGATGAGATCAACAAGAGGCTTTTAAAACAGGAAACCCACTGGATGTACTGTCTTACTCCACTCATGGTTTAAAAGAAGAGTAGCTATCATGCATCTCTACGAGACACTCAGAGTTGAAATTGATATTGATCCTTCTATGTGACTCTGGGCAAGACACAGAGGAGGTGTGTTTCCAAAAGAAAAAAAAAAAGTGTTGGACTGTTTCTTTAACACTAGCTTTGAGATATAGCAATTTTCACTTGTTCTTAATTTTACATTACAGTTGTATTAGTAATACATGATATTCATTTAAGTTACAGTAGCTAGTACAACTAGTTGAATTTAGGCTACACACTGGACTACATTCATGGTTACCATCATAGGTAATATATGTATCCTCGTGTTGTGTATGTATGTGTGTGTGTGTGTGTGTGTGTGTGTGTGTGTGTGTGTGTGTGTGTGTGTGTGTTCATGTATTGTGCACATAAGATTTGTGAATAATACAAAATAAAGTGTTTCTACAACCTCACGCTTGGCTTTTGCAGAAAGGAAAACAGGGCCAAACAGGGCTCATTATTCATGTCGGTTTCATCCCAAACTAAATTAATGTGAATGTGTTGGAATGTTGCTGTTAAAATAAATGATTTGTCAGTCTGGCTCTAGTGTCAAAACAACCATATAGTATGTTTTCTGTTATGCGAGAGGGAAGAGGAGGCGATTACGGGATAGATTAGAGGAGATGAGAAGAGATGGGGAAATGGTAGATGGTAAAGGTAAATGGTAGAGGAAAACAGATGTGATGAAGGGTAGACTGGTAAGGAGTGATGAGCAGTAAGATGATATATCAAAAAACCTTTTTTAGTTTTGGACAGTCTTTGCTACTGGTGGAGTGTAAGTAATTTGGGCTGATAAATGTGTGTTTCTGTGTGTGTGTGTGTGTGTGTGTGTGTGTTTGGGAGAGCAACACGGACAGAGGGAGTGAAACATGACCATGCTTTTCAGAGAAATACCTCACAGAATGTCCCTTTAAATATCGGATTCAATAACTCAGCAACAAGCTCAAGAATGATTTGTTAATTTACTAAAAAAAAGTGAGCATATGTCCACCCTCATAAGCAACTGTTTTCCTCACTTTTTGCTGACTTTGGACAAAGTATCGAAATTTTAATTATTAATACATCGCCACAGTGAACACATAGTCAATCAATTGAGGTAGAGAAGCGCGTTGACTCGCAAAAACTGAAGGATGGTGACGTAAGACCATTTATTATTGTGTAGCTGATGCTGCTTTTTATTCCAACAGTAAATATCTTCCAATGGTCAGTGTGAGTGCCTCCTTTGCAGATTCAAGGCCGAATCCAGATAGCTCATAAACAAACATGGTGGTTGGATAAAATATCACGCAGGCTGGAGTTTCTGGATTTTAATCTTTCTGTATAATTTCTCATCTACAGTCATAGAAAATTCAGTGAGCTCCTGAATTCTAAACCAAAAGGATCCCAGAGGCAGCAAACTAAGTTTAATTTGCTTGAGCAGAGGCAAAGTGGATGTAATTGTAACTGACCCTGATGATGGGAGAGATTGCTGGTCATTAAACCGTAAAATACCAGCCAGGGTAGGAGATAATAAATCTCAGGCAGGAACGTGAAACTCAGCAAAATCAGCCAAGGCCAGGAATGTAACGGTTTGGAGTTAGTGAAGGACCGAGCCTGAATTTCAATAGTGTCTGTCCCCCAACGTCCAACAGATACACGACTAAAAACTCTTGTATAAGAACACATGCGCGAACACGCGCAGAGTTAGGAGTGGATCTGTTCCTCGCTCGATTATGTGTGCATAAAGCATGTCATATTAACAGTGACAGTGACAGTAACAGCGAGCCACCTCACCCCTTCAAAGCATGAAAACATGAGAGCAGTGAGTTGGAAGAACATCCCAACACCATCGCCCATCATCAAAGTCAAGGCCAGTTTTAAGGTCTACGTTCCATCGAGCACTCACCAGCAGCTTATGAGGCTCTTCAGCTGGTGGACCGACATTTACTTCTCACACAACAAGCTGTATTTCTGCTATTCGGCTGTAGTGTGCAAAAATAGAACATCGTATTCTTATGTGTACCAGGACCTCTATCAAAGTCAAGTTCAGATCTCCTTTCCCTCTCACTCCTACGAAGCACAGCCGAGGTGAAGGCAGCGACAGATATAACTGGATGCCTTGTTTCCTGGCAGCGAGCCACGCTCCACATATGGCACAAATATGGACACGTTCATTGTTCACCTGGACACTTATGTCACTTATGTTCTGCGTCAGTGAATGATGATACAGTAATGCAACACACTGCTACAGGCATTTTAACGCATGAAAGGGCTATGACTCTTGTCTCCAGACTACATGAAAGGGTGATGTAGTGCTGTTGTTTGTTGAAAAAGTAGGACTATTTTTAGATGAGACTGTAGTAGTGATAAAAAACCCACACACACACACATTAAATGTGCATGTTCCACAGCTATTCATTTGGTTTCATGAATTACAATGAGCCGAGTGTCGTTCAGTTAGTGTGATTCGGTGGCCGTTGAGACATTTTCTGCTGAACTATTGTCTGTAGAAGTGCATCAATGTTAAATAAATGTTTGTTAAATGTTAAACTGAGTGGGAGACACATTTGAGAGTGTTGCATGCTGTGCATCAGGAGCAGCAGTTTGTGTCACTTGAAAATGCTGGGCATTTATCACAACAAACTAATAGTAAAGCTTTACATTTATGCTCTTAAAAACCCTATAAAAAGTTGGATTGCTAAAAGGTGGATGTGTGCTTTGGATCTTTGCACAAGAAAACGTGTTCATTCTATTTCAGCTGGAATAGGAGCTGCAAAAATCACTTAGTAAAGCTAGGGCAGGGTATCATTTGAAACCCATTTGATTTGTGCCTCTGTGCATCATTAAAGTTATGATATACAGTGATTTGTGAGTGCTGACATCTCTATTTGTTTACTCTTATAATTTGAAAATGCCCAATACTTTTGCCTATACGATAACCTGAAGAAGAGCTTAAGAGAATTTTGGCAGTGACACCAAAAGTATACTTTTTAAAAAATACATGAACATAAACTTTGGGGAATTGAAAACATTTTCCTACAAATTTAATTTCATGCAAGAAGCCAAAATGTTGTCTAAACACAAGCAGCTGTACAATAACTTTGCTGGCATAAAATCTGTTTAAGCCAGTCTAAAACTGGAAAATGTATGATAAATAAATAAATATCTCATTAAATAATAAGTTAACGAGACAAAAATCTGTCTACGCCTTCAATGTCATTTTTTGGTACTTTGCAATGTTTATCATTAGTACACCAAATAGATGTGAATCAGTCATAGTTAGCTCATAATATACCAGGAAAGCTAACAAACTAGCTTTAACTACACACAAAATCAAGATGGTGATTGGCTCCAAGGCAGATAATGAAATGTTTGGTAATTCAGCAGAGAGGAGACATTTCTTAACTTATTTTATCCCTATTCGTCATTTGCAGCTGACAGGTGTGTTTCCACATAAAAAATCTTGCCCAGTGAAGCTGCAACTCTGTATAACATGATCAGTGGTAGATACAGCGGGCCCAGGTGTTTGAGCTTGGTAAACACAAACTATTCCCCTCGCCTTCCTCAACACAGAGCCCCGAGGGAGGCAGCACACAACCGCCACGACACCGAGAGGTGGGCAGCGAGGGTGTTAGGGATCTGTTGTCAGTTCCAATTGGCTTGGTCTCCCACATCAAGCTCTCTGAGGTCCACTAAGGGAGACGAGTCAAGCACCTGCCTGGTTGGGGACAGATAGGGGGGCAAACTGAGAGCTGAGTTGCCTTCACATACTCAGCCGCACTGCCACCTCGGTCTGCTGGTTTCGTTAGACTTCAATTAACTGCAGCAAATGATAAGGGGGGCATTGATGCTGCTTAACAAGTTAATGCACATGCTGTGTACTTAAGAGTGCTTCAGTTAGAGTAACAGATGATGCTGGTTTTGCACTTTGTCTTTACGTAGATGCAGCACTGAGTCATTATATTTGGACTATTTTAAATCATAGGACACTTCTGTGTCACCGATCATGTTCCTTAATACTCAGTTGTGACAGTAGACAAGCACCAAAATGGCATTTGTTGCACAAAAGGGCTCTGTGATGTTCTGGGCAGTGAGAGCTGGCTGAATTACTACATAAGCCATTCACTGTGGCTGAGAGAGAACATGAGCTGAAGCCAAACAATCCACCACCACTCACTATGAATTCAATTCCAATGTCTATTTCTACCTCAGGTTTCAACGGAAGAGAATAATTAACCCCCCTTCTGGTGACATGTAGCAATTTCCTTAAGTAAATGAAGCACTAATATTCTGAACAAATGCATTCAGACACCTTTCTAGGCTTAGCCTTGTTGCCTGGTAACTGTTTTATAAAAGAATGGTAAATCCTGATTTGATCTGGAGGCGATATATTTCTGAATTTATAATCCCACATCATCGGATCACACGAAAACAAAATGATCCCCTTTTAAATCTTTGTGTGATCCAATGCTAAATAATCTATATGGAATTACTAAAGATTTTAAACAGATGTTGAAAACCCCTTTAGGAAAATGTTACTTTTGGAGTGGTTCTGTATTTGCGTAATATTTAAATGCATTTAGAGTAAACACTCACTGAAGTATACTTGGGAAAAAGAAATGTCACCATTTTAGGTTTGGTTAATGCACTTGCTTAATTGTTGTGTTCTTGTATTTCAACATTAATCCTTGAGCATTTAATTCTTTGCAGTCTACAAACACTATGGTTTAAAAGTAAAAAGCTGCTGATTTGATTCATCCTGCTTTATGCTGTTATACTCAGCTTTTTGACTCTCTCTATCATGTTGGCTCAGTTACACAGCAGACCTAGCTAAAAATATATTTTCTGAAAGGAGTATCAGTCGCTCTCGTGCCAACTGGATGATTTTCTTGTCAAAATGATTTTGCACTGCAAAAAATATGACTCATTCTGATCTTCAAACCTGGTTCTCAAAGGATTAAAGGGTTGATGTGAATACAGTTACGCTATCAGCTTTCCAAAGCAGTGGCAGGTTCTGTGTAAGTGAATGACAAATCAGGTTGCGTGTGAGGGAAATAGAGTGGAGTCGAGGGCGGGGGATCATGACAGAAGGGTTTTTCCCTAGAGGAATTTATGGAGTATCACATTTCATAATTACTGCCATTACATAGATTTTCTATCAATTATGAAACATTTAGGATTGATACATGTGCCCGAAGATGAAGTGCACCCGCTGTTAACATGTATGTAGTTAGTTAGTGGAAATACAGGGCTTCAGGATAATTGCTCCTCTCACAGGAAATGGTGAAAGAGAAGATGGGACTGAAAGTCTCAATTTAATAGATTACAATAAATAGATTACAGTGTAATATATATATCCAATAGATTACATGTTTACATAGATGGCATATAAATAGTTTTACTCTTGATTCATATTCGGTTACATGTGTCATACAACTTTTTATATAACAGACAGTATACCTACACACTTTTGATGCAGGCAATGTAGCTGGTTTGCCACATTAGTATGCTTGTAACGGGAGGTTATGTTTCAGCAGTTCAGTGACAACGTTTTACATTTGTGTTGTTTAGTTTGCTTAACTATTAAAAATGACCTAAGTGACCTACTGAGAACCACAAATTTCAAAGCTGTGTGATATTTGTAAGAATCTGAACCTCCACACGACCTCATAATAAAATAATGAAAAGAGATTGAAACGTCACTTTTACTGAAGCTGTTCCCCTGTAGGTTTGAAAGGCATGCTACAGCACATGCTGTGAAGGAAAATGGAGTCAGTAAAACTGTGGTACCTACTGTATCTTGTTGGGTATCGATTACTTAAATAAGCACCAATGCATGATATGGTGTCCAGGTGAAAACAATGGACACAGTGGAACAAATGTACTTAATCTAATAGCAAAAGCACAGAACAAAGGGAAGCTGCTTACATTGTCATACACAGATTTTGTGTTTGTTGTTTAATCTACAATCGGATTTTTAGTTTGTTTATTTTATTTTTTTAAAGTTTGAGTGTTTGTAGAAAGTTCCTCATGTATGATGAAACTATGATTGAAAGGTGATTTTGAACGAAACTGCTGACTGACAGGAACCATATTTGAAGTTACCTCGTACATGAGCCAGTCTATCAGAGGCAGGGTTTTCTGTGACCATGGTGTAGTAATTATCTTGATATATACTCACAAGATGTCTACTGTAGAACATAATACTCATCAAGCAATGAAGGTATGGGGGTGCATGTGCATATAGATTAATTAAGCTGTTTATTGTTTATTGATATAAAAAAAACACATTTTTCTCAGTTTTCCCTTGTGTTGATTGCTTTAATATGCAAGACCTTTCCATGTTTCGAATCTTGGGTAGGGGTCAGATTCATTTAGCGTAGCCTCCACTCTGTGGGCTGTGACACTCAGTGATTATTGTGGTCCTTAGCTGTTGCTTTGTGGGTGGGAAGCGAACTAATGGAGGCTATTTTGATGATGAAGTAATTAACTGCAGTCAGTACAAATACTAAGTTGTTAAAAGTTCCAACGGCAACTTTCTTACCAATCACTCACAGCCAATGAAAGGGAAGGCAATAATGATCCAGGGTGAGCAAGATAAGACATTATATTCGAAATAAACATTGCAAGTTTTGTTTAATTTTTTCAACATGTGTCCTACATTTTACTGACCAACAACACACTGCCAATGAATTAACACGCCCCAACAGTAGTGATATTATCTAAAATATTTAGAGGAGACATACAACATGACGTACTGTAGCAGGTGCAGGTCAAAGTTGTTGTGCATCCCAAGATCTTAGCAATGAAGTTAATAAGTATGATGGACAAAACTGCAAAAAACAAAATCTAGTTTGTGGGGCGTGGGGGGTGGAAAGGAGTTTTCCTTCAAGAACAAAAAAATTAGAGAAAAGCCTTCAAGCCTGAGCCTGAAATAACAACACTTATCTGTCTCACTCGGTCCCACTGCTGCAGGATGCTTTCTAGTGCTACAACAAGAAGAATTGCTTTCTTAAACAAAACACTTCCCACAGAGGAATAAACACAGACAACCACACTCCTTAAAACCCCAAGCACCGAGGAGAATTATGTTTCTTGGATATATTACCAATCCACTTCATACACACTACTTTAAAAATTAAAACTTTCATGTATGCCCATTTCAAGCTGGGTCAATTCAATGCTACCAAATGATTTTAGGAGGCACTGCCCACTTTCTTTTAAATGTAAAAGAAAAGACAATCTGAATGTGAGGGTTCATGACTTGGCACAGAGCTGTGAGGCTGGAGTGCTAAACAGCCATTAAAGAGCCATGGAGGGCACAGCAAATGGCCATAACAAATATGTCCTAGTTTGCTTGGAGGCATCAGTTTTGAGGAGTGTGCTCAAAATTATTCTAATTAAAATCAGTCTAACATAACAACCTCCCAACAGCGGGAACCTCCACTCTGGAGCCCACTCTTCCCCCGAGAAGAACAAAGAAATAAGATGAAAGAAAAAGGTTCACACATGGTGGTATGAAGAGCCGGGCTTCACTGCGTGGGGGTAGAATGCAGGTGGGTGGGGGCACAGCCAGCATGCAGCCTGGGATGCTATCAGACAATTCCTACACATAATACTGACCGCATATAAATGCAATTTGCAGTTGTTATGCGTCACCCCGCCATTGTTAAAGAGGTACAGTAGCAATAGCCAGAGGCCAAAAGCATCACACTGTGTAACTCCCTTTGAACTCCCTTTAACCCCCTCCACTACAGCATACATTATGTTTACAAAAGAAAATGGTTCCCATTGGAAAAAGGCACTTATTATCTTGGCATAGCTTCTTAGCCTTGAGGTTGTATGGTAGGTAAACTGGGTCAAAGGCTATTTCAAAAGAGTGGTTAATTTGATTAATTATAAAATATATTTGAGATTGACATTACATGCTTTTTGTGATTTCCTTTCATTCTGATACTGTTATGATGTCGGAAGTGTATGTTAGGTATACACTAAAAGGGAGCTCTGAATACTCTGTTACTAATGTTTCCTCTTCCTCCTTGTGATGACCAGAAACGACCATCTGTTCTGTTGTCATTGTTACTGAGGTTGTTCACATTTTCTTATCATATATTTCGGGTTGGATTTTAGCTAGAACATCATCGGATCATCAGTAGGTGGCCTTATAGAGACAATAGCTGAAGTGAGGGGCTTCATAAAGTGCTAGTATGAGATAAATAATCTGTTTTGTTGTGGTGTAAATCATGCAAATATATTCCAGCCATGGGGATATTCTTGCAAGGCTGCATGCCATTGTAACATTTTCATTACAATTTGACAACTCTCTAAAGCAGGTTTCATGGGAATATTGACACTAAAAAAGAGGCTTACCTGTACAGGTTGAGAAGCTTTGATTTACTGTATTGTTAAGTCCTGCTGTAATATTAGCTTCTATTGATACATAATAATGTGCAAATTCAAACGTGGTTTCCAGGTTGTGAAATAAAGTAACTACTAACTTGGAGTATAACACCAAGTAGTAGCAGCAGGATTCTTTAACCTCAAAATCAATGTGTTATTTGAATTGTGAATTGATGAGTTAAGAGTAGGAACTAATTTTGGAGCTAACTGCACCACTCCATTTTAGTCTGAGTCTGCATGTGAAGGTCTACATGTGACTGAGAAAGCACCAGGCTGTATATGCATCCCAATTATGTGCATACTGTATGTATATGACCACATGGTGAGCTGTCACAGAGAGTGTATGGAAAAAACAGTACAGCACTGCAGCCCAATAGTGTAATGATATTTATCTTTGTCTGGCATTTCTTGCAACAGGGCCTGGCCTATCCTTCAGCTGCAGGTTAGTCCACTTGGGAAATATTGTAGAGTGATGCTTGGAGTCCAGCCGTGTCCTGGCCAGTCAAAGGTTATACCGCCTGTGTCACTTCCTAGATAATAATTGTAGATCATCATTTAGAATTCCCCTTAAAAAGACCCGGTGTGACTTCAACTGTCTATGTGCCAACTGGATGTCCAGATTTCTGGGCCGAAAGACAACTTGATATAAAATTCCACCAGGCAAAAAGTAATTGACTTTTTCCATTTCTGTGATATGGTGAAAACAAGCTGAAGGAAAATGTTAATTTCAGGCAATATGACTTTTCTTGTGATTGCATGCCAAAATACTTGAACACTATACTACAGTATATTGGCAAGCAGGGAGTGCCATACATTGACTTAAAAGCTCTCTGCCCCTCGAGTACATCACTGCAGATGCTAGAATGAATATTGCCTGTTTCAAATGGAAATGTGGTGGGTAAAAACGTGACTGGGAATATCATGCAAATTGTGCCACAAGAAGGGAGTGGGAAAACCAATTCATGCATTTACAATCATTAGATTAGCAGTCCTGGATGGTGGCCATATTTTATGAATATGCATTAACCCATTCGTGACTTCATCAAGATTTCTTCTATTGAGATTGGCCAGCTTCCCTTGTGCTCACAATGCATTATCCTACCCATTATTCATTTACCATTACCGCCATTATGCTGCATAATAGGAAGAGAACTTCTGCCAAGGTGCATTTTTGTCGGCATGGAAGAGCATGGCTCTGGCTTCAAGAGGCCGCCATAAATAAAGCCTTATAACCAGCTTCTGTTTCATTCCTTCTCAGCACTGTTGTGACTCCAAACCATCCAGTGTTTACAGTGAATACAAGGCTTTAACTCCATAACGCATCACAAATGGTCCGTGTTAACATCTTGGACAGCTTAAAATTACATGGGACTTTTGTTCTTTTTGGATCAATACAAAGTAAAAGCTTTAACTTTGTTCTTCTCGTCAAATAACCCCTCAATTACTTCATGTCCCAATATTTTGCACAACTGTATATGATCCAAAAGAGTCTTGCTCTCAGGAATCAGAAAATAGTGCATCTCTTGATCTTTGTGTACAGGATTTGTTCAACTTTGCAAATAATAGCTGCAACGAATGCTCACTCAAGACAGAGAGAACATCATTAAAATCAAAAAGTTAGCTGTGGGGGGAAGATGCAACGTCTCCACCCCACTGCCCCCTTTGAAACTGGAGCCTACTGAGCAGTACAATTCTTCACGCTGGGTAGAGCCATGTCTATTACTACAGACTGGCTCGGCAAATCTCTTGGCAGGCATCATAAAAAAAGCAGACAGAGGGAGGGAGGAAGGGAGAGATAGTAATAAAACCTCACCAATTTCTGTCTCTGACAACATGAAAAAGGGAGGGACAGGTAAATGGAGGCTGCCTGCAGTGGAAAATATGGCTTATCTTAGTCTTGTCCCCTAAACCCCTAAAGGTTTTGAAGATAACCACATAAGGCTATGTGTGTTGGAGGAGGGCTGCTTTGTGCAAGTAGAAAATGATCTAATAGAGAAGGAAGGGGGACAGAAATGTGATACTGACTGAGAAATATGATAACCTCTCGGGACAGATGCCTCACTACCTGCCTATCAAGCTACACATCTTCCCATCGTCTGATATTCCACATTGCATTTCCCTCACGGAATGTCATCCAATCATGAGCCGAAATCTGCTATTAGATAAAAAAGCAACAGAGAGTGAGCACATTCTGCCTCTCGTTTATTTCTTGAATAAAGTTATGCAACATCCATTTCATAGCTGTGTCAAAAAAAAAGCAGAGACTTCCTTAAACTCAATAACTGATTACAGCACATTTAGCAGCACTGTCTGCAGCCAGAAACTTCTTGATGAATTAATCAGTTTCTCCCAGACGCGTGGGGTAATTTGGTCCACTCTTCATGCAGAACTGCTGTTAATCAGGGACATTTGTGGCTTTCTGAGTATTAAGAGCTCATTTAGATTTTTTTTTTTTTTAAGTTCATCTTTTGACTCATCTGCCCATAGAGACTTGCTCCAAATGTGCTTCCTGGTAAACTTGACATGATAATTCATATGACAGTATCTATCCTTCTACTCTGCCATGAATCCCATTTTTTATTTTGTGAGTTTTTTAATAGTGGAGGCACAGCTCCAGAGTGAAAGTGACGAAAGTTCTGCTGATACTTAAATGTATTAATACATTTTCTTATGACTTTCTGGGTGAGTTGCTCTTGGGAGATATTTTGGTAAGATTGGCATTTCAGAGATGACTTAACACCTCATGTCTCAAAATGTATCTACATATTTTATTAAACCATTAGGAGACAACATTTTGTTCCTGGTTGAATCATAATCTGCTCCGATGGTCAAGATAAATTAACCTTCAATTTTAATCTGTCGTAAGATTTGTAACTTTGCTCCTCTATTTCCTCAGATTGTGTCCTGACAATTTTTATTATGATGATAAGAGCCATGTGTTATCAAAATTAAAGTACATCAGAAAACGGTGGCATGAATTGGGTTTGATTGTTAACGCAAAGTCAGAAATATGCACAGAATGTCGTTGTAGACAAGTTGTTATTTCATTTGTTCTTGTTTTCAACACATGTAAGATGCTCCTTTTCTTCTGGAGTCACACATTATAATTAAGATGTCTCATAAAATCATCCTTTTCCCTACATTGTCATCTCTGCCACCATCATCAGGACTATTCGAGACAAAAAGGTCAAAGATTACACGGACTGAACTACAGAAATAAATACAGTGCGTTGGTCGTCATTCCTGGTGAGACGTCACAGTATTTCACACCTTCAGCTGCAACACAACCAAACACATTTTCTGGGACGCTAACACTCAGCATAAACCTGTCCAGCTGAAAACATAGAATATTATTTGGAAAGAGAACCAACACGCTTGGTGACAAAAATGAATATACAAAGATGAAAACGTTAACATAAGCATGTGCAGTCAAATGAAAAACTCAATTTTTACACCTGACAACTGCTCGTTTGATTACCTGGCAGACCAAGGAAATAAGGAGCTCTGAGCTTCTTTCAATTGTCTCTCAGGGTCTTTCTAAAACTAACACAGTCTGCAGGGGATCTGGCAACATTCAAATATGAATTGGAAAAAAAGCAGAAAAAAGCACTGAAAATCCTTGGGTCTGTTTGTGTTTATCCATCTGTCAAGACACAGATATTTGAACAACTTACTTCCAAAAGCATGAGACCTTTGTGAGCATATCAATGATTTACTATATATAGAAAACCCTATCAGGGGTACAGCAAATTGAAGCAAAGAAGTTGATATAATGAAATGAGTGTTAAATGAAGGTTTTCATGCTTCAGTGGCTCAAACACTACCGCAATCATTAGACCAATGCACCTGAATGGACAAAATAATGCTGCACATGTCTGCGAGGCGGAAATTTCATTGCCAAGATTATCTCTGGATGAAAGTGTTTAAAAACCAAATAGATGCAAAAGAACCAAGCAGAGGGTTTGACTGAACAGCACCCGGTAGTATTTCTACATCATATTAATTAATTTAAAAGGATTAATGAAAGCCATTTACACTACACAAAAACCTTCACACAGATACTTAGCAGTGGGAATAGATGATAGGGATGAAACTGCAATTTTCTCCCAAAACATACGGTTTTTAAATCATGTGACGTATGGTGAAAAAAAAACATATGTGAAATTATTTTCACACAAAGCCTAAGCACATCACAAAGGTCCAGCACAATTAACGCTGTTAACTAGTTCAGTCAAGTTTGATTAAGTGGTTAATTTGGGGAAAAAAGCTCTGATTATGCTCTCTTCTTGATGTCATTATTACACATTTTCCTATTGTGTAGCTTGATATTTGGCTTCTTTGGAAACTTTGAGATCTTTTCTAGGATTAATTCTGTGGCTTTGAACATTTTTTTTTCTCCATTGTGGGTCCAGCCGGGTTGATGAGGTTAATGAATAAGAGCTGAAGTATACGTGACTGATCATGGTAAAAGTGCAGAAATGTATGTGCCCCGATGAAAATGTGATACTGAGATGAGAATGATCTCTCCTGGCTGACTATGTTAACAAATGTGAATAATATAATAACAAGGCTGTACTGACATGAATATGCAGACACAGCATGTGTAAATGCCTAATGGCTTTACAGCTGTATACTTGACCCAGATGAACTCACTGGGTTTGGTTTGAGTTAAACAGGATGTCTAATTTAATTGGGTGTACTTAGGTCACTGTTTGTTTGTCTCAGTAAAAACTAAAAAGGCATTCATACAAAACCAGCCTAACACTCAAAGACATGCTGAGCACACCAAAAAGCCCCCAAAAGATATGGGTTTAAATTAAAAATCTCTCAAGCGGATAAACCTAAACAATGTTACTCAGCTTGCCTATTCAAGGTTAGAAAAGTGCTGAATTACTTTAGTGGTAGCCAAGCAATGGAATAAACTTACAACAATATCTGCATTTCACCTGGCATGCAGAGCTGACTCAGGCAACTTTCTTTAGGCATTAAAAAACTAACTTGAACGGAAAACAGCCAGTTTCATTAAAATCTTGGCACATACAGTGTATCCCACTTTTGTGATTTGTGCCAAAGGCCTTAAAGAGGAGATCCACATACATCAAAGTTTGTGATGGTAAATACTTTCTACTCCTGTCCATGACCTTCAATAACTTCCTTGACAATAAGTAAAATAAAGGAAGAAGAAAAGAAAGGAAGAAAGAAAGGCGTAGAGGCACTAATATTAGTGGTGCAGTCCAATATGGCCTGCATTGGAGAAACTCCTTTTTATTTTATCATTGTGAAAGTGGAAACACTTTAAGGCGAGAAACACTCTCCTGACCTCTTCCTCTTTTATCGGAGATGAGTGCTGATAAACAGCAGTTCTCCGTGTCACCCGATGTGTCCTGACAAGACGGCCCGTGGCAGTGGCATCACTTCCCGAGTCATACGATCTGAACGCGTGCACGCTTCACGGCGAGAGGTGCTGACATTTCCCATCAAAGCATCGGGAAAAGATGAGCCGACACTGACAGCAACAATGAGATGTGGGACACGCAGCGGAGAGAGACCGCAGAGCTGGCAGGAAACAGAGGCTGAGGTCAGGAAGTCGCTGTGTTCCCTATGAGGCGCAAGCTACCATCTAGCTGCCGGGGATGAAGCCACTACTGCTGAATGTGGGTCACTCTCCCTGGCATCCACTACGCCTTCTCTCCTCAAGCCTTTATTTGGAGCCAGGGCATTTGAATACCGCATGTTGTACCCAAGGCTCTGACGTACTACACTGTTTCCAAGAGTCTTGTACCATGCACATTGATGAGCATAATATAAATATAGTTCATGTGTGAGTACTTCCAACGAAACCCTGTTTACTTCAGCAAAAATCTCAATGAGTCACCAAAATCTAAATTGGCAGCTCATCACTGACTAAATTGCATGCAGTGACCTAGCTGCTGTTTAAAGCCTTATTCAGGTTAAGCTATTTACACGAACCTTTGAAATCCAGCAACCGAGTCTCCATATGAATGAGCACAACGTTTCTGGCTGCCTACCAGCTGCAGCTCTTTGGCACAGCGAGGTTAGTTCTAGTAAAAGTTGAAATAATTATCATTTCATTACCAATGATGGTAGTTAGTGTCTGTTTTTGTAAGTGCGTTGAAATAAAAACTTACTTATAACCTGACTATGATGTTCACAGATGGCACCCTATAACTGATACAGGGGTGAAAGCGCATGTTGTGCCACATGGTGCGCCAACACATATGCTTTACCCAGTAACTTTTTAATGATCTGACAGATTGTAAAGCAGCAGACATTGCAGTTTTGGCTCATTAAAATGAACTTCTGTGTCACTGTATGTGTATGAGCTCCAAGGAAAAGCCTTATGTTGGACCACTCAGTCTTTATGAAGAGGTCTTTCTATGACTCGTTACAACAGGTTTCCTCCCATGTACCCCTGCTGGGCCTCTAGCCAATCAGAAAGCTTTTGACAATAAATTGGGAGACACTGGGAGAATAAAGTGCATTGGGAGACAGATTTTAGTAAATGCATCTGTAGAACTGATGCTCAGTGATGAGAAATGACTGTACAGGCATTTGAATAATTTATTGGCCAAAGCTTTATATTTTGAGGGAAAATTGATTACTTGTCCTTGAGGCTGACAGATAGCCCCAAGAGCTTGGAGTGACAGCAGAATAAAAAAAGATATATATTATATATATTTTGGAATTAACTGAGATTTGAAAGCTTTTTCTTTATTATTGTCTGAGTGTTTCTATTCAAGATCAGAATATGGAATTGTAGGGGTGAAAATATTGTTTGACCAGTTTTGAAACTCAACATTACAGCCATCATTTTACGACTCCATGGAGCTGCATTATTAGACTTTTTTAAAATCAGTTTGTTTGTTTTTGTTGTTTTTTTGCTCTACTTTGGTCCTGAGAAAAGAGAAAAAGAGCTAATCATTAACCTTGTTTGTGTGCTATTTGGTTGGTTGCTTTATGTTGAAAACTGCTGCCTACTGCAGGTGGAAATAAGGCTAATGAGAGCTGACTGGAAAACAAAAAACAATGGGCTAAAAGAGGCCCTGAGATCAGTCTGTGAATCCATCTCTACCAATAAAATATGTAGTAATATTGAAAAAAAAAAAGTGTGAACCATTATCTATAGTTGGTTTCATAATGACAATATTCCCTAGATAACTTCAACCACTGCTCATGATTCTACCCAGGACTTGAAACCATTTACCACCAAAAATCATAGTTCAGTGTAAATGGTACACTGTGGGATACTTGATATTTCACCAGCTATTTTGGTGTAAGCCATGCAGTTAAAAACTCAATGCCATTTTCTTTTGGCACTACATTACTCGGGGATCACATAATTAGTTTATCCAGTGCTGTGACACAATATTTTTTTTAAATGTAACTAAATTTATTCCAAACTAACCATGAATGCACTATGAGATACATCACTTTCTATCCACCACCAGACCTTTCCTGTAAAATAACTACATGACGAAAGGTGGAGTAGATTTCATCAGCTGGGCATTGATGGAATCACTGTTGTGTTTGCATATAAATCTGTGACAGAGACTAAGAAAAATATTTATTTACAATGTGTGGAAATCCTGCAGATGATTAAAGACTTTTAAAATGCAAAGGAAACTCATCCAGAAATGCAATATCAGTCTGCTCCATGACAAACACAGCATGCTAGATAACATTAGATACAGCCAGTCACACATATTATTATTGTATTGCCATAGTTACCAAGTTTGTCACACCGCTACCTCTCTTCTTATTGCATGACATGCACTCATGCAGGTGCACACAGTGTAGGTTTTACTGCTAGTGTGGCTGCAGGAAACAAGGGAAGATTCCATAAGTGGCCAAGTTCTGTCCCTTGACTTCCCAGCATGCCATCATCGACAATAACAAGTCAACATCTTCAAAGCTGGATGACTGAAAAGGAGTAAAATTGAAAGGAACGACAGAGTCAAAGGGGTAGTCAAAGGAGGAAGCGGAGGCCTTCTGATGCATCTTTAAAAACTGGGTTTTCTTCTCCCTGTCCCATCTCTTTTTTAACTCTCCTGTTTTATCACTCCTCATTTGCATCCCTGCAAGGGACCCAGAGAGTCAGCCTGCCTAAGAATTGCAGTGGTGTATGGATGCCAGCATGGTCAGCTAAATGTTTCAAGAGGCAGGGGAAATGACAAAGCCTCCCCCTCGTACTACAAAGCCTTGCTGTAACTTTGTCACACCATGTCCTGACTGAGAGACTCCCACAGACGCTCTTTTCCCTGACTTAATGAAACTATTTTGTAATCTAGATTTATGATGAATGAGTACATCAATAGAAGTGAAGAACACAGTCAGGCAGAGACTGTATGCTACTGTATGTAGGACTTTATGAGAATATAATATCATGACTGACACTAGATCAGGCATTTTTACAGAGGGGGGTGTAAATACTGCTCTGGCGGCGTAAAGACAAATGCTTGGGATTCCTGAGGGTTGGGACTTTGATAATGGATGGTTAACACTCTAGTCTGGCTACAAGAAGTGACCTTTAAGTATACACACAAAACCCAACTCCAAAGAATTCTTTAATACATTCATTTTAGATTTCAGCAAACCTCATGACCCTACTGACGCCCTGAATGTGTTGCTTACTTTCTTCACATACTACTGCTGTGGACACAATGGCGGGTTCAACAAGTAAATCAACAAGTGGCAAATGGGCCAGTGTGGCCTTTAGTTCAGCTTTTCTGAATAAGAGTTACAGTGGCTGCTTAAGCTTTAACTGTCTTTCTTCTAAACTGTGGAACAAACTCCTCTTGGATCTTAGAACAGCAAACTTCCTAAAGACCTACAGTATCTTTTTAATGTGGGCTACCTTTATTGTTATCTATTTTAATGTTGTATCATGCTGTGATTAAACTTTTTTACTGATTGTTTACTTATTTACTTTCATTTTAGTTTTTTGCCTAACTTTGTTTTTGAGCTTGTTTTGTAAAGCACTTTGGGCTCCATTGTTGCATGAAATGTGCTATACAAATAAAGTCATTATTATAATTTTGTTGTGTTGTTAGGGCCTTAATTCTTCCAATGAATGCATTCTGATGTCTATTATTTGCAATAAACGAAGTGCTGTTGGCATTATTATCACATCACTCCACAGTCAAGACTCATTTTGTTGATTATTCATGAAATTATATACAAGTCTTTGGTACCAGTAAACTCTGTGAATTACTCTGGCTTTAAAAAGATCATATCTAATACATTTCTCATACCAAATCATTAGTTTTAGTTAGTAGTTATTACACTAGACAACCATGTTTTTAGGGTGACACTGTGCTTTGAAGTGCTCTTTGTAAGATATAATTTCACTACAAAGTATTGCATGAACCGATTCCTAATTTTTTCGGATGGTAACACAAAAACTGATCATTGTTCAATGCATTTTTTTTGTGTAAACTGCTGTGGCCAAAGGAATAGTAAAAAAAAATGTCTAACCAGAGTGAATGTATAGGTAGACTCTGTATTCACAAATCCATCATCAAGCTTTTATGAAGTTGTTTTTAGAGTTTTATCATGGGCTAAGAGAGATAATTATTTCAAATGTTATTTTAAATGTTGACTGGAAAAGCTCACTATTGCCAACATTTAGAAAAAAACAGCACTGTTGTATCTAAAGAAATGTAATTTCAGTCATATGTGTACATGTTGAGTTGTTCAAAAACCTGTCTATGAAATCTAACAGGTTTCATTAAAAATACAAAAAAGTGAACGGATGCTTGGCATCTAATCTGATTTACTATTAATGCACTATTTCTTAAGGCAGATTTTCTTTTTGGTAGTGATTAATGAATAACAGAATCTGAAAATCTCTAAAAGGTGTGTAAGAGATTCTGTTAAGATTACAACAATCATATTAACAGTGTGATTCATCATTGGTCCTGAGTCACGTTTCCAGCTGCCTTCATGCCTACAACCAGAAAAAACGACCTTCCTCAATGTTTGTCAAGTGCAAATAATCTTTTATTCTTTAACCCGGAATATTATGTTGACATCTGAGTTCTGTAAAGAAATGCAGAGACGAGAGAACAGAGCTGAGCCTTATGTTTCCTCAGTCATTGGCATAGCTCATTTTTGCCTTGGGCCCCCCCAGCAGGTTATTCTGGCCCTGGAAATACTCCAGTATACAGATATATTCAATCAATGTGTAGTATATCGATTAAAGTATAAAAACGGAAGCAAATCAAACTATGTTGGTATTAACTAGTCCTAAACGCATAGTAAACACATAGTAAATCTAACTAAAACACCTAAGAAGATACAGATTATTTCTAGATGCTTGTACCCAGATTCAATTCTATTATTTTAATTTGAGGGGATTTTCCATTTACGTGCCAATAAAATTAAGAAATGTATAATGCACTGGCAATATGAGTATGATCTCCTATCTAAATTCAAAAGAGGTCAAAACTCAAGCATCATTTATGGTTACAAGAACAAGGCCTGTGTGTTGTGTCATCTTTCCACTGTCGACACCATCACCCCTATGAAGGCCACAAGCTGAAACATGTTGGTGTCATAATAATGATGAAGTAGTAGGTAAAGTCCCGACTCCCATAAACATACAATCATTCCTTTTATTTCAGTTCTAAAGGTGTTCAATTTAACCCATTAAATGCTATTTCATAGTTCATAATGGAGATGAATATGTTATAGAATTTGATGTTATGCTCAAAGATTTAAACTGCAGTTTAAAAAATGCAAGTTTCATACATTACCATTTTTTTGGGCATATCTTAACTTTGACTGGCATGTAAAAAATTAAAAATGAACAAAGGCTGTTGGACAGTATACAGATATAGGTATCATTAGTATGTGCTCAACATCTGTGCAAAAAATGATGAAAAATAAATGATGCTAATATTGGCGCCCACATTGTGGATTCAGTTTGTTCTCTGCTACAGTAATACTGCATGAGCATGAAATACCATGGGGTACTGTAAGAGGGCATTTCAATATGTGATCCACAACCATTATCTGGTCAAACAGCATAGACCTTGTGCTTTTATACACAAACTGCTTTGAGCAGCAGTTCACTGCAAATTATTCATACAGTCCTGTCCTGAGAGAAAAAGGCATCTCTGGATGTTAAGCCACCACTTCAAAAAGGTGAACCTATAGTGCTGCTACGTTTTAACCCTGTCCTCTTCTCTTTACTTTACCTGACTGTAATTACTGCTGGCACATGACTTGGCTCAGTAAAGGAGACATTAATGAGAAGGATGAAATATGTGATTACATGCTCATTTGGCTGTTTAGACCTAAAATGAGAGTAAATGGCATTGCAACTCACGTGCATGAAAGACCAAGACAGAGATTATTGCATGGAACGGGATTACATAATGTTGGCCACACTTACATGCACACCGTGATCTCATGCTATCACAAAAATGCTGCAATTAATTTTGAGGTTATGTAAAAACCTTTATCTAATTATGCTGTTTTGAATTAGGCTGATTATGAAGCCTGTAATGAAGACATTCAATGCCATGATAATTGTTCCATTAATGGAGGGCTATTTGGACAAGAAAATCCTACATGTCTTATAAGCCTGTCTAATGGGGACTTCACAAGATGCATGCATTCACACTGCGTAGATTTGTTTACATGCCTTACTTACGACATGCTTTGTCTTACTGCCTTAAGTGTAAACCTTGGACAAATTGCAGGCTATTACATGTGAGCATAATTATAAAGGGAGACATAAGCCTACAATTTATGACAGGGAGGAAATGACTTATGTTGGCTCTGGTCTACTGGGAAGTATGCAACTAATCTATACATAAATAATTATTTCGTACATGATTGCATCTAAGAGGGAAAATTCACAGACTGAGCTGCTGCTTTGCATGTAAACAGGTACATATGTGAAAGTAAACACATTTAAATGTGACATTCAGGGTGGAAACAGAAAGAATCTGGAAGGAATCAGACCACAGCCACTATGTTATCAGATTACACTTTCAAGGACTTACTTGAGGGTGAACTGTTCAACAGTGGAGTTTGGCATCAAGTACAGGAAGATTTTGAGGGTCTCTCCAGGCTTAAGGGGCTTCTCGGGCAGCCTGAGGAACATGTTCTTGTCTAACTGCTTGTCCACCAGCAGCTGCTCTTGACTGGCCTGGTACAGGCTGATGCTTCCGATGCGCAGCAGGGGGTGCTGTGACAGAGGTTCTCCCCTGGAAACACCACCAGCCCTGTGACCTGAACCCTCACTGCACTCCCCCTCCAGATTA
Organism: Scomber scombrus; assembly: GCF_963691925.1. Classification (NCBI taxonomy): domain Eukaryota; kingdom Metazoa; phylum Chordata; class Actinopteri; order Scombriformes; family Scombridae; genus Scomber; species Scomber scombrus. The sequence goes on from NC_084983.1 coordinate 18,223,150, forward strand.
GGCTCATGGAGTGTGTAGTAGAGTTCAGCCTGCAAGGTCTCACTGGTTAGCCCATCCAAGAGCCCATCACTGGAGCCTTTCCTGCGACCCAGTGGAGCCACGTTGGTGTTAAACCAGGATGGAGGCAGATCCAGCTGGGCCAAGCACTGCGCCAGGTTGCCTTTCATACGACAGGAGGTTTTAATTTCACGCACATCTCGAAAGGCGTGCAGGCGGACGCAGGGCAGCTTGTCCTGAGCCTTGAAGTCATCCCAGTCGCGGCCAGCAATGTAGAAAAACACCTGGACAGTGGGGTTGTTGGAGAAGACCCGCGCCTGGACAATGAAGGCTCGCACTTTCCAGTTGACTGTCAGCTGGCCGGGAATATCCAGTGGACTGGTTGGCTGGAGCAACTCCTTGGACAGGGCCTGGTCCCGGGCAAAAGGCCCAAAGCTTATGTTAATGGCAGGGAGGTCTTTTGTCTGGAAAACCACAAAACTCTCAGAGCGCTGCAGCGGGTGTCCAGTGCTGGGACTGCTCTTACTGCTGCCGCCAACTGTTTGTCCTGTGATCTGGGCCTCCCGCAGAAAGAAAGCCAGCTGTGCATTGGACATTTTGAAGTTGGCGGGCAGGTACACATTGGGTGGTGAAGGACTGGCCGTCATCGCAGACGAACTGAGGAGGGCATCTGAGCTGGTTGGGGAGATTTCACCTGCAAGAGCTGTGAAAAGAAGGAGAAGAAAGAAGTTTTGATTTTTATCACTAACTTTGACAGGAATGAAAATAAATAAGAATTACAAAGTGTGACCAAGAAAAAGATGCAAAGACGAGGGGTCAATGAAAGTAAAGAATAAATGGAGGTATAAGCAGGAAGTCATAGAGGTCTGCTCCTCTCAGTCTCAGTACAAGGGCAGATGTGAGGAAGTCAAGATACACTATTCAGATGATAACTGGTCAATACATGTCAAGCATCCAGAGCACATGCTATCCAAAGAGACATGTTCACATTAACGCGGTGCAATGCAAGTGATATTTTTCTAAGACGTAACACATCCAAGCAGTATTTGTCGCCAATCAGTATTTGTTCACCAATCCAGACTGGAACACATACACACCCAAAATTCTTTCAAATCTATACAAAATGACCAAAATGCAAAAATCACAAATAGAAACAAATATTCAAAATAGGGAAAATGGGGAAAAAAATAATCTTTGTGTTTGTATTTGAACACTGGTACATTGTTATTCAATGTACTTTACTGCACTTGTTGAGAAAAACAAGTCAACATAGTTTAACAACTAAGTAACTACACTGAAATCGAAATAGGGCAAAATCATCACAGAACAAACAGAATAAATGTGACATACTTATCAAAATTACCCAGAGCTGAGTACAAAAACATAGTTGCCTGTCCCCATGGTCCAAATCATAGATTAAAAGTCCCATATTCCAAATAGTTTTATCATTGAAATCGCATCCTTTAAATCTGGAAAAATGAGGATCTTTTTTTTTTTGAATTCCCAAAAAGGAAAGCCTCTTCAAAAGGTTGTGTTACTCAGTGAGTACTCCACAGAAGTTTGGATCCTTTTTTGGTTCCTCTTAAGAAAATCTTTGTCATGTATTGCAAAAGAAGAATAAATGAGGATGAAAAAAAGAAAAAACAGCAATAGACTCCAGCAGTTCTTCACTTGGTCATGTTCTTGTTGCTGGCTACAAAGGTTCCACCGAGCTTCTTGAACTTGTGCTTATCTAATTCTCCGTGGCTTAGGTCTTGGTTTAAGAGTAGTTCAGACCCACGCAGCAGCTCTTTCAATCCCAGACTGAGCATGGCTCCAGGACAGACTCTGATAGACAGGCAGAGCCTCCTCCCGGTTGGTGGGCTGTACGGGAACTATAGACAAAGCCTTTGACACCGCCCCATCTTGCCACACCTAGTCTCTAGTCTATAATCACCATTTTAGCTCGCGGTCAGAGCTAAGACACACAGCCCTCAGAGAACTCGACTTAAACCACACACACACAGACACACACCGACACACACATGGAGGCGAAAGAAATAACACTCTCCAGCTTGATTCATCCTCTCCCTCTGGACGTGTTCAGGCAGACTCATATGTGTGTGCATGGAAGTGTGTGTATAAGGGCTGGGAGTGTGTGAGTGAGTGTGTGTGTGTGTGAGAGAGTTGGGGCGGGGGGTGGATGTATTGCTTGAATGCCTCCAGGCAGAGCGAGAGAGAGTAAGAGAGTGAGAGGGAGAAGGGGAGAGGGAGGGATTAGGTAAAGATTATTGATGAATTAGCCTAGCTCTCCTTCCCTTCATCTCCTCCTTCTCCTTCTTTCCCTCCTCCTCCTCCTCCCCCTCCTCCTCCCCACATTTCGTCTACTTTAGCCCCATGAGAAATCCATGAGAATGAGGGGATGCCGGTTGGAGGGGGAGGGGTATCTGGACTGCCTCACTGCTTTACTCACATGTGCCTGGAATTCCCATAATAAAAGAGAGAGAGGGATCCGTGGATGTGTGTGTGTGTGTGTGTGTGTGTGTGTGTGTGTGTGTGTATGTGTGTGTGTGTGCGCGTGTGTGTGTGTGTGTGTGTGGGCCCCATAAACTGAATGGCAAACAGTGGGGGCAACAAAAGATGAAGCCATAGCCCGCGGAAACATCCCGCACTTACAAATGAGCAGTCGTAGTCATAGTGAAGACCGGAGGAACTATAATGATAAGAGAAGCTACTTAGAGGCTGTCTGGTCTTTATCAACCAAAAGCTCTCTACCTCACAGGAATGTGTATGTGTGTATGTGTGTGTTTAGAAAAAATGAGCTGCTCTTCCCTTGATTTATAGTTAAGCGACACATATTCCTACTTCCTTAAGGGTTCCTCTATCAGAGAACCATGTGCATTCATCTTACTGCATCAAAACGCAGAGCCACAATTCAGATCTGCCACCATAACTGTATATTTTAGTAGTCACTTGACAACGTTATAAAATGATGGAAGTGTGTGACCAATTCTAGCCTCAGGAAAGAGAATATGCATAGTCGGTATATAGGGATATATACCTACTATCCCTGCCAATGTTAATATTAAGGAGGCATGTTTTTTTTTTCTTTTTAAAAAGACATTGGAACAGCATTACCCACTGCTTTGCTCAAATTTATCTCTCTATGTCTAGAGGCAGCAGTTGCCTAGAGCTCCGAGAAACCTTGAATCCTCAGACCTGCTGGGACTTTTAAAAGTGAGTGTGCAACGCTGCTTCCTGCCTCCGCAACTAATGTCGTGGTGGCCTTGAGCAGGGCACTTGAAGGAATGTGTCTCAATGTTTTCCGCGAGCACCTGCTGCTGGTCAAACAGCCCAAAAGAAAAGAAAAGAAAATGCTTGCTAGTGTTTTTAATGGTATCCTTTTTTTAAGCAGTTTGCTTCTGACTCTGCGCTGTTGACTGACTCTCTCTCTTGCATCTGTTCATTTAAACACAGGGATGATGAAGGGGGATATCAGGAAACTCATGGTAAACACCAAACAGCTTGCCTATGATGCGATTTCAATGTGTGAAACCCAATAACAGCACAATATTTGGCTGTTTGCATTGCCAGTGATCTGCACTATAATCCAGCTGTTAGATCAACAGGCTACAGCAGGAATGTGACGTAGGCGTTGCATTTAACAATGTGAAGCAATGATCGTATGGCTGGTAAAATACACAAACATTTCTCAAATTCAAAAGTAGAAGATCTCTCCTCTCACTGGACTGATTGTAACTTGTTTCATTTGTACATTTCACAACAGTACAGACTTAATGCATATTACCAGTATCTCATATTAAAATAAGATTAAATTCCTTTAAACAGTATCAAAATATGTCACACTGTGGTGGTCATGGAGATGTTTCTTTAAAGGTGTGATGCTCCTGTGAATGCTCTTAACAAATTCTAGGTTTCCAAAAGCATGGAAGTGGCCACAAACTTGGACACCATCTCTGAAGAGAGCAAGTTGCATTTGTCCTTTGTCTGTTGACAAAAACTTTGCTTTCTCCACTTTCCGATAAATGTGTATTAACAGCATGTTAACAAGTGTGTTGCGTTCAATGTGTTTCTGTTACTGTTATAGCTAGACCAATAAAATGCAATAGGAAATACAATGTCTGACACAACTAACTGCAGATATATTGGTGATGATGTAGATTTTGGTTAGCAGGTAAGAGGAAATTGCACTATGGAAATGCAAAGCAGAGACATTGTCTTCATTACATTGTTTGCCACCAGAGAGTACCGACAAGTGGATTTTTCAACTGTGAAATTACCCACTAAATAAGCGTATGTATCAATCTTTTTTTTAATCAATGGGATCCATATAAGGACCAAGAAATCAGGTGACATAATATAATGACATTGTTTTTTTGTTTTTTGTTTTTTAAGAAAAAAACTCCCAAATCAGTCAGTATATTGTTATATATTCTGTACTCTATAAACTATAATTTACTAATACAACTGTGTGGATTAGTTAGTTACTGTATGGGTTAGCATGCACTAACATTGTACAACTTTCATACAGTTGACAAACTGTCCATAAATACAGTGTACTCCCTCATGCAGTGGTAGAATAGCTCAGTGGCTAACAGCAGAAGACTTGCGGTGTTGCTGGACAAAAATACGCTGCAGGAGTATATTGAATACATTGTGCCAAAAGTAACAATGGTTTGTTGACTATGTCGAACCCCTGAAAACTGTGAAGGAATATTGACACTGATACTTTCATCTTATCCCTGAAGGTCACCTAACTACTGCATAGGAGTCTTTAAATCCCTTTCAAATACAATGAAACTGTGCAATGACAATACATGCATTGAATGCCATCTAAACAAATCCTTGCCCCTTGCTCTCAACCCTGAGGCCTTGTGGTGTCATTTGAGAAGGTGATTACAGCCTACGATGCATCAGGGTGCTCTTGTCTCATTTCAGTCTAACATCATTGGGTAGGTGGGTTTGAAGGGGAGCATGGACACAGATGGGCTTCCAGTGTGAAACCCTATCGCCTTCCTCTTCCACTTGATGTCCTATTAGACCTCAGGCCAAATTGAATTGGATTCTCTTCCTGTTGTGCTCCCATTACGTGAAACATCTGTTCTGTGTGTATGTGTGTGTGTGTGTGTGTGTGTGTGTGTGTGTGTGTGTGTGTGTGTGTGTGTGTGTGTGTGGCGGGGCATTGAGTGGGTGTCTAGTCTGAGGGCACTTTCTATTCATCAGATTACTTTGTTTCATGTCAATTAATGAAAGTATCGGGCCACTTTGACACTGAAACAGACCTTTTTCTACTTCTACTTTCATGCCAATAAAAGTCTGCAAAGACAGACGCTTTACATAAGAGAAAACAGTAATGATCCCAACAACAGTACTGCTGATTTATCCAAGTGGAGAAATGTAATAATCAATCCATTTGTTCAAGTACAATAATAAACGTTTAAACACATACAAGGCAAGCTTTTTTTTCTCTGAATGTAATTTAGAAAACATTTAATGAAATAATGTTGTCATCATTCTCACAAAATGCAGGAGGTTAAACCTCTTTTACTGAAATTTAATTTGGTGAGTCTGAACAAAGCAATACATCTGAAAAAAAGACCTTGGCAAACATGCAATCTCTGATAATGTGTCGAGTCATGTAGCCAGACAGCAGGACACACTTTCAATCCAAACAAACCACTTAAGCACAACTTTGTTTTTTCAATTCAATCAGGTATGCTGTATATTCTAGGAATTCAAAATTAGAAATATTTGGAAGAAGCTGCTGCGCAAGTGTTCAACTTCCTCAAAAGCATTCAACAGCCTGATGATAAAATGCCTTGTTCCGTAGTTAAATAAAACATTTAACTGTATGTCTTGCTGCCCGTGCAAAAGCTGTCAAACATAAAAGCTGGCTGCCAAGTCAAGGGGAAATATATAGAAAGGATCTTATGAGGAGGGCAGACATTTGATCTTGAGAAAGAGAGGCGCATAAACGTCTCTTCAAGTAAAAGGTCAGGAAAACGTGTTGAGAGGGTTTAGAGAGAGATTGAGCATCCTTACAGCATTACTAATGTTCCAGCTCCAAGGGTTTCCCTATCGATCTTTATCTTACCCTTCATTTCATCCCTTCTTTTACTCTGCTTTGAGCATCACTATACTGCCATTACATTTGAAATGGTGAAATAATACCTTTTTACAATTCACTGAGCACAAAATCTTCAATGCTATGCAGCCTATGGTTTGAGATACTAAAGTGTGAGTTTAACACAACTTAACAAACACAGTTATTATACTTCTTCTTGTCAACTTTTAATTTCAGAATGCTTTATTCATATCCCACTTTGGATGAGACTTGTATGCAAATAAAGACCAATAACCTAAAAAGGTTCACATTATCATTAAATTAGCTGTGAATGCAACTCGAAGTGCAGATAAAAATATATGTTAGGCTGGGGATGAAAGCTGTATTAGCACTTGAAACACTTGTGGAGTAAGTCCCTTTTTTGCCCATCTATGAGTAATGTATATTTCAATCTCAATCAGACCTGGATTACTTTTAAAACTGCACTGCAGCTAGATTATCTCAAACTGTGTGTGGCTTTATTTTCATCTGTATGCATAGGGAAATTATAATCAAGTTTCAGTCATAGTGGGGAAGGTTTGTCCAGTAAATGCATTTGCATGAAGTCAGATAACTCTGGTGATTTAGAATAAATTAAATCAGTCATTCTACAGGCTATCTGTCATGTATTTCAGTACTTTATACGTGCATAACCCCTAAGGCGTATGTATAAACCACATCTAAGATGTGAATGAACATCTCAGTAATCACATTATGAGCAACAGACATTGCAGTGAAGCAGAAACACAGATACGAAGGCCAGTTAGAGTCAACTCCTGCAGTATGTGAACTGTCTGCCTCCATGACGTTCACATTATGAAATGTCCACCAGCAGCATTCACAATCTAGATGCAATATACAGAAGCGGAAGTCAGTTTGAAGAGTTTTTCTTCATTTTTGACTGTTTTTTTCTCTCTCACATCACAGTTATGGATAAGCATATACATAATTCATATCTCCCAGCTGGTCTTTTCACTGTGTATATTAATTCATAACTGCAGATTTGAAAAGACAAATAACGGGACAAATAATTTTACAGAGTGGCCAAAACCACAAAAAATAACAAAAACTAGTATATGGCTGACCATGTATGGCCATTGCATGAAATTGTAGCCAGTTTGTTACAGGGATAGTCAGTGGTAGTGTCTATAATGTGAATTCCTAGACATTAAATGTTCATATGCAATTTTCTGTTGTGATCCGAGAAATACTTGTTGTCAAACTACTGAAGAAGCGTATCTAATGACATGGTTAAACTGCGTTTGATTGAATAGAAAAGGGTATAAATGCAGTTGCAAGAACAATACTTTCCACTCATATTCTTATCACCTTTCCCCTGCTCTTTTATCTGTTTCACTCTGCAGATGTCTTGTTTTTCACTGTGCATTGAGTATTTTGTCACTAATTGTCATTTGTGATACTATAGATGTGCGCTCTCACTCATGTGCCTTTAATATGCATCTTTTCTGGTCGATGATCATGGAGGCATTGTAAAGGAAAGTTTTGATGGCATTTTGGGTGTTAATGTAGGAGACTCAGCCACCTGATGCTAAAGTGATGTTCATCGTCTGTGATGTGTAAATGTCAGAGAAATAAAAACCTTGCGTCCTGGTATTACTTAAGGGTAAGGGTTAGGGTTAAATCCAAACACACTGTGGAGGGTCTCTCCTGCAGGCTGCTGACAGTAATGTCAGTCAAAGAGTCAATCATACTGGACGGTAGAGACACTGGTACTCGTCTGTTTAAACAGGAGTTTAGTCTGAGAGTCAGACCACAGAGCTGAAAACACAGTCACTCAGCGGTGTGCTGCTGTCCCGTTTCCATCATCTTGTGCTGATTCATTTTGAAAGAGCAATGGCCAGTGGTGTAACTTCATCACTCACTCAGTCACTCACTCATTCACGGACAGCTGCAGTTATAGGGTTGGTCCGTGGCTGGTCCAGCCAAAAAGGCAGCCAATCACTCATTCATTCCCTGAGCTGTGGCTCAGAGTAATGTTAGAATTGGACGTGCAGTATGAGTTGGCTACAACACTTGATTGATTACTGGAATGATAAACGATCTGGCTGGCCATTTAATCTTTTATTTCTTCTTGTAGATTATGTACAGGTAGCAAAATGTACCTGTCACTGGCTGTCACAGAAAAACAGGTTTTGGGAAAGACTCATGAAAATGGTCACTGTCTAGAGGAAAAACTTATATTCTTCAGTTGTTCTGATGTCCTTCATGGAAACTCAGCCCTGGGTAGTTTGTGATACATGATCAAAAAAAGGATAACAAAAGGAAGCAATGGGCCAATAATCTCAGGCAGGTGAGTCTAACTTCTTCTAGATGTAGTATTCCCTCTGTGGGGTGTCGGGGATAGCTGAAAATTTGCGCTCAATTTTCAATCAATCACTTCCTGTGGACAAGAATTGTCTGGCACAAGGATGTAATTTGGCGAATCTACAGGGTCTCAATTAGTGAGTATGGAATATTTTTCTATGTTTAAGTCTCTCTTTTTAATTTAGGCTGATAACAGTGGTGTGTTTCCACATTAAATTCATAGTGCAGCTTTAATGAGGCATAATTTGCAGATTAAAAAGGAAGATTATATAAACAGTGTGACAGCATCAGTGGAAAATGAAACATTTCATCATTGATCCTTTATATGCACCCATAAAATCATCCATAATTTATATTATCAGTTCCCTTATCTGGTCCAGAGGAGGCTGTTTGGACGAAGCAACATCTGAGCCAAGATTTAATGTGATGGTCCTCTGATTAAAGGGCTGCTAAGAGTCTATCATTTTGTTGTGTCCCTCTCACTGATGAGAAGACTAGATACCAATACTACTGTTTGACATCAAATATTTACCAGCCAATTAGTCCAAAGCAGAGCTTTCAAAGGAAGTTTTGCAGGGTAATATATGGTATATCCAGTTGTAAGAGCTCTTTGAGGGGACACAAAAACACCATCACCCACACATTTTCTTCCTTTCGTCTTCCCACATTGTGAAAGCTAGCTTATATTGCGCAAGGCTAAAGCCACATAGGCATATCCTTCAAATGCTTTTCATTCAGCTTAGACCTTTGAAGTAAGTGACACTTTTGTATTGATAAATGTCCATTTTTCTACTTTATCAGCAAATTCTCCCGAGTCTTTACATGCAAGGTTTTACAAGCACATTTTCACACAATTTCAATTCTAAAACTTGTTATATGGTGTCATTTAACTTAATGTTGCTTCCTGACTCCCTTTTTTGCTCACCATCTCCAAATGCTTACTCTACACTCAGATTTTTGGATGTCATTTTTTTCTGCGTTTCATCCTGTAACTCATTTTCAAGATAAAACTCACAGATTCTACTTTTAATTTTCACTTTCTAAAAAAGTGCAAACATGTACAATTAGAAATTATCATCATAATGTGTGTCCTTGTCATGATGTGTGGTAGTCTCTCTGTAGAAGACCTGCTTACCTCACTGTATCTTGAATACATTTGAAAGCTGAACTGGTCAACAAAGAAGCTTTTAAATTCAAATTCAATAGGCGTGGTATTCACCAACAACCTTCACGAGTACCAGAGAGTGGAACCTATGTGTGTAAAGCTGAGTGTAACACAACAGCTATAAACGAGACCTTGCGACAATAATGATGCATGAAGTTGCATAAAGTTACAGACAGTTAGTATACAGTATTTAGTTACTGTGTGTCTCAGCTCACTGCAGCTTCCAACATGGCCCCTGCCTTCTGTTTCTCTGTTGCCAAATGGAGCTTTGTAGACACAGCCACTGCATGCGTTAGTAGTGTATTGATGAAAGGATGCAAATGCCTTGTGACAGCATGATCTGTGCCTCAATACGATCCAAGGCTGATGCAATCTATAAGGCTCTAGACAACAGGATTTCCCATAGGGGATACACTCTGTGTGAGGTAAACTGAGCCTGCACGATTTTATACAGCAGCAGTTACAAAAGGACTTCCTAAACAAAAGACTTGTGCAAATCTATACTATCAGATGCAATAAACCCTACATTTTCTTGCAAGTGTTTAAGTTTGAGTCATATCATTTGGCTGTGAAAAAGTTTGCTTTATTAATTTTCTTATTGATTAACTTACTTTCTACATGCAAGTTTCTTATTTATGTAAAAATTGCCAAAAGTTTAAATCTATATGCATCTATAACCCTAACCCTTTGCTTTAATCAGTTGCTTTATTGTCTAAAACCATCAATTTTACTTTTATTTCTTGCTTTAGATTCTATTTTTAATTCTTGAACTCTACTTCACTTTTAACCCAGATGAAACCCATAACTTTTGCAGATGCAACAACCTAATTTCCCCGTGGCAATCAATAAAGTTTCAGCTTATCTTCTTTCTTTTTTTAGAGGATTATAGACATTTTAATCTAAAAATGATGACATCTCTTTAAATGAACAGGCAAGGTTCCTGAAATAAGCGGCACATCCATGACCAACAAAAAAAAAAAGGGAAAATACTCTAAATGAATTGAATGAAAGAAAATATATCAAGTTACACCCATAAAAGTGAGAGAGCGTCTTGCATTACACTCAATTTACCTCCATTTTTTACCATCCTTTTGAATGATCTGTCAATGGCTTCGCCCCCAAGGAGTGCAAGGACAACGCTGATGCGTGCAATTCACTGAGACAAGATAGCTCTTGCATTATTTGGCATATCATTCACAGACTAAAGCTAACTTCATGTGGAAAGATCCTCATTTCAAAACATCTCTGCTTTGTGATTCTGATTTCATTGTACTCCCTCGCAAAGTTGGCTGTCCTGGCTTTTATTGTAATCACTGTGAGTCTAATTAATGTTACATAATGCTGATTTGCAGGCTATACATTGGCAGTCTTTGACCAGATTCAGCAGCACAGCTCTAATTGCAGCCCTTTGGGGATAATAAATCTCTAATGCATATTGTAACAGAATACAGCACTGGAGAAAGCTACTTTTTATAACCATATATGTTTTCAACCCTCTGGTGTTACCCTTTAACATGTCTTGCAAGATTAAATGCAAGTTCCAATCTTGAAAAAAAAAAAAAAGTTTAGGCAAGACTATAGGAAAACAAAACTTCAGTACAATACGGAGATGAGGTTTTTTTTAACCCCAGAGGAACAAACTTCAGCAGAGGAAAACCAATTACAAAACATTCTTAAAGGTTTTTGTTACTGTCAACTTATCAGAGACCAAAACCAACAATGCATTAGTTCATGTATCAGTTCTTCTCAATTCCCGTTCTCTCTCTGTTGCTCTGAGCTGCAAGCCCATCGGTTCCTACTGAGAGATAAATCTTTAGAAAGAACCCACTGATATACAGTGTGGTTTCATTTTGAAGGGGAAAACAAAGTTTCAGTAATGCAGTGTTTAGTAAACGTTACACAAAAAGGAATAAATAGTGCAGTTTGTTTGGGGATTTTTTTCAGCCACAGCAAGACAGTGTTTGATGGATTTGTGCAAAATAAACTACATTGTAATGTAGAAACATGTCAGCCAGAGCAACATTGATGTGTTTTTGGGAAAGAATAGATGTCCGTGGCAGAGAGGAATAAGATACTTGTTGGCAATAACAAATATAAGATAAGAGACTCACAGAAGTGTAAAACAGAAAAAAAAAAAAAAAAAAAAAAAAAACTCACAAAGAGAGATAATAGTGAGAGAGCTCCAGCATCATCTGCCTCCCCGTCAGCAGTGGGAAGTAAAAATACAATATTCTCAGCCTCATCCTTTAAATTCACATGTTAAAAACAAGCTAATTATTTCGAATGTCCTGTACATTCTAACTACATGCTTTCTGAAACGTGAAAATAGAGTAATAGAGTAAAATATAAAATTGATGTGAAAATGACACTAAATTTGTTGTGAAATAAGAAACCATTAAAATAACCATAACCTTAAAGAATAATTCACGTTTATTACAATATGCGTCTTATTTTTAGAATTTTGGTCATCGGTTATGATTGCATTTTACTCACCAAGGTGGTATTGATCTCAGCAACATTGCTACAACAAAGTCGTATGGGGCAGGTAACCTGAGCAAAGCCACCAGTTATTATCTAAACCTCTTTATTTGAAGGTAAAAAACAAATGTGCACGCGCCCAGAATGCTGTTAATAGTCCACACAACTACATTTTAGTTAGGTAATTATTCAAATGGATAATTTGGCTGACAAAATACATTGACTTATAAGGGGGTTTGTTCACAATCAATGTCCCTGCTCGTGTTTCTTGCCAATAGAAAACTACAAGAAGACCGAAATTACAGAAATCCAATTCAATTATTAGGTAAGCCAAGAAGTTTAATGTATTGATTCTTACCATCTTAGGGCATTTTCACACCTGCTGTATTCAATGCAATTGAATTGAACTCTAGTGTATTTTCTCCCTTTGTGCAGTTCGTTTGGACAGTTGTAAAAGCAGCAATCGCGCTCAGGTGTGGACCAAGACAACTAGACCGAAACCTTGTAGAAGAGGTGGTCTCGGTCTGGTTTGATCCTACCCAACTGCAGGAAACATTCTGCATTTTGGACTAAACCAGCCCCCGTAGCCGGCTGCACTATGCCAGGCTGAGGGAGAGCTTTGTATTGTAAAGATTAATCGAGGGTTGACCTGGAGCTGTGACGAAATGCGTTGCCTTCTCCTTGTCAGCCGACTGAAGGCAGCACTTCTTTGCATGACATGAAGCAACACATTGTTTGCAGGACATTTCATTGAAGTGCATGTTCACATAATGCGGTGTGGTATAAGGCCCAAATAATTGTCCACTTTGGAAAGCTATTCTGGAAGAAAGATCAACTCTACTTTCTCCGCCCACCAGATTTCTGACCAATGAAGTGACAGCTCCCAGCAGGCTTTTGTTGGCATATTTTGGTTCTTTTTTAAATTTTGCTTGGGTGAAACCAACCCAAAAGCAAAATGCAACAAAGTAGCAACACATCCACTGATTCGGACCAAAATAAACCAACTATAGATGTGGAAAGGCTCTCAATTTAGAAAGCATTTTTGTTGTTATTGTAACATTTCCTGTAACAACCATGGTAACAGTATCTGCAGTAATTGGTTTCCAAGTTGTTATACTAATTTGCGATGAAGAGCATGGCAGTGTTTCTCCCTCAGTGGCACACAGCCATACAAACAGGTTCCTCTCCAAACACAAAAGACTCTCCCAAGGCTGTTCAATCATCAGGGAAAATAAGTGCTGACCACCCTGAAATGACTACTCTATGTGGCCTTGCACTCTTTCAAGTTGTTTTTTAAGAAAAGCTTTGATTAATTTTCTTAGTTAGTAATTTAGTGTTAACAACTATATAATGAAAAGTAAAAATAAATCTTGTTATTAGATGAACAAACAAGCCTGTTTTACCCTTGAGGGTCCATTTGCTAACTGGATTTGGATCAAATTTGTTTCAGCATCTGAGTTTTGACAGATTTATGCCCTCATATAGTAATTGTGTTGTTCATGTTTCCAAATAAGATTTCTTCAATTTTTGTATTCAAAGCCAAGAGCTAGTCTTTGCAGTGATGAGGTCACACAACTGTTGCACTTAATTTTCAATATAAATTAACTATAATTTATGGGTGATCAGCTAAACCTTCTAAAGCTTTTGTCTATGAATGTTATCTTATAATTTTTTCCGATGGCAAAATGAAAATGAGACCTCGTTTTGGCTCCTGGGGAAAAGCTGCAGTGAGGAAATAAGATTGGTTTGTAGACATACGTGTTATTTGCCAAAGGGCCGTAGGCGGCATGCGGGTGGATATTTCCTCTCAGCTTTTGATTTCCCTGACTCTGATCATTAAAATGTATTGCCTGTGGGGATATTCTCCATCCCCTTGCTGGTATGCATTTCATTTAGTCATGCTATTAACATTTTTGTAACCTTTGTTTGTTCAAGAAAGCTTTTAGAGAGCCTGAGTGCTTTACATCGCAGCCTACTTTACACCTGAGAGCCACCCAGTGTGGCCACAATCATCTTCTCCTTGTTGACCACAGACCAGTTGGAGGTTTGGTTCCTTGCTCGAGGCGCCTCAACAGTGGTTACTCTGAGAGGGAGAGCAAGAGTCATTCACTATTCCACACACATGGGATCTGAGCTGAGAGCTTTATGCTTAGTTTTGCCAACAACTGGTGTGTCTTTCGATTTCCTTTCCTTTTCCTTTCCGTTATATTGTGTTATAATGTTGTGCTGTTTCTGGAAAAGGTAACAATCAATTTACCAGTGGTTTCAGGCTGGGAGTGTTGTGCATGAAGATGATTTTAGAAGATGAAGACCTTGGTGGTGAATGATTTTGTTGGGCATAAATATATCATATCATATATTTTTAGTATTGCTGGTAAATTTGAACTCTTGGTGGGTTCTATAATTCTCTTAAACTGCGTTGGTTAGAGTGATGCATTGTTGCATTTTAGTTTTAGTTCATTTTGGGAACACAGTGACTTATTGCAACACACCAAGAGTTGTTACATTTAGTCAGATAGACAGGTAACATTTTCATAGAACTGTGTCTGTGAGTAGAATTGGTTACCAAAGACTGTAGCTATGGGAAATATTTACTTTATTTGTCTAACACAGAGTTCTTAAACTCAAAAGTTCAAATGTTGTCCCTCAATCTCTTAAATTGGAGTTGTGCTACAAAAATATCTCTTCACAACCAGAACTAGACAAAGGATTGATCACAGCGACAAATTTAAAAAAAAATCTGTATTAAACCCAAACCATGATCTTTGCCCTACCATAACCAAGTTCTGCCAATGCCTTAATGAACCATAAAAGTGTGATATTGTTGTTATTACAACCAGTGAATACTTTCAAGCAAGTTCAGATATTCTGGCTGGAAAAAAACAAAAAATGTTGTCACTTAACATTTTACTCATTTGTTCAGTATCAGCATCATTAATAAAAGACAGGGTTGCATAATTGGATGGTTGGCCCACTTTGGGGTCTAACTACACACAGACCGCTGCACAGTTTGCCTGGAACGACAGTGTTATCACGATATATGTAAGGTGTGACTGCAGACCAATTTCAATTTCAATTTCATTGATGCTGCTACTTTTTTGTTCTCTGAATTCTGTTTTTTATCTTACTTCAGAGACACAGTGAAGATAAGCAGTATTGGAGAATGTGAATATAGGGAGACAGCAGCATTGCAATAACAGATGAGATATTAAACCAGCAATACACAAAAGAATCTCACCACAGTTTCATATCACCATGCCACTGGTCCATGTAATTAGTGCCTCTTTTCCTTTCCCTTTTAAGCAGCTTTACAGGTTTTAGAGTTTATGTGGAGACCCCTGACTGTAGTAAAATGATAAAAACTACATATCCAATCAATTAATTTTGAATCTGGTATCTTACATTTCCTTAGATAACATCAGGTGCTGGCTGTCCACACAGGGACCCAAGATTGGGCTGACCAATCAAAAACTGGTGGTATATAAATTTTACATCAGTACCATCTCTTACTGAATACATAAAACATTGGGACACAGAGAGAATGTGCAGCAGCTTTAAGGAATTTAGATTAAATTATAATCAGAAACAGGCGAGAGAAGGCTTTGGGATATAACTACAACTTTTCTAGGCTAAAACGTTTCCACTTGCAGAGCTTGAAAACATGTGAGTATGGTGTTACTTTTCTTAACATACATTATTACTATGCCCATATCTTTATTTCAAAAGTGTTAGACTAACACCTCACTAGTCCATCTCGTAAAAACATTATCGCATGACATCATACAACCTTGATGTTCGAGGCAGGAGACTCTGGCTAAATCAACATTCCCATTTACCCCTCCCAGCACCCACGTGACATTTCAGATTCACAGCTTATCCACTGCTTGTGATGCTTTTCAAATCAAAACTGAAACAGCAGCCTTTGGTCTATTGTGGTGGAGGTCTATTATACAGCAGCAGCCCTTCATAGTGTCATGGCCACCACACAGCCTGCAGTGTGGAGCTTTCTGAGTGGAATGCCTCAGTGCTCTGTAAGGAGAAAAGGATATCTTTGTTTCAGATTTCCTTCCTATCACTATCACACAAACACACGTCTTTTAGTTGTTTTGTTCCCATGGTGATGGGTTACACAACTCCCTGCCAAATCACCATAACAACAAGCTAGAAAAGGGGTGTCAGGAAAAGCTTTCACTCGTGGACAAGTAGAGGCTTAGAACACAAGATCTTGATTCCAGCATAGTGAAACAGTGTTTTTTCTCCAGTGGCAGATTAAAGAGACAGAACATGTTTTAACTCAAATGTTTAGTCATTGGGTGGAGGAACTCTGGGGGAAAAAAAGAAAAGAAAAAGACTGAATGATCTCAAGTCATATCTCCAACCTTGATAAAACACTGAGAGAAAGTTCAGCGTCTGTGAAGAATTCTTAACATGCAAGTAATATATATAATATATAGCCTTCAATGTGCAGTACAAGTGTTTAATGAGCGAATTCTTACATGACACCAACAAACCACTGTTCACCATAGCATGTTTTCCATTACTAACAAACTTTATCTGTGATGGATTATTGCAGTGAAATGTTGTGTGACAACTTCTAAAAGTCACCGAATTTGGTGAAAATGTTACGATCTACTTTTTGGGGCTTAAATCCCCTCTATGGCATAATTCTTGGCAACATTCATATTACTCCAAAAATTGCTGCAAGTCTCAAATTCCTTCCGCTGAACTTGGCCATTAAGCTGTAATGTCAGTAACTTGACATTACTCGCCATCATAATGTCCAAATCCCAGAATCACTGCCTGAGAATATTTCTTTTACAAGGCATGTCTCCATAATACTCTATTAACCAGTTTCCTTCCATTACAATATTGCCAACCCTTCAGCAAATTGACATTTGCACATACTGTAACAGCTCACTAATATTGCTCTATGAGATTAATTCCTATCAAAGTATTACTTCGTAGAATAAACAGTCTACTTAGTGGAGACAGTTGATTCAGGGAGTTTTTTGCTTTGCCAACTACCTCTATCCTGGAAGAAGACATTTAGTGTACTGTCATGTTATTTTACTGAAGGTAAGACTACCATAGAAGCTACAATACAGACAGCTGGCGAAGCAAATTTGTCCAAGGGATACAGTTTAGAGCCAGTAGATGAGTATGAAAACCATGATGATCAGTGCGTACAGGTTTGTTTCATGCAAATTACAATAAAACAAAAACAAAACTACTCCTTTATTAGGAAATATTCCAATGAAAATGAATGATGGTGAGGTACTTGGAGTATTACGGTATCTCCATTGTATTAGGTGGAGATGGAAATATCTCCAAACCTTGGCAAATAAAACTAAACCTATCTGCATGATCACTAGAGAAAAGTTGGAAAATAGCTTTTGTAAATTGGGGGAATAAGTGCTTTAGAATTAAAGTTTTCCCAACTACTATATTTCAGAATAGCTCCTCTACTTTTTCCACATATGGAATATCTGCACTTCACTTCAACAGGCACTAAATTAACTATGCACCATAAGACGGCTTAAGATCAGGGCATTGAGGTTTTCTTAGCTAAGACACAGGATTTGTGCGAGACTAAGAGACGCTAGAGTAATTCCAAGGATTTGATTTCAATGTGACTCATTGAAGCGAGAGGATTTTATTATTATTATTTTTACAAGTCTGACTTCATCTAGGGAGCTGTATACTGCAGTTTCTCATTACCTTTTAAAGGCTTAAAGGGGCATTCACTGAAGACAAAACTGATTTAGTATGTGCATAATATCACACACACTCCAAATCTGTAAGCAGTTTTGAATTCATTTGTTTTGATACTGAATGGGCTCAACAAAGATGTAATCTGGAGGTCATTTATTCCTTGTAGTGTAAAATATACCTCAGTAAAAATGATGAAAACAAATATTAACATAGCCCAAAGCTCTGCAAAAGGAAAACAATATGGAAATATCCATGTCAGAGTTTGTAGGTTGTTTTTATTACTTGAATGAGTGTATAGATTAAGGTTCTATCCAAAAATATGATATGACTGTTATTTCTGTTACTAACAATGGTATTAATTTCCAGCATAAATCAAAAACTACAATGTCACTGGATGACTAAATAATAAAAGAAGGCAATCAGAGAAGAAGACACATCATGAAGAAATAACAAGGCCAAATGCTGATTTATGCAGACTGAAAAATGAATTCAATAATGTGCTTAAAGGTAGAGACAACAATAAAATGACAACATAAAAATGTACTTCCTTAATCAACAGTGAATGGCATCTTTTTTGACTTATTCGGCTTTCCAGTTGTTTCAGCGTTTTCATAATACTGCACCAGTGGTGGAATGTGCAAGGTTTAAATGCAGTTAATTACATAGAATTACGTTCCTATCAACAAGTAACAGTGACAAGGTGCAGCCTGTGCTAGGAATGTGAGATTGCGGCATAATAATAGTTTTAATGTGTCTTAAGGCTTAATTGCAGGGTTATTTTTATTATGGGGTTATGTGATGTTAATATCATCAGAAAGAGGGAAATATCTGGAAAATGCAGTGAACTCTGTGCTTGAAAAATAGGAACTTCCTGTTGTTTTTCCTGGAATTGTTCATGTAATGCAGTACTTTCTAAACAGATACTGAACCTTGCTGATCCAACTAATCTAATACTTATGATTTCATGAGCTCTGCTGCAAAGGTAATAATATAATGGATAACTGAAAATGTGGCCAAGAAGTAAAGCCAGCTTTAAAACAGGTGCCACTGAAAATAAAGTCGATGTACAATGATGAAATGCGCTGCCTCTGCAATAATTCATATTGTTAGGAAGTAGTTTATTCCTCGTCTCCATATAGTAAAGTTGGAAAATAACTTACTAAATAACTTACTAAATATTAACTAAATACATTTTAAAGTATGCATCCTCCTTTTTTTCCTCAACCATGTAGGCTGGCAGCATAAAGCTGTTGATTTCTGCAAAATCTGAAATTCAGCCAGCTCACAATGGCATCCAAACTGTCAGCGGGGCTGATGCCTTTCTCAATAAAGAATAAAATATACATACATGCCCAATTTACTTTGTGCTGGACCTTATAAAAAGAATATTTCTAATACTGATAAAAAAAATTTATAATAAAAACAATATTTAATCTGGCATCTACACAAAACTACAATTGTTGAATTTGGAAAGAAAAAACAACATTTTCATATGCCTTGGGAATTCTGTATCAAAAGTTTTGGCTTACCTAGTTTGCATTATTTTTTGTGTTATTGTATGTTTTATCTTAACTGAGCCAACACCATGTTTCTTTGAAAACCATCACATTAATATTGGTATATGTATGGACAAACGTTGCCAATTTCTACAAAAGCTAAGAATAGAAAGCTGCAAATTGTGAAAAATGAAATATTTCACACTGATTCTATTCCTATTATGACCTTAATACCTTTATACTAAGCATAGATGTTTCAGCGGAAGCATAAATGAAACATATTTACATCTCATTAACACAATTCTCTAATAATGAGATGAAAACCAAAGCGTACAATAGGTAAACATTTACATTTACTCACTGATGATAACATTACGCATTCGCTCTCTGTGAGGTTGGATGCAGGGGATATAAAAGAATAACTCTTTCAACAGGGATTTTCTGGTCCCTTTGTGATTCTAGGTTTATTGTTTCCTTGCTTCAAATGGGGCGTATAAAAGGTAACAATTCAGTCACCAAGTGGGAAAGATTTCTTGATCTTTTTTTGGTGATTTGGCAGATAAAAGGAAACAAGTGGTGAGATTAAATATTCACAAAACCCCGACATGCAGAGGCATATGTTTTATTTATTGAGAGCATGGAACAATAGAGTCTCAGGTTTTTTGCCTTTAAAAGCACTTGGAAAGTGAAACTTGAACTTTTTATGCACTGAAGAACCATGGCAATACAGGAAAAATGACGGTCCTCCCTCCAGAGCCATTTTCCCGCTACGCTACAAAGGCTAAGGTTAACACTCTGCTCGAGAGGCTAATGGAATTCACTGGAGCTCCCCACTTAGATACATGTATGGGGTAGCGCTCACTGTCTAGGGAGATATTATAGCTTTGGGTTTGAAAAATGAATAGAAGGGTAAGGAGACTGTTTGTTTAGGGATCAAACAGCTGAAACAAAGGAATAGGCGGATGACAAAGAGCCTTGCCAACATGGACACTGGTTAAGTGGATGTCGTGAACGTCAGATTGAGCATTGTTCTCTAATGGATCTTGCGAGAGAAGAAGTCTATGCTTTTGTTTTCAGACCATTAAGCGGGGCAGAGGCCTACCTGAGTGGCTTCACAGGAGACTGTAAAGATACTAATGGTTACTTTGCAAGGGAAAAATCCGTCGGGGGAAATTTCAGTATAGGGAATTCCTATTAGTTTAGAGTGTGGTGGTTCCCACTCTCCTGACAATAGAGTTCTAGATACTTAAACCTGCAATAACAGAGACTGTCCTCCCATTTAAATTAATGCAGTAAGTCATAATGTCAGTCACCCAAAAATGACAAGGAATTACACTGGAATTTGCCACAGAGACCGCTGTTTGTTTCACATTTTTAACTGAGATTCAGGACTTTTTATTTAAATTTTTGAATGTGACTACATTAATTCCCTAACGTTAATCCTGTGGTTATTATTGTAGCCATGATGACAAAGGTCACCTAACTTTAAGGACGTAGTAACTTTAACCCACGACATATGTTTCTCTAACCTTAACAAAGTGATCCAAAGTAACCCAAACCACAATCTTTCCCTACACCTAATCTAGTGTTTTTTTCATCATTATTTTTTTGTAACAGTTTTGAAACAAATAGAGTTGTCCTGACAATTACTACCAATAGGTGGCCAAAAATGTATCTCTGTGAATTGAAAACGATCAAATTTGATGTTAGCAAAGTATCAAAACTGGCATTGAATACTTAGCCTAATTCTTAGTTGTATTTACTCAGAAAAAACAGAAGCTAAACAAGTCTTACTTAAAAAAACGCTTGATTTAGACACAATAGACAAAAATGACATCATAGTCTTTACCTTAACCCCAGCATGTAACAATGGATCAGCATGTTTCAAACCAAGTTGAAGCACTCCACCGAACCCCAATACATCACCAGTACAAGCTGGGGCAAAAAAAAAAATGTCAAGGCTGCTGTTCATGGAAATGTGTCCAGGTTGCCAGTGTGTGCTTTCTATTCTAGATATGAAGCCTCTCTTCTGTGTTGCAGTCAAAGGCGTTGAATAAACAGTGCTTGCAATTTTGTCAAAAGGATTACTCAGCCTGCAGAGTGCTCTATCACAACTCCCTCTCTGTCATGGTGATAAAACATGGGAATGGGAGATTAGTGGTGGCAGCGTTACTTGTCCTCGGCCATCTAAGAGAGCTGCCGAAAGAAAAAGGAGAGCAACAAAATGGCCAGCCACAGTAAATACAGCAGAGAATTTGTGAATTGTTGAAGCGAGATCTAATAACTTGTCACAAGACTATGGCGCCATCTCTCCATTTAACTGTGGCCTAGGACCTTGGTCCATTTAACAGCTTGCATTGAAATGCCAAAATGCAAATGTAGAGTATAGCGATGTAGGGAGAGGTCATATTTAAGGGTGGCAATGTCTGTCTGCCTGTCTTTCCACCACGTTGGTCTAGAATAAAAAACTCAACAACTATTAAATGGATTGTGGTGAAATGATTGTATCCTCACAGTACCATCACTGGCACCATCCTCAGGCTAAGCTTTACATTTTAGCTGATCAAGATTCATAAATAGCAAAGTTGTTATTTCATTTTTGCATCTGTCCAACAACGATTGCTTTCGAGTGATATCTGAAAGTGCAGTGTATTAGAAATAACTCTTCTTAGCATATGTATGATCGATCCTTATCTTAGTTTAGATTGGTTCCTTATAGTGTAACTCATCCAAAGTGTGTATGATTTCATAACGTATCATTTTTTTTCTATGTTTTTTTTACAATTGGTTTTGTAAACATGAGTACATGTTTATGCAACTATTTACACAACCAGGGTGTTTTTTTCCGCAGCAGCTCCGACCCCCAACAGAGACAGTGCAGCGTAAGCACTTCGAGCTGCATGAGAAGTGCTTTACAAATAGAGTCGTTATTATTGTCACTATTATTATTATTATGAGCATGGTATAATGATAATCAGGACTGACTCATGACAAAGGGTTAACATCAGGAAGTGCATATGCTCAAGTTTGTTTATAGCAGTGTTGTTTTCAACGATGACGATGACGAAATCATTTCGTTGACGCCACTTTTTTCATGACGATAACGAGACGGTGACGAGATAAACATAGCTCTCTGATGACGAAAACATGACGAGACGTGTGAGAGTTTTCGTTGACGAGACGAGAATGGACGAAAATGTTAGTGGGTGATCTGTCAGACGTTTAAAATGCGTGACATTTCTCCTTATTGTGTGTGTCAATTAAAACCTAAAAAGTATCTGCTGCTGCCTACAGTCTATCCTTGTTTGGTCACGCCCACCACCTGGCGTGCAGCGCACAACGTGCTCAACACGTCACACTGTTGTTACTCATCAGACAATGGACCATGATGGCGGCGGCAGTTTCACCACAGGGGCTCGGTGGTCGCAAACGTAGAGACGACATATGAGTGTATTTTAAATATAACCCAGCAGATAATAAAACAGAGTGTATTGTGAAGGAAGACGGTGACAAATGTGGACACAAAGTAGGCGGAAAAAATACGACCAACCTTAAGCGGCACCTTAAGGCTCGCCACAAGGATATTTTTAATATATTGTTAATACACAATCCTTAGATCAGAAATTTGCCGTTGGGTGGAAACCTTATATGTCTAAAACCATTCCTTTATTATTGTTATTATTTGTGAAAATAACAGATCTGCAAGCTTACAATGTGTTGAACTTATAGATCTGCTGCTATTTTCACAACTTATGTGTGACACTGCCCAACAGCAATCTCCAATACTTATAGACCTAAATTAATTTGTTAAAAGACTATACTTATTTACTTTTTTTTTTACTAAAACTAGACTAAAACCCTTTTGAGTTTTCGTCGACTAAAACTGGACTAAAACTATCACATATAGAAGTGACTAAAATGTGACTAAAACTAATAAGCATTTTAGTCCAAAAGACTAAGACTAAGACTAAATCTAAGATGGTTGTAAAAAACAACACTGGTTTATAGGTAACCAAATACAAAGAAAATATGAAATTTCACAATGTCCCCATTGCTCGAAGCAACAACTGTTGCTACACATGAAAGTCTTGACAAAATTACGAGCACCAACAGGAACATTTTCATTCATTGTGTTGTCAGAAAGAACAGATTCAATTATTTGTATTCCTACTGTCATAACTTAACATAATAATACAGTAATGGCCTGTTTGACGAAATCCTTTGTTACCATTTAAAAACTTAATAGATTTCATCCAAAAATGATTTTCTCTCACAAATATCAATTAACTCCAGCTGCAGACACACACACACTGTATCTGAGACTGCACTGGAGGGCGAGTTAGTAATGCACAGCACAAAGTCAGAGTGCTGTTGCCTTAGCACTTTGCAAACAATAATTCTGCTCCTGTTATACAAAAAACTGCTTTGCTAGCTTAATCTATTTGGTCATGGAAAGATTAGCCTCTGCTGTTTCCCCTGACCGTGATAATGAAAACTGTAACACCAGGCAGGCGAGCACCACTGAACACAAGATGAAAAAGCAGTGTAAGGCTCACTGACCCAAATTTGTCCTTTTGTGAACTAAACTTGTGCCCAGCAAACAACATCCATCTGTATACTGTTCTCTATTATTCCTGTTAATTACAGTCCATTTTTAGGCTTTGCTTGGGTTTCACTCCTTTTATTTACAGTAATTAAGAGTCACTTCATGCCTTAGCTAGATAGGCCATACACTTTTATTTTAGCGGTACGTTGGGCTGATAAATGGCATTATTTTCATGAGTTGTGCTATACATATTTCATGTAAAAAAAAAAAAGAAAAAAAAAAAGATTTATGCAATTGCTGGAGTCTTTTGCCTTTCTGGATACAGGTTTTCATCACATGGCACATGGCTAAACAATTAGAAAGACATTCTGAGCCTTAATAATGTGAAATTTATTTTACCCATATTGCAAATGAAAAACGCTAATATACATGGGTTTTGTCCCTCTTATTATTCATCTTTTTCTTGCCAACATTTAGGATTATTATGTTCTGACTTCCGAGAAACAAAAAGAAAACTACTGTTCCCATTACGCTTTGAAGGACGCGAGCAGGAAATATAATATAGCCATGGATACCAAAAAAAAGAAAGAAAAAAAAAGGTAGCATCTGGTAGCATGGCTAAAGACAGACTCATAAGACCAAATAACCTACATTTGAGCACATATCCATATTTAGATTACTCCTACTTAGTCATTCTGTTCATGCATTAACTGATTTACGCTCCTTTACTTGCTACATGATCAATTACATAACTATGCGGTCTGTATTGCTACTAATTCAAGAGGAAACGTACATAGGCCTCTATAGTACCAACCACTGTAGTACTAATTGCTTTACACCTCCTTTAAATCATAGAAATTGATCTCCTTCTATAGAGACATCTGCAATTGATACAACAGTTACAGTCCTCAAGCCTCCACGGTTTAACAGCTGTTGGATTGTCTCAGTAGCAAAAATGCTCAATATGGTCCTGTCTTTCAGAACTTTATCTCCAAATTGATCCTTCTGTGGGACAGAAAAGTGGTCTCAACTGTGACAAGTTGAGGAAGGCAGTATAAAGCCGTCAGCAGTCTGACATTAACACCCCTATGAGGAAACAGTATTGATGGTGCTCCAGGTGGGACAGGTACAGACGGTACAGCTGGAGGTGTCTGCTCCAGTCTGTCCTCACGTCAGCATTACAGAGGCTCTCGCTGCTATAGCCTCTACACCGAGCAGATGGGAACAAAAGAGGTAGCTGTTTGTTGGAATTACAGAGGGGCTCTCATTGATAATCTCCCAGGATGAAGAATTTGGAGTCAGGGTTGAAGGAGGATGGGAGCATCAATAATTTATGAAAACAGCATCAAACGGGCACAAAAGTGAATTCATTTTTTTTGGAGAGTCTGTGAGCAGTGTGTCAGTGCTCAGCTAAAACTGTAGATGTTAAAACTACCATCTGAATTCAAAATGTAATCAGCCCAAGAATATATTTTAGAAGTGTGTGCATTCTCATAGATAATTACATGAGGTATGTCACAATCAGTCGACACCATACTGCTGGTTCAGCTAGATGCAAATGACTACTGGTCTGATCATTTTTACAAAGCAGTCTGTTGTTCATTTATGGAGCACATGCAGGAGTATTAGGCATTATAACAGTCAAACCTCTAAGTCGAGTTTAGAGAGTATTATGTGTATGTGTAATGTAAAAGTGGCTTGTAGCATCCATCTATCATATACAATGTCCAATCAATACACAAGAGCTATTATTTGTGAAACAGCGTATGAAGTCAAATACATAACTAAGTCGCAAGCCCATGTAGGAGGTCAGCAAATTTTTTTGTAGCTGAAGCCATAAGCATAATCCTGCTGCAGTGTGGCACAATATGGAAATGTGGCTGGAGCAGGATGAATATATTGTAGGTTGGAGGAATACAGTATCAGCAGATGGACTTTGGGCAAGCTTCAATATGGCCGGTTACATCAGCTTCTCTCATCCACTTTAAAGCAGCAGACAGTTGCCTAACAGGCCAGGAAAATACCTCAGGCTGCTTCTCTTAAAAAAAAAAAAACACTGCTTGTCAGGGAGTTATACAGCATACTGAATATAATTATGTGGAACTCCAAATTATAGTATAGCAAATATGTATAATATGTATTATCAAGGGCAAATGGTGTTCTTTTTTAAGTTGGACTTGTATGCCACTGTGCCTTAAATATTGCATGTTGATGTTTTACAATAATACTGTACTCTCTCTTTTCAGATGGGTGTCGCAGTATGTGATTGTGCATACAGCATGTGACTTTAACACTGCAGACAGCTATTTGTTTCCTGTTTCCTACCAACAGACAACTTTGCTTCTTTTAACCAGGACAGTGATTTATCCACAACCTTAACCAATATACTGTACGTTTTAAGTAGTTTGAGTCACCTAATTAACGAGGCTTTTACAGTGGAGGTGGCAGATCAAAAATTGCTCTTATGACTAATTTTTGGTAGGTAGGGCACTGAAAAAATATTTTTTTTAGATAAGTGACTATGTGCATGAAGTTATTGTAGAAGTCAATAAAAAAAATCTAGTTGGCAAAAAGCTTTTTCAAGAGTTTTTAACACTGAGTGTTTTCAGTTTTCATGACTGCACAGTAGCTGAGTTGACATGGAAGTTATGTTGAAGTTTTTGAAGTTAGACATGAATAGAAAAAATTCAAATGTCTTCCAAAATGGATAACAAAACTGCATGGCGGCTCCTAAACTGCATAAGTACTACCATGAACCAAAGTGGGTTTGTTCAATGCTGCAAAACTGCCTCTGCATTACTAAGAGCCGAAAAATAGTGAAATCCCCATTCAAAATATGCATTTTTCCATCTGGTTGAGAGGAACAACTAAAAAGTTTTAGACCAGACACTTTTTTAACATATTACCATTGCTTGGAGCCAGCGCTGGCCACTTAAACTTCAGTCTAGCGTGTTTGGTTTGGTAATGTTGCTATAAACAGAAAATATAATCTTTTGAGACGCCAACATTTTCAAAAGCGCCAACTGTGTCCTATCTAGGCCAGGGCTCTTCTGTGGAGCTGAGGAGGACATCCAAGGACCAGATCAAAACCTCTCTGCAAAGATCTGTCACTCCATCTGTCAGAGAGGAAGACGTGGTCACGGATTATTCTGCCTGGTAGCTTGTCTATCAAGATGCATTCCAATAATTGGGGAAAGCAACAGAAGCAGGAGAAAGAAGTGAGCTCTTACACAACCAAACTAGATGTATACTGAATATAGAAAACCTTTGTAGACATGTTTCTGATATTGGTGTGTTCTCTCTTTCACACACAATCTAAATTGTAATGCTCTATTACCTTTATCTACATATATTCTTTTGTATGTGACATATTTATAAGATAAATAAATATTAGCTTTAACCTAGATTCACTTCATCAGTGAGTTTTATTAAAAGTGCACTATGGTGATCGATTTTCTGTGTATCTCCATTAAAAATGTCCCTCCAGAAGACCAAAAATTCACAGATTTATAGTAATGGTACGATGAAGTTAATGTAATTCTTTCATACATTCAGTGTGAAAGTGTTTTTCGCCAAGGTGTGGTATAAGCTAGCTCAGAAACATCATACATTTCTATCTAAAATGCATTGGAGAACAATGTGTCTTGTTCTATTTGATGTTTAATTTATGAGCATACATTAACATATTTCCCCACTAACACAGGTTGTTTGAGAAGTGACAGATGTGACCGATGGCATCCCACTGCTTGTGTTGATTGTTGCCATGGATGTGTTACATTAAAGCGACTGACAGATGCAAATATCCGTCAAACCCTCCACATTTACCTCCAACCCCCCTCTCCCTCTCCTGTAGGTTGTGTGTTCGTTAGCATACCAACACACTGAGATCCCTGTTAATTAACTGAAGGAGTGTTGCCACTTCTTCGCAATTTGTACATGTTTTCAAACAGCTTGCTGATGTGAGTGCTGTCATAAAGGCTGATGATGAAGAACTCTCCTGTACGCCTGCCTAGTGTAACTGCACTTTAAGGATTTAAGGAATGTATGAATTTAAAGGCTAAGTGGAATTAATGTTACTACTTGTAGAGGCATCAGTGATTCGTGTAGTACTGACTCTAATCTTCATTCTAGCTACTGCCATTTCAGTGCTGTCACAGTGGAATTACAAATTATTGAGGTGTTCATATGAATGTCCACATTAATCAGAGGGAGCATCAAATTTGATTTAAATTGAAGGAATGTGATCTTTATGCAGATTCAAATTGTGTTAGAATTTGGCTGCCATTGTGTCCTAATCAGGAGTTTGGCAGCTAGCAGGTATAGAAACTAGGGGTAAAAATGATTTGATCAAAAGGGCAAGTGCTTCTATCTTAAACTGAGAATTTAGCCCACTAATTATAATCAAGTTTTCTTTTAAAATGATGAGGAAATAAGATATCTACTGATTTTGCACGTAAAGTTCTGTTCGGTCATCATGGGTAGTTTATGCAATGTCTTTTCCTTGAAAATTGTAGTTTGACAAAATAGGTCAAAGGTCTACTTTGTAAGTTGTTATCAGTGACAAGTGAAAAGCACAAAAAAGGGTCAGCATCCCCAAATCAGTGAACTTGTTCATTTTATTCACTTATCGCCATCAAACGTGATCACGAGGGTGAGGAAATGCACACAACGTTTCAGCTATGTCCTCTTCAGGGTGAAATAGTCCTTCAATTTCATGCTTAGGTCCTTTTAAATTTACACCAACAACAAGTGTCAGTCAACTTATTAGGCCTACCAACAAGTGCACCAAGTGGTCACCTGTAACCTCCTCAGACCTACCTCACTGATAATCTCACTCACTTCACCAACTTTAAATCCACTAAAAACAAAATCATAAATACATTTACAGAATTATATACAGACTATAGATATATAATTAAACAGATAGTAATGTGGGTTATATGGGCGAATCATAAACAACTTCCAACCACGTTAGACCACAAAAAATATGACAATAACGTGGTTTAAAGTATTATGTAAGTTGTTTTGGTCATATTTCCTCATTTAAATTAGCCAGAGACATGGTATTTAATGTGGATATCCAGTAAGCTTCATGTAAAAGTACTAGTCTTTCTAGATCCCCCTCTCTACATAGTTGGGTCACTTTTTCTACACCAACACACTTGAGCTGTGACATGACCACTGAGAAAACTAACTGTTAATGTGGTAAAAGTGCTGGAAAAAACTTGTTATTGGATCTTGAGCTAAGGTTATTTTGTCTAACTGTGGTGATGTCATGAGACTATAATTTATGGTACGGATTTTGCACATTTACCAAGTTGGGAGGTAATGCAGGAACACTATCGAGTTGCATTCTGGAAAATGTAGGATTCATCATTTTTGGAGTGGTCTGAGATTTTTGGATTTACTCTCCCTCTGCTGCTTTGATTCTGACCAGTATTTTTTGTCTTTCCCAAATACCTCAATATTAGACGTGCAGTACTACATCAGCGGAGTGCTGCTTAAACATATAGCCACAAACAATCCAGGGATTGAAGGAACTCTTCATTGCATTAGACTGTACTTAGCAGGGACTGTAATCAGCTGTGGTGAGCACTCTGCTGCTGTGGTGCTTTCTGGCACAAAATAGTAAGTGTGTTGACTTTGCAAGCAATACACACTTTTTCACCTGCTTCACCACCTGCTAATTTTCAACTTGACATTAGCTTAGTTGTGCAAAACATATTATTATATTTCAAGGGCTGTTATTTGCCTCTTATGCTTTATGCTCTTCAAAACAAATGTGATGCCAGTCATGGGGACAAGAGATAATATCCCTTTTGAAACAGCAGCAGGGGTTTATGAAAATATGATCCTACATTTTAGTAAAGCCAAACCACCTACTACATGTAGCACCTGTAATTTTCAACGCACTGCTGGATGTTGTTTACAGATGATATAACACACTTATGAGCTTGTTTCTGTGCGTAATTGGATTCATTGCTGTAATTGTAACTGATTATTATTAACTTGTTAAAAGTTGAGCGTGTAGGAGTTTTTAAAAGGAGATGACAGATAGAGAGAACTGAAACTGATTGCTCTTATGGTTCAAAGCTTTTTTTTCCCTCACAAAGTGTAGTTGACATTAAAACTCTATTTGATTGTGAATGAGTGAGATGGCTCATTGCATTTTCTTCTCTGACACCTTTTCAGCTCATCTAGCACAGCTAATTATAAAACCTACAGCCAAGAGCAAAATAGGAACCAACTTGTGTATTAATTAGCGTATATATTATGTGTCTATATGTAGTAAATAACATTTATGTCACGTGGATATAGGTACACCAGTGGTGGCAGCGTGAGAGATACATTAATACATTATCCACAGTCACAGTAAAGAATGCCCCGTTGTATATTAATGCTAAAATATGAAAATTGAGTGTAGTACCCTCTGGACAACCAATATGCACCTAAAAAATTGAAACATGACTGTGTTTGGCTTTCACACTTAAAAGGCTTTGCATACATATGCAACTCTCTTTGTAAGTACCTTGCGGCATTCCATCACTTCAATTTGGGGTTTAGGATAGCTCAGTTGGAGAAAGACAACACACTTAGAAGGGCCTCTGAAAATAAACTTCTCTATTTCTAAAGATCTAATATGATTATTAAGCTTCCTCCAATTGATCAATATAAGTAGCAGGATTTCCTCCTAAAATATTAAGCAACAAAGGAGGCAAAAAAAGGCTTAACAGAAATAAAGTTTTGTGAAATTAAATATGTTTTTGAATCATTTACTTTATGGACAGCTTTGAAAAGACAATACACAATTTCAGTGTCAAATGGGCCCAAGACAATTTTCTTCCCACTGCAGAGCTTTTAGTATCAAAGTATAATACCTGATGGAAATGTATGTGAAATGGATTGTGAATATGATTATAGTAGTGATTCAGATAATAAAACAGCACCACTGCACCACAGTAGTCATGTTAAACTCTTCTTACTCATGTTATACAATACTCATTAATGCAAGGAAGGTTATTTTTAAACAAGTTTGTTGTAATGGTGAGTTGTTCAAAAGTAAGCATAAGCATGGAAATACTATCAAAGAGGATGTGATCAGTAAATCTGGAGTGAGATAATGAAAATGCCCCATTTCTGTCAGGAACCATTTCCAAAGAACTTTATGAGGCTTCTCTCCTTTCCACTTCTTTTAGAGTAATCTTTCTACAGACAAAAGAGACTAGATTCAATAGTGAGCCCTAAAGCATTAACTCCTAGATACAAAAAGTAGACACATTTTGATTTCCACTCTAACCGTTGTTTGGTAAACTAATTTATCATAAGGGTCTGGCAGTGCTTGTGCAGTCTGTTCACATGCTCGAATGCACCACATTGCAGAAAGCATTGGAGGAGCCAATACTTTCTTTTCACAGGCAAGGTGGACTTAGATGTGTTGCTGTGTGTTGTCAAGGACAACAGCAACCTGGGAAAAGCTGTCAGAAAAATGCCAGGAATTCAGAGCAGCCACCAAACATACAGGCGGGTGACAAATGAAAGAAAAAACCAACATAAAGTGTCTTAGTAAGGTGTTGGGCCATCACATGCTTCTACTGCTGTAGTCTTCTTTTTTTAGATTTTAATGTTTGATGTGTACATGGAGAAACTTTAGCTTGATGGTGGTGCTAGGGGAAATGTCAAGGATTCACCAAAAACAGCAGGATTTATTACTTGTCAATATCAATACAAGCAGATGGCATGACAACAGGCAGATATCTTGATCTGGACTAAAAGTGTCAAACACTTCACATTTTTCTAATAAGTACCTTTGTGATTGTATGTGATAACTGCAGGGTTTTTAGAAGCAGATGTGGAAGTATTCCTTCTCTAGAGTTGTTATGCCTGGATGGCTGAATGGTTTGTCTACAAAGTCTGACTTTGACAATAGTGAATGGTGTTTGCATCCCAATTCCTATGAACAGTTTATTACATAATAAAACTCAAAATGAAGGTGGCAGATCAAAATAACAGAACAGTAAAAAAAGTGTGAAGGACTGTTTTAATGGCAGATGGTTAAAAAATACAAAAAACAAATGGATAATAAGACTCCTTTTTCCCCCTGCCAAAGGGATAAACTGTTAGAGATTCTGCTGGGAGACAAAAAGTTATATTTCACCTTTTTTTTTCAACCCCACAGTGAGACAATCCAAGTAAATCCTGTGAAGTGTCTCTTGTGCAAATGCATTAAGACCACTGATCTCCTGTATGAACTTGTAGAAAAAATGTAGTTGCAGTTTTTGAGGTTTCAGCAGCAAAACCCAGCTCCCATGTGGGCTGACAGCTGAACACCTGACAAACTGTCTGAAGAAGCAAAGGAGTAAATCTCTCGGGGAGTGAGACTGTTTATAATGAGTGTGGAAAGGAGCAACAGCAAAGATAACATTAAAGGGTTTTTTTCTCTTTTCGTTTTGGAGGTTTTCACTAGAGAGGGTCATGATGGAACGATCATCCAGCCTCTTCTCATGCCAGAAATACTATAATCCTAAAAACTACCGCGGTCTGAGTTTGAAGCCGATTTTGAACTAACCTAAAGTGCAATCCCACCAATGGCCACTAGATGCTGGCTCAAAAAAAAAAAACCTGCCTCTTTTCTCTAGAGGTCATTGACAGTTTGCTAACCTGCTGCTCTCCGCCAGCTAACCCTTACACTGACTCAGACCACTGTTGCAAAATGTTAGTTAGTAAATGCATGAAAAGCAACACTCCGCAGTTCTTATTTGAAAATCCTGGTTCCAAACAGGAAAGATGGCGCCAAATAGAAGCAGCATCTCTGGACTTTCAACCAGCTCCAACATAAACCAATGGGTGACATTACACATTGCTACGTCCATCTTTGATCAAATCTAAACATCGCTTGAACAGTCAAATGATCAAAACCACTTCATTTGGAGGTTAAAATTGAAAGTGAGCACATCCTGTCTTATATCATCTTACTGCTACATTATTTTTTTGTTTGCCTTGTCTGACTTCTTTTTAGCTATCTCTGTGCTGCCAGATATCATCTTGGTGAGTACATTTTTATACTGATAGGAGTAAGGGCCAAAACTACAAAAAGACCCAAATTGTTAAAAAAAAAAAAAACAAACAAAATAACCCCCAAAAAAGTGAAATATTATTTAATGCAGACTGAATGACTGTAAGCTACAGAGCACCACGGATCATCAGGCTGGCTGATGAGGCCATCAGTATCCTGATAAGGAAGCATCAGGAGGACCAGATTGTTCCCAATGTGCTGCAGTTCTCCCTCAAGCTTCTCCCTCTCTTCATACCCTCACTGAAGCTCAATGTCATAGCTCTTTGATTTAAAAAAAAACTAATCTGGATAGCAGCTCTAGATCCTTAGGCTACTTTATCCTACACCACCTGGGATTGGTCGCAGCTTTCCACTGAGGCAAAGGTGAGAGGAAGGTACGCATCAGTTGTCATGGTGGAGGAAAAAGTTTATGTAACAGAAGAGGAAGTCTGTGTGATGTTTGAGATCCAAAAATACTCAGAAATGCATGAAGTCATCAACAAGATGGCATGGAAACACCAATGATTAGAAGAGAAAAAAAAAAAGTTCTATATTTGTGACAACTTGCTGGCAATTCTTGATTGAGACTGTGGAAAAGTTGCAAACACATAAATGAATAATTTTAAACAATGTCAAATTTTGACTAAGAGGCCGTCTGTTGAAACCATCTGCTACACGCTTTTCATTATTAACACAAAACTCTGTCCCTCTGTTTCTTTGCTTTTTTCATCATTGCTATTTTAGCGTATTTATTTCTATGGTTGTCAATTCGTTTTATAATAAGACTGTTTTCATTGTTGGGTAGTGATGTCTTTTTGTTTCTTTCAACCAGCTCTGACATGTTTTACTGTTATCTTGACTGGTTTGTGTTTTACTCATTCCTTTTGAGGTATGAATCTTTAATAAGATCCTTGCCTTTTTCCATAGTCTCTGTCTTTTTGCTTTTAATAATTTGTCTGTACATATAAATAAATGCATATTATTCAGGCACTCAACAAGTAAAGAATTTCCAGGTTTTAACATGTTTGATCTTCCATTGGTTACAGATATAAAGACATGAATCCTGCCCAGAATGTGGCAAGTCTTGCCAGTTCATTTTGCATTTTTATGAAAAATGGCCAGCTTACTCTAAAGGCTGAAAACTCTTTTTGCATATTTGATAGAAACGTGTACTTTGGATGTTGGATGTCTTAGATGTGGGAGTTAGCAGCCCTGCTCTGGTCGTGTGTAATATGTTGTCTCCTAGCTCTCCCTTTGTGCCAGCTGCCAAACTGCACTGTTGCATCTTTTAAAAGAGCAAAGTGTTTGGAGAACGGCCAGGTCTGAGACTGGCATCATTATTTAAACTGAGAAAAATTAAAGTAAAGAAACCAAATGTGCGAGCTTAGCATTGAGAAAATGTGATCAGGCCCATGTATATCAAATATCTGACAATCACTCCTTGGATATAAACGTAAAGACTGATAAAGATTACGAACATGTACACACAAGATGTTCTATTTTGAGAACGAATAGTACCAAAACTAAATAAATTAATGATGATATGTATTTTTTTCTCTGTGGAATCGTAAGACTGAAAGGTTAATGCAGGTAATAAAGTGTAATAAAAAAATACCATAAATGCCATAAGATACTGTCAAGTAATGTATATGTGAAGTAAAAACATTTAGACATTTCAGTGGCTTTCTTAAAATTAGTGACATAAACTGCTTTCATATTATTGTTGCTTCATTAGATTTGGACATATTGATATAAGTGATAGATTGATGGTTAATTGAAGCTTAATGATGCAGACAAATCAAAGGACAAACCCGAGTAAACAAGTGTAGGGACTGAACGTATGTGGTTTCATCGGCAATATTATCATGAGATATTTTTTATTCATGGATGAATTCAAGGAAACCACCAGTTTATCTACAAGTTTTTTATAGTATATATGACGGTTATTTGCAGGAAATGTACTGAATACATTTGGCATTCCTTCAGGGTGCAATTAACAGAATCACAGTTGTGGAGGACCATGATCATCAACGCTGTAGCTGTATTTCCTTGTTACCAATTAAGCATCAGTTGTGTCATGAGAGATTTTATCGCAGGCAAACTCTGTCACAAGTGTTGTTAATCAAATCAGTATTTTACAAGGAGCAAGTTGTTAATTTAAAGCTAAATGTGACATGTGTGCACATTTGACTGATTAGTCACCACCTGCGGGAATCTTTTAACAGGTTTGGACAGCTCTGCAGCTCTCCTAATTCAAAGGGGAGATGGCAGATTAAAACATTTGATAACATACTTTTCCACTCAAGCCTAAAAGTGACAACCAAATATCTGTCACAGAATTAGGTGTGATATTGTAATTGAAAAATAATCGTATTCATTTGCGCCCAATTTGATACGTTTATCTTCTGTGGGCAAATGTACTCAGCAATATGCAATATGTGACATCTGACATCCCATCCTCTATACGACACCCTACTCTGAGCCATAAAACAAATTAATTGTTATTTTAAAAAAAACATATTTCTGGTTAAATGTCTTGGACAGTTTTATAGTAAAGACAGGGGAGAGATTGGGGCGTGATGTGTGACAGAAAAATAACCGTGATACCCTGACTGAGGGCGTCAACACTACTGTCATCTCCAGCCTTTCTAACCTAAACTTTTCTTCATCTTATTCACCTACACTCCCCTTTTTTCAACCAAAATATATTAAAAATAACAATTCCAAAGATGAATGCGTGTTTACTTTCCCTTCAGCAGTACTTCGACCTTTGTGCACAGTGTATGCATTGACTGAGTGATTTGTGGGACGAGCTCCTACAACTCCCTGAAACACCCCCTCAAGCTTTAATAATATAGAATAAAATAAAATGTTGCAGTTCACTGCCTAAACTGGTATTGCTTTTAAAGAATATAATATTTCAAATCGTTGTTAACTTCACTGGCTTTAGTCTCTGTTTTGACTTAGTCCCCGGATCACATCAATTTCCTCTTTTAAAGTAACATTTGAGGAAAATGAATTGGTCTTCATGACAGGAGTCTACAAGAGGTCAGATAAGCTGTCAAGAGGGATTTCTGTGAGATGCTGTGTTGAGAATGCCCATAGTATTGTGTTAGTTCATCAAGTAGTAAGCGATTTTCAACATATGGTTCCCAGTACTTGCAAGATAGAGGCAGCATGGTTGGATTAACCTGCTATGTGGGGCCCGGGGTAAAAATGAGCTGCTCAGTTTCTATTAAGCTCCCACTCTCTCTCTCCTCTTCTCTGTGTATAGTATTCCCCTGCTGTAATATAACATGGCCCCAGGTTTAAAGTGTGGTAGTATGATTAAACACAATTAATTTAGCAATGGACCATGTAAGCACAATACCAGCTGACATTATGAAGATCTTACAGTTTAGGGAGATTTTGATAGTTTTCAAGACAGGGTAACAAGATTCGGTAATAAAGAAGGACCCACCTTAAGGCCCTTATAACATCAGATGATACTGTGCTTCAATGGTCGATATTCCCAAGTAAAATAGTAATTAATTGAGTTACCATAAATTGATTGC
The DNA here is from genome assembly GCF_963691925.1 of Scomber scombrus. Classification (NCBI taxonomy): domain Eukaryota; kingdom Metazoa; phylum Chordata; class Actinopteri; order Scombriformes; family Scombridae; genus Scomber; species Scomber scombrus. Next base: position 18,259,578 of record NC_084983.1, read on the forward strand.
CCCACAGTCAACCTGGGGCTTTTGGAGACCCATGGGTGTTTGGAGCCACAAAGCAGTTTTTGCAGCTTTGAAGAGGGGTCAATGTGAAGATAAATGTGACATTGGTATAATCCAAATCTCTCAGAAAGAAGAAGTCAGTAAATCTGTAACAATTCCCAGGATAAAGATAATGCTAACAAATCCATGTGCACACATCTACATGCGTAAGATCCACTATAATGTACATATATAGATTCATTATACATTACTCCACTTCAATGATTCAACCATACAGAAGAACAAAAAAACATATGTAAGCCTCATGTTGCATGCACAATGAGACATGAGCTTGTTTTAGTATTGTTGGTAGCACCATCTGGAATACTGATGAAGCAGCACTCTCTAAATAGGTCATCTTAAAAGTCACAATAACGTACAGTACACTTTTGTCAGCAAAACCATACAGCATCTACATGTTAGCCCTGAAAACATGTTTTAAAATAGAACTGATGAGGCTAAGCTTTGTATGAATCCCATGGTTTTAGCACCTCCGGCTGCTGCACAGAATGTGTCTACGAAATCACCTACCGACTTCAAATCGGGAAGGTTTTTGTATTTCAGGCCAAGAAATGTTACCTTTGTATCAAAACACACACTGGCACAGTAATATGGTGTGATTTTTATATTATTTATAAAGCGGAAAGTGGAACCTTGACCAAGTGGTGGGAACCCATTTTTATTACATTCTTCTTGTTTGAAACTCATTCTTGTGACTGTCCATGCATTTTGACCACAAACCTTACACAAAATGATGGATTTTCCCTCCTATTTGAATTTATTTTCTACCTTCAAATCAGTAATTCAGTAAAGTGTGAACTACTCGGAATGTCCTTTCAATACCTGAATAATTTTATTTAGTTTTGCTCTCATTTAATGCGATGAAATAAGGGGAAACTGAGAAGGCTAGGCTGCTATAACATCTATAGTGTGTGATAGAAATACTCATTGTACTGAAATAAAACCTTTTGGGTAGATAATCATTTTTACTGTGAGCCTGACTTCAAGGTGCCTCTTGCAATTCTGAATTCAACTCAGTGAACTAATAAAGCTCCCTTGCTAGCGACCAACTGCTGCCAGGCTTATTGACATCAGTGAGAAAAATGCAGTGACTAATATCGCACTGTGCAAATAGGGAAAGAAACATCTCGACAATAAGCCTACAAACTCAAAGCTGGTTAGCTACATCTCTTTTCTTTTAAAAACAAACTGTTGAAAGTGTTGCTCACATGGGCACTACAGAATATTCGGAAGGTATGAGCGATGCAACAAGTCCATACAAAAAAAGATGAGATTTTATCGACAAAAATTATAATCACTTCATGGACTGAACTCACACAAAACAACTGGAGATTTCTGGTTAGTTTTGAGATCCATAAAGTCTAGAATGATTGCGTGGTCACACAAACATGGTAATTGTGAGCTTTCAATACAGCTCACATCTGTATCTGAGGCAAATACATGCATAATGCAAAGTATTCAAATTTACTCAAAAAGGCACAAGAATAGCTTTGCATGCAATTCAACCAAAGCAACAAAACAGATAATTTGCCAGTGTCTTCTAAAAAACATATGACCCTTATAAAAAAAAATATGTATAAGGGTGTTTTTTGACCTGCCACTTCCTTTTAAGGTTTGGTTAAGTTTAGGCAACTAAAACTGATTGGCAAGTGCAATCATTTTGTAATGCAGAATATACTAAAAACTAAATAAAAAGAAGATAAGAAAAACAGTGTCTGGTAAAAGACAAGATGCAAACAGTCTTCAGTGTCAATTTAAGACACTTTGTACATTCTGCCATCTCCTCCTTGACAGGTTTTCACAGCACTATAATAAAACATCATGTTACATCTACCTTTATGTAAAAAAAAAGTTGTAAACTCTTTATTTGTAATTTGCGATACCTTACTTCTCAAAAAAGAAGAAACTAGCGTATAACAACCTCCAACCCACACACACAAACACAGACACAGATGGCCCCTAAATCCCAATGTAAAAAAAAAAAAAAAAAGCAATACAAATGTATGCAACCTTAGATTAAATCCCTTATTTGTCCACTTGGACTGGTTCAGTTTTGGTTGTCTGTCAGCTTTGGCAAATAAAAGTTATACAAGTTATTTTCCCATGTCACCCCCTCTGAGAGATACATTATGAAAGCAACATAAAATAATATCTTTGTGTTTCATGCTGGCCCTAGTAAGTATATCTTAACATATCTACACCATGCTGCGGCACCATGACACTGACAGACAGTACTGAGAGCATCATCTCTGAAAGCACCAACAGTGAGGAACCCAGGGGCTCCTTTCTATTGAGGGATTGAGGCTTAGTGAAGAGTTTCCTTTCTTTACCATCATATTTCATTTAGAATGGTATGCTATCATTCTTAAATAACATTCTGTGACATTTTCACATTCTGTAAAAGTGCATTTATATGAGGCTCATAAATAGACTTTTTAGTAGCTATAGCTCAAGAAGATGTGTAAATATATTTGACTGTAAATGCCAGCAAATTCCAATTGTTTCAGCATCTGCCTAACCCTTTTTTCCCATGTGGTTGACATTATTGATCGTGTCTCGGAGTGCTGTCTGTCACTGCATCGTATTACCCTCCGTCTACACATCTACATTTTTGCTTTGTGGTTATTATGCTCAATGAAGACTTGGGATAATTTCACAGGAAAAGCTCAACTATTTCTTTAGGGGTTATTTGTAACAAGAGAAAATAGCCAAGAGAATAGAGGCAATCCATTTATTTGGCAACCGGAGCATTATAGTGACAGGTCTGTATATTGATACTCAATGTGCAGTTTGTTCCCATCATTACAACTTGCTATCAAATAGTTGTTTTCTGCTGCACAGAGCAAAGTTAAATAGCCTACTGATCAAATTAATATGTACTTGTCAAGTGTACTGAAGCAAGGACAAAATGACATCTGTTGAAGGAGATGTTTCAGTTCCTCTGGAAGTGTGGGTATATTTTAAAATGATATGTGGCCCGACTGACACTCATCCAAGGTTAAAAGCGCAAAGACACATCGGTTGTTTGTCTTTAGTCTGCTGCAGAGAAGAAACATTTAGGGCTGCTGATGGAGCAAAATGTTTGTTTCTCATTGTTGTCAATTTAGTATGTCCAACATGATCAGTGAGCCTCGGATGAGCCACAAGGGTGTTAACTGCAGCCCAATCTGGGCTTCAAGAAATTCAATTTACGTTTTAAAAATACACTTTGTAACAATGAATGAAACATTCTGCAGAATTAGCTTTTCACTGGAGGCTCCAGTGGAAGTAATTCTTAGCCTCCAGAATGTAATTCTTACATGGTTAAAAATTGGATCCAGATTTGATCATTATAAACAATGACCAATAAAATAACACATGTATTTAATTGGAATTTAAAAATAAATGATATTATGGTCATATAAACTGACAGGTTAACCTACTGGAAGGCTCCACGGCAAAAATTAACTACTGTATATGGCCCTGACTCTTTTTTTTCTTTTTTCTTTTTAAACATTTATTTGTTCAGGGGAAATTCACTGAGGCACTCAAACAATTACACACATTCACACCTGGAAGCTGCCCAGTACAACCACAGTCTGATCTGTTGGCCACTAAGCAGCCTCACTAGTTGCATCCACTTACTGTGCAGCATCTACAGTTTTTAAATGCTAGAATATTTGATTTGATTTGATTTAATGCATTAAATGAGACATTTGAAACCTAAACCTAACAAATAATAAACAATTTACGTAAACTATATTTTGACAAGATCAGAAAATAAATTGGGAGCACATTATGGCATTTTTAACAGCTACTTACGTACTATAACCCCTGTGGTCGTATGCTACAGTTATGAGTTACCATAATTGACTATAATGAGTCTAATTAATTGTAAAAAAAATTCTCATTGCATCTTGTTTGATTTTAGTTACAAATTATTGTATATTCAAGGAATGTGTATCATACCATGTGCCCTTTGGTTTTTTATTCTATAAAAGTAAAAAATAACATTTAATAGTCAATGTGCATATATCATACTGTGCACTCTACCCTGTATTATATACTATACATTATACAGTATACCTCACAGCTTTAATTTCTCAGTTGTAACAGGCATTGCTGGGCGGACTGACAGACAAAGCATTCGACTTATCTGGCCATACTTCCTTTTTTTAAGTCCCATTTTAATAATCTGGAAGTGTTGGTTTTGACTGTAAATTATAGTTCAACAGGAGATCTCATTAATCCATCACATTCAAAAAGATAATGTCCGATTCCTTCCCATCTGCCATTACTATTACGACTACCACGGGGTCTGTACTGTCATAAGAGCAACAGGAGACGGACGCAAATGCAAGACAAAGCAGCCAGTATGAACGGAAGAATATCTCTTTAATCAGAACAAACAGAACAGAAAACCCGAAAACCAAGAAACACAATTGTCTCTATACAAATGAACGACAAAACTCTGAAAGACTATTACTGTCAAATCATTTTAACATGTTGAATTATGACAGAACATCCACCTTCTATCTAACTATACAGATTCCCACCTACAATCTGTCCATGTGGATCCATAGAGAACAGATCATATGGCGATGTTAAGCCTCTTTTACACAGTTTCCGGTAAATTACTGATATGACCTTTCACGCCACGGTTGTGATTTTCCCTATTTACACATGCAGCTTAATTCAGGAACATTTCCGTCTTGATTCTTTTCACACATGATATTAAGTTAGGGTGTGTGGGAGCGTAGTCGAGGGAGAGCCACAGCGGGTGTGTAACAGCGGCTGCCAGACCGGAGGAGAGAGTAAAGTTAGCAGTATAATGTTAGCTGTGCAATGTGTGTACAGTTTAGGCTATTTGCCAGTGAGTAAATGCTTCTACTGTAGAAGCGGCACATTGGCCCACTGAGCCCCATTAAGTGACGAGTGAATTTTAAATCCTTAATAACTAACCATTTTTCCTGCTCTTTTCTGTGGATCTGACACCCTGCATCTCTTTTCTCTATATGCATGCTCACCAAAACTCTGATCTGTGCTCCTTAAGAGTAGTTACCATGGATGTGACTTGGATTGTGATATTAAATATAAGATAATAATGTTAAATGGATCATGATGCTGTGATACTGTCGCACCAAGCACAGACACACAGACATTTGAAAAGGGATATGTTGCTTAAATAGAGGAGACGTTGCTATTTTTGTGTTGTGTTAAATATTTTAAATAGAATGTTCACACTGTTTTGTAAATGTTTATTCACATAACTAACTGTATAGCTTTCATAAAGCCATATTGATTATTCCAGGCTCTGTCAGATTGAAGATTTTGAATAATCAGCTTAAGCGTGGTTTAGCATCTGACAGAGCTTTGAATAATCAATATGGCTTTATGAAAGCAATACCATTAAAGTTACAGGAATAAACATGTACAAAAGATTGTGAACATTTTTATTTTATTTTTATATTTAAACATTCAAAAAATAGCAATGGCTCTTCTATCCAGCAGAGTCTTTGCTTGCTCCATGTGAAACTGTCTTTTGTCAGATGGACAGAAGCCTTTACTTGCCCTTCTTTGCAATTCACAACGCAGCCATACTGGTTATTTCCCTGTTCCATGACCCCATGCAGGAAATCTTCCTGAACATTTCAGGGATTAGACTGCATGTGTGAAAGAGGCTTTCAAGCACAATACAGGATTAAAAAGTCTGTTCATCTTAATTATCAATGTATGGCCTTTTCCCACTAAGTCCAGTCTTCACATCACAAGGAGAAAAGTCTGAGGGCATTTGACAGACTGGTGAAAAAATGACAACTAATGGACATAGAGCCAGATTGATGACATGATCATGACATATACTGTAGATATAAACTGGGCTACTGCAAAGGCCATGATTTGCATTGAATCTACGGCATGACAACTTAAACATCTGTCATACAGTTTTTATAAACTGAATTATGAAAACACACTAAAAGCCATTGTCTCTACTGCACCTGTAAACCTACATCATAAATACCACAGAGGGAAAAAAAGGATGTTGACATGCCCCAGCAGGAAAAGCAGGTATAATTACTACCATTTCTAATGGCTGCATTACATTTAGGTGAGTCAGTTCCTGGGCCCTGGTGTTGCACAGGCTGACTCACTAGCATGCTTAACTGGGTCCCATGGATATGTTTAGAGCAACTCTCATATACTGTGACTTAAAAGCACAAAAAAAAGGTGCAGTCCTTCTCTCTTCCTCATGCTTCTTCCTTCACTTTCATCTTCCCCTTTCTGTCAGGATGAGTGTCGGGCTCTTTGCTCTCCCAGATGTTAGCTGGCAGGAAGAGGTTGCATGTCTGTCATCAGTCATGACAAGTGACAGCCACGTCAGCGGCCTGTCACAGCTGCCGTTCCTCAGGTCACTGAAGGTGTCGCTGTCAAGCCTCCACGCCCAGGCGACTGCCACAATCCCGCTGACCCAGTGAAGATGAGATGAGCGTCTGGTGAAAATGCTTGCAGTAACCCGGGAAGGACGAGGGATGCAGATATGTCTGCTCGTCTTATTAAAGAGCAATAATGCATAGAGAACTGAACTCATCTTCCGTGAGTCGCTTTGAACTTAATATACAAATCTGATCAGATTTGTCTTCATATGCTCAAGCTATAGGATATACAACTCATCTGAAGTGAAATGCATTTCAGATTAAATGTAATCCTCAAATAATGTGAAAAAACAAATGGATAAGGGCATTACAAACTCAAACATGATAAGCATCTAGATTTTTACCTTAACACCTATTCACATATTAATGTTGACACATACTTACATATGCTGCACACTGACATCAGCTCAGTCTGATCTGTGTAAATGTACAATACAGAAATCCACCAAATGTTACAATCTGATCCTGCAGGGTTTTTATGGAACCGTTATTTCAAACAAGGTTATGTCATCAGTCAGAAAATGTGACCCATTTTGACTGGAAATGAATCATGAACTGTCTTCTTTAAAAAAAAAAACCCATTATACTTAAGAAAGAACACACAGTCATAAATACATTGACATTTATGGACGTGCCCCTCCTTTCACCTTCCACCTTCAACATCAAATATTCAGGAAAAGAGTAAGAAAAACAAGATACAAAAATGAAATAATAATAATAATAATGATAGCAATGATAATATATCGATAAGATGAATAGTACTTTTCGTGTGCTTTCGTTTTATCTATCAATTTCACTCCTCAATTTCATGTTCCAGAAATTGCATTTAAGTGTTCCATATTTCACTGAGTTTCTGTGATTTCCCTCTGACCACATAAGTAATTTCTCCAAATGAAGGCAGGACAACATTTCCTGAAACAACATTGCAGGTGTGGGGCTGTCCTTACTTCTCTGCCTCAATGCAATCACTCTTTGTGCCTGCAGCAGGCACATATTAATCAAGGGCACCGCCTTGCAGCCTGGTGTAAAGTGTTTAGGATAGATACCTAATATACAGAGATTTGCCTCCAGCTGGGTCTCTACAGCAGCTATACATGAGATCAGATTGACTACCTCTTTCCAGAACAACTGGATCTTTTTTGGCTTCCCACATAAACTGCTGCAGAGTACCAACATTATCACTCCATCTGGTACAGCTGTCATGAATGTCAAGTTTTACAGGTACTGAGTAGCCATTTATATTTGATCAGTTCCAGTGTTGTGTTGATATTCTGTGTTTGTGCTATTAAACAGTGTCCCACTCATTCGCTAGTTTATCTACTTTTAGATCATCTCTCCAGGCATTGAGCCTTGAGTGTTAATTGTCCTTTGATCTGGACCACAGCGTAACAGAAATGACTGACAATTGCCCTCAAATATCTGTAAATCTTAGAGTGGTCCTCTATGACTGACAAGTATGGCTCCCTAAGAAGTGAGTCTGTGATGCTATGAAGCACCTAAACTGTAGGTATTTAAAGAAGTGGTTTCTAGGGATGGCACATCTACGAACCAGCTGATCAAAGGTCATTCATTTTCCCTCTATATACAAATCAGTTACTTCACTCAAACCTAAACAATCCCTCTCAAACTGTTCCAACTAATGTACAAACAAACAACAAATACATCTTAACCTCCCTTGGGCTTGACTGATTTATGATTTCCTTAATATGAATGAGTGAATAAGGTTATAACATTATGACATAAACTCACATCAACCAGGTTGTGATTTATTTCTCTCTGTTTTTGTGTAGTATATGACTAAAATACAACTTATCAAATAACAACAGCTTGTCAAATGAGAAAAGTAAGTGGTCTAGTTTGATGTTAAAAAAATAAAAATAAAAAACTATTATGGTGATAACACCTTCGAGCACTATTAAATATTCATTATTAGGATGAGCCCAAGTGAATATTTTGCTTATACTTTCTACTAACTAAATTTTGCATTTGTATTTTATCATTTGGCAGACACAGTTATATAAAGGCACTTGAGGTACAAGTAAGAAACAATTAGAAATACCATAAACAACAAGGAGGTAGTGCAACAATCTCGTGCATGTCAGTGCCTGAATTTGCACAACCAAGAGCAATTACGCCGTCATTCACACTACATTCAGTTTGAACACATCTTAAAAGTTAAGGTATTGCAGCATGGTTTCAGCAGCATGTAACTGCACAATAGGTTACTTGAATTATTGTAATGCAATGTTTGCTGTGAGCTTTAAGTCTGGAAACTTCTACTAGGACGTGGCGATGAACAATATGTAGTTTAGGATTACAGATGTGCTCAGATGATGACATGACACGCAGGCAGCATCTTAATGGATATAAGTGATACTGGTTTCTGACAACTGCATAATCTTCAATTTTAAAATCGGATTCAGGATTCCATGATTTTAGATCCTACTGTCAATTATATTTCTTGTTGTAATTGTTACACGGTGGGATAGTTTAGCAGAAACTTCCAGGAAATGATGGGCATGACAACATGGGAATCTAAGCACAGTTTTCACCTTTCTTCAATTGGCTGGGAAAAAAATGGCTGTGTAGTGTGGTTGCTTGTTTTCTGTGTACTGGAAGAAAAACATGTCCAAAAGTATGTTTCTATTCCCTAAAGACAATGAAAGGCGCATTGCATGGGTCAATGCTCTGAGGGAAAGTCAAAGAGTCAAAGGCAGTTGCACAACAAGGTCAGTTATGACTTTCTTTGACTCCCTACTTCTTAGTATAACCTCAAAATGCTATTGGAAGACTAAAAAAAGTACCAGTTAGATAATGTGAAGACATTTTTTAATTGTGTGATACAATATGAGTGCTTGTTATACACTGTAATGCATGGTAGTTATATAATACATGATCTATAAAAAAACAGCTGATGCTTCAATGGTTTTACATCATCAAGCACCCACCTCCACAATGGAAAAGTGAATTAAGTTTAAAGTCAAAATGTACAAAAACATGCCCGAAAGAAGCCAAAGTACAGACACTCTACTTAAAGTTTAGCTTGTTTGTACCAAAGCTTTTAAATCTCTGCAACAAAAGTGAAGAGAGACACAACAATAACACTGCTGAATAACTGTAACTGGACAATATCTGAGGCAGAAAAGCCAAACACAGAGAGAGAGAGAGAGAGAGAGAGAGAGAGAGAGAGAGAGAGAGAGAGAGAGAGAGAGAGAGAGAGAGAGAGAGAGAGAGAGAGAGAGAGAGAGAGAGAGAGAGAGAGAGAGAGAGAGAGAGAGAGAGAGGGGGGGGGGGGGGCATAAAAAGACTATCTCAAAAAATAACCAAAAAGTTAACTTAATAACAAATGGCAAACCATTGTCTGGTTTTTCCATTTAAAAAAATCTACAATAGTGTTTTACCGGTGATAACGGGGTGCCAGCTCATGAAACTTTGAAACTTTGTAAGCACACAATAGACCGTAGAACCCTTCATTGTGAGAAAAAAAAAAAAATTAAACTGGCACTGAAATGTTTTCCCAAGACAGCAGGAAAAAGCAAATGAGAGATCTGAAAGCAAAGCCAGCGGTGTCAACACTAAAAACTGTCCATACTAATTACTTCCCAGAGGGAGTTTCCACTTTATTCCCCCTCTGTTGTCAGCAAAGTCACAGATTCAACTGCAGAAGAGTGTTCTCACTTCCACTCCCAGGGAATGCTCAGCATCCCATTTCCATTTTGATTTGCAGTTAAAGTATAATACTGCCGTTGTCTTCTATTTAAATGCAAAACATGACACTTTTCAAAGTGTGTAATGTTATGTATGGAGCTGCTACAGAGATGCAGTCCATGGACGCTAATAAGGAGCAATGTAACTGTAGGGGTTCGGTGACACCCTGCTTAAAACAATCCGGTTATATTGATGTGTTCATTTACTGAATGTGCTCAGGGTTATCATAACTCATCGTTGTCAAGCCCACACCCCCCATCGTGCGTCATCTTCACTCCTGTTTCCCCCCCTTTTTGTTTTTGACCCCACCTTCTTTCCTGTCCTCTCCTTTTTTTCCCAGCAGTTTTTTTCCCCCCTTCTCTGCTCATTCTAGCCTTCATCACTCATGCACTCGTTGCTGTTCTCTTTGTCTTTCCTATCTCTCCTCGCGCTCCTCCCTCCCCGTCTCTCTCCATCCTCTTGCTTCGCCTCCCCTCCTTTCTATTCAGATCACTCTCCTTCATTTGAGCACCCCCTCCTCCCTCTGGATCCCTTCACGTCTTCTCTCCCTCCCTCTATCCTTTCCTCCCTATCCCTCCATCCTGCCATCCCACCCTCCTCAAAAGCGATGGACCAAGGACGTGATGGGCTGATAGCAGTGTGATGTGCATTTGCCGGGCTTCATGCCACCCAAGTCTCTTCTGTCAGACTTGTAATAAACGGCCTCTGCTCCTACTGATACATGGCTAATACCACCAAAAAGTCAAATACATCACATTAACTATCAAGGCACTAGCAGTGTTGTGTATGTGAGTGTGTGGTGGGACTACTGATGTTAGGTGGGGTGCTGTCTGAGCAGAGTGACATCTGGGTAATGAAGTCCTGCTGATCTTTTGGGAATGGAAGTAGCCCATATCATGTGGCTTTGCTTAATATAGATCGGTGTTGCCATAACTTTACACAGTTCGGCCCATGAATGACTCACTAAGGATTGCTGCTCATTTGCCTGCGAGCTTGTTAGGACAGTTACTGCCACTTTGAGGTTAAAGAAGCATCTGCTGCATGTATGGATGCAACACAGAGAGGATCCACTGAGGCTGTGCAACCCAGTTTCCACCTGGCATTAACTTCACCACCTGGGTGATCGCATTGTCATTGCATAGTGTGCAAAGGAAGCAGCAGGCAGTGAAGATCATCTATGTGACGGAGGAGGTGATTAGGGACATTTTAGTCCCATTACAACAAAGCAGAATCAACCTGTCAATACTAACAAAGCTAAACTAACACATTCAATCGAGAAATGAATGGAGATCAAACAGATTTCTGCTGACTGAACAGTCACATTTTTTTTTTTTTTTTAAGTGTTGTGGTTTTTTATTGCTGATTATATGCAATGTAACAACTGTAGAAATGTAAGAAAAAAAAGATTTGAAAATGATAGCCGGTTGCCTGATTTGCAACACTGCATACAATTTAGCTGCTACAACTGAAAATGTAATGTAATGTGAAATGTTAAATGTAATATCTGATAAGTGTACCTGCAGGTTAATAATGGGGGAAAAAAGTAGAACAATAATGAGAAAAGGTAAAGGGTAGAGGTTGTTTTTTTGTTTTTTTTTTACCACTACCAGAACTATATAAATTCCTGAAAATGGCAGAGAGTGGTAATACAAATCAAGACATGTGGCAAAATGCTGACAAAAGGCAGGGAAAAATGCAAACAATGCAAGTTTCAAAATATAAAAAAATGAATAAACAGTGAAATGCATTCATCAGATATGTTAGTCTTCAAAGATTGTACAATGCCTTCAGTTAAAAACAAACAAAAATAAAAGAAAAAAAAGAGAGGCAACACAACCAGCAGGAAGACTGTAGACTGTAGGTCTTCTACATTTAAAGCCCTGCACATCTACGATATGCTCCATCCACACAGGTGATTTAACTTATTTTGTCTGTTCTGACTTCTCAGATCTGTGAGGGTGCAGATTGCTCTCCTTGGAGTAACGCCTGTTATAGCTGGAAAACTTGCACTTTAATCAGTATTTGACATATAGTGTGAAGTTCAGAATGATCTATCATGAGCCTAGCACCTAAACATACCTGGTTATTGTTGTAGTGTTGGCATTGATGTGCTAAATTACCTCTGAGTTCAAAAGTTTGAATCTATTGAACCTCTGACTACACATGATCATAGGTAAGTGTCTTCTGTTTATAACCTCATAGTAAGTGTAACAATAAACAAATAATATTATTTATTTTTCAACATAATGCATAATGTTCTTTAAATTATTCTATTGTTGTTGGTTTTTTTTGTTCTCAACAGCACACACAGGTACACATAAAAAAATAATTGGCTCAGCGTTGCCAAGAATGCAGAATAAAGTGAACAATGACAGAATAGCATTAGCACATTGCACTACAATGGGCAGAATAATTACTTTCTGCATCACTGATCTGATGTGTAGTTTGTCAGCTACAGTTTGTCAGATCAGAGCCGGTTTTCAACCTGACCTGCACTAAGGCTGAGAAAGGTCCTTTGTTTTAGTTTTTTTTAATAAATATAATAACCAGTGTTGATTTCGTTTGCCATCATAGACTGATTTGCTTTGTTTATATTCAGACGCATGGTGTCCATCAGCTTCTATGGGACTTACTGCTTTGCTGCTCCCCGTCTCACCATATCCTCCTGTTTACAATCCATGTGGATCTAAATGATGTGCACTTGTTTTCTCACTGACAGTGTTTACATTGTATTACATTTGGAGCATACATTTATTTTTACAAGCTTTCTTAATGGTTCTCTTTTGTTAGGTTTGGTTTGGCTCAGCGTGTTTTGGCGCTGGAGGTTATTCTGGGAGTCTGACAGTTATTGTTTGACTTTCATCTTCACACTCATTTTCACTTGTTTCACCATTTCTGATGGAGTAAATCAATGCGACAGGAGCACTCTCTTTCTCGCCTGGATTGAACGTTTCACACTGCCAGTGTATACATTTTTGTTTTCCTCGTGAACAAAGGAAGAGTGGTTGCCAGCAGGGGCAAACCAACCGCATGAAATGTTGACATTCAAAGAGTAGAAGAGACTTCTTAGGCTGCATGTTAACACAACACGCAGCAAATATATGGTAAGTGCCTTAGTTACATGTCATTAATGCACACACTGTTCACTGTTACATGATGCTGAAGCAGCAGCTGACAGTATGAAAATTGCAAATAAACCCTGAAGCAGATGTGATTTGAAACAGTGAACATTAAAATAAGACATTTAATTTATTTACTCTTCCTGCCACAGTACTGAGGATTAAGCCAGCATGTTTTAACACATCCTGCACTAAGCCTGTGGGCCTGCACTGGGAGTTGGCATTGCAGGAAAACAAAGCTGCTAACCAGCCATTGGGTCAGAAGTCTTTCCTGTGCTCTGAACATACATACAGAGCAACAGGAGGAGGCTGTGCCCCCCATGGAGACATTCCTCATCCTATTTGTGCGTCCTCTGCCTCCCTGCACTTGAAGCACATCAGCAAAGTATATGTGTCTCCCTGAGCTAGGAGAGACAGCAGCCCATCTGGTGACCTCAAGCTAAGAGGTGGCTTGGGGGCAACCCGTATAGCATGGAATTACTGATCGCTACCTTACATTCCGAAACTGCTTTTTCGATCTCTGTTTTTTGACTTCCTCCCTTGTCCTTTAGAGTTTGTGCTAAATGCTCTGTCACTCAGCATTAGAAAACTATTTCCAAGTATATTATTGTGGGGTTTTCCAACTGTGACTTGACATGGCAGAATAGCAAAACAACTACACAATAGCTCGCTTATTCTTCAACTGTCTCAATCGATATTAAACATCAAAATCAAAACATAATGGTGAGGTAGAAGGCACAGAAGAAAAAAAATCAGACAAACAAAACTACTTAGTTTTATAAGATGTCTTCAAACTACCTCACTTCATCACATCTGTTCACACACATCAGAAGCATTTAAGAATAATTGTCCTTCTAAGCTGGTACTTATTTTATTCTTTCATCTAATAAATTAGCACAACCACATATGTTCATGATATCTAGTCAGTCTTTAGCAGTGGCTCTACTTTGCTCCCAGAAATGATTCTGATTAATCGTAAATCTTATTTGAATGATCCATAATCACATTTGCTCCTTTCGAACGAGGACATGTGCACTTAATGTTATGTGAATGCAGTGTTTACTGATTGTAAGTGGTTCGTTAGAGCTGCATGATTTGTAAAATGTCTGCTTCGTGGAAATTGAATCGTTACAGCGGGCACAAAAAGCTTATTTGATGTTAAAAAGGAAAATGGATGACAGTCCTGTAAAACAAAGTGAACAGTGACAGTGAATAGTTACAATCTCAGTTTATGGGACAGTCATTACTAAGGATGGTTAGTTTCTCGTAGTAGATGTAGAGATCGCATCTACGAGAGAAGACCTAGAAAAGACTCCAGATGTGAAGCCGTGGAAGTTGACTGAACCGTGTGCAGTAAGACTGATGTCTTGTCACCACAAATGCAAATACAAAGAGTGCAGATGAATTAATTAAGACATTCAATTTCTGCTGTCTGTGCTCTAAGTGATCATTAACGTGGATGCGCTTGACCGAGTCGAAATAGCAGCTGATAGCCCATGTGTAATTTTTCAAAATATCCATAATGATGAAGCCCTTGCTAGTTATGCAGGTCTTTTATTTTTGTTGCTTGGCTGTTTTGCACCTAATGCCTAAAAAAATATGTCATGTTTTATTCTTAAGAAAGAAAAACATCATTCATAGTTACTCATATCAATCAATTTAGTCAGTCAGTCATAGTCAGAAATGTGGAATCAAAGTCGAATCGGGAGATCAGTGATTATATTGAGTCCTAGTTTTAATGCCTGTAAGATACAGAAACCTTATCATTGTCATAGGTTTAGTAATTTGAAGGTTTACAGCAAGACTCCATATATAGCCAATGGGTTGGGAAGACAGCCCAGCCTTTTACAGCACTGACTGTTGAATGGGATGCTAGGGGGCATCAGTTATGAATGTAGTCTCGACTACCATTACTCACAATTCAATCAAACCACACTTGATGCTTCTCTAACCTCACTCCGATCAATCAATACTCCAAAAGCGAATTATGCTCCAGTAGGCCCTGAAGATCCTACAAATCATGCCTGTCATTAGAAGACACATGGGTCGAGGTTCACACACCTTTAGAAACTTACTGTACAGTAGATGTGGGTGCACATGCCAAGTGTTCATAACCAGAAGCAATATAATAAACAAGAGTCAGTGCTGAGTGCTCATTTCAGAGCCAATAATTTAATTTATTCAAAAACTGTTATGTCCATATTAAAAAAGCTGAAACATTGGTGCTCTAGTAAAATATCTCCACAGATTCAGATGCTTTTTTCCAATCTTCTGTCGGGTGTAAACTGATTGTTACTGACAAACAGGGATAAAGACCAACATATTTGAACTTAATTCATTACTGTGAGTTGAATTCAAAGTGATGCAGAATTATCAAGATAGCGAGGCAATTAATGCTGCTAATCAAGTGTAGACAGTCTCATGGTTACTGTTGTTAATATATAACAGTAGTTGAAATATGGATGTGCAGTTTGTTACAGAACAAGCAGATGCAAACAACAAAATTACCAGGCAGACACACATTACCTGTTTTCAAACTCATTTCTGTGTCTGAGTCAAGCATACACAAAACCTGATGATGTTCTTTCACTACAGACAGCTTAGTTTACCTCCATCTGTGACACACTTTGACGTCAATGGTTTTTTTGTTTTCGCAGCTAGGTACAACAGTCAGAAAGGCTTCCCAAGCTTGACTGCTTCACCATTGACAGCCTCAAGCACAGTCTGTACTAAAGCATAGGCTCTGTGACATGCAGTTTACTAAGAAACAACATCAGGATGGACTGGATAGATATAAATTAAACTGCCCTTTTCCCCTTTAAAATACAGTGAGTTATAAATGTACATGTTCTATCATGAATAAATACTGTGATATTTTGAGGGTTCTCACTCCCTCTACATTAAAATGCAGTTGCCAACTAATTGCTGGATAAAGAAAAGGCCATTTGCCATCTTTAAGCCATTTTTCTGTATCGCTCTGTTTGCCAGCATTTTCCATATTTCGTGCCATTTCTTGTAAACACAGCAATCATCTTCACCTAATGGTTTAAAGCATAAGACTTGTGATTGTCTGTATTTTTCTTATTGTCAACACATTTTGTGTTGCCTGACATATCCTTTCTTTGCCATATACTATTTTCAATATTTTTATATTGAAAACATTTATATTACTATGTATCTATTTCTTTTCTCTTTGAAGGCTGATGCCCTGTTCATGACATATCAGAATTATAGTAATTACAAGATTCCCACTTGTAAACAATGTTCCCACCAATTACCATGTCATAACTACAAGTGGGAGAATCTGACTTGGAGCTTCATAATACAGAAGAGCCTGAAAGTCAAATACTGTAATAAATAAGGACGCCAAAGCTCATCACTGTTGTAAACATGGGGACCTTTATCATCTCTACAGCCCTATGTTCCCACAACCATATGTTCCCTCAGTTTAATAATAAAATCAAAATTTGCACCTGTCTTTCAAGCATTTTCATAGATGACATAACGGGTTAAAAGAGGGCAACAACACATTATGTGCATTAGGGAATGGCCATACCTGTGTTGTGGGAAAGCCTGAGGAAACACCAGGCCTAATTTGGAAAATCCTAGAGGGAACATAAGGTGGGGGGGAACATAGGGGATAATTTTGATGGGAGGAACATTTCTTAGAAACGGAGGAACATAGGGATGACCCAGACATGTGTGAGATCTCGTGAAGCTACCAAATACAACATGCAGCTAAATACTTTCCATACATGTGAATAGAAGGAATAAAATAGAAGAATATTGTTGACATAAATGTTGCTTACTATTGTAATTGTGAATGCCATGCACAATATTTTCTCCTGGGGACATTTGCAAACTGAGTTTCCATGGAGACAATAAATAGCATTCTCTAAATATCATGCACTTAATTTATTTTTTAGATTTACATTAACATGTGTAGAATATGTGGACCGCATGAATAATTCATTTTTGCCTGAAAGTCCCTGCACCATTTCATGCTGCATTACTGATGTGGGCTCAGGTGCACCTTCTTCAATATTAGCAAATGCACTAGTTGACATACATGTGGGCCACAACTAAAATCAGGATCAGAAAAACTTCTTTAGGGAAATTGCTGTGTTACAATCAACATGCAGTTACGAAAGAGGAAGCAAATAAGAAAAAAGTTAAAATCTACAATAAAATAAATAAACCAAAGGCCCAAGGGTTTAAATCAGTGTCAGAGCTTGGCACAGACCTGCACACATAACTTCTGACTTGACTCTGTTGGGGTTAGGAGCAACAGCAGATGATCCAACCTTAAGTTAGACAAATAACTCCCCTTCACACCCTTGTGCCCGTCAATCTGCTCCAGGCTGCCTTGGTCAATATCCGGTTCCTCTGTTCCTAGCGTTATGTTCTTGTCTGTGCATCCCTCCACCCTCCTAAGCTCTTATCTCTTGTCCCTTTCTATTTGCCCTATTCAACTGAGTATTGTTGGCTGGACTGAGGAGTGTCACTGTGACTGATGTGATATGGACAGACTATCAATCTCAGTAAAGAGTATGTAGTGTCAACCGATGCTGGTGATCAAAATCCAATTCTGTTTGATTGAGTCATTTTGCGCAAGTGGCCGAGCTTCTGGCACTGCTTTATGAAAACCCTCTAACTGTAAATGTTTTAACAAAAAAAAAGTGATGCCAATCAAAATGATCTAGACAAAGAGCTGACCTATTCAACAAATTGACCACTGTTGTCTATCAGCTGCAGTCCTTCCACCCCATATCAGGCGCTACACACACGCAGCCACTGAAGCACTAACATGTCAGCATAATGAAATTAGACAGCGTAGTTAGTGACGCTGCATTGTCCTTGTTCATTTGTGGCACTATTCCCATCCCGCACGGCCTGTTCACCCCTTCCAGAGCTGAGCGACCAGGATATTGCTAATCGCTCACAATAGAGGGATTAGCAGGCGAGGACAATGGAGGTCTAAATGTCAGAGCCGAGCACCTGCCTAAAGCCCCCTCTGTTGGACAACAGTCAATGGGCAGGAGGCGGCTGACAAACAGCAAAATATTGTTCATGGATAACTGCCTGAAGAGGGGCGGAGCTAGAAAGCAGAATCAAAACATCATCCCACTAAACCACAGGCCATCTTTTAATTTGGACATGGAACTGAAGCTTATCTTTTCACAGATGAAACGTTGTGTCTTATTTTCTTTGTTGTTTATGAAAGTAGATATCAGACGCTACAATAAAGTAACTCATTAAAAAAATCACCCTAAAGTCAATCTCAAACAAATTCAAGATTAACAGCACTATGTTTGAAACATTGCTAGTTTTGCTAATTTCATTATACCAACGAAAAAAGGTGGTAATGGATACAAAAGTTTTGACCAGATTTGAAACTGGACCTATAGAAAACCCATCTGCGTCCAAATTGTTCTCTTGTGATGTTTACACAGCAGCACATGAAGAGAGTTGATAGACAGACAGCTCACTTCTACTTAAGTATTAGACATGTTGTCACACAAATAGGGACCTACCCCACCCAATTAGACTAAATGTTATTTGGGCCAAGACCCAAATAGCGGTTCTTGGACTCGGATACTTGGAAGCGAACGGACACATAAAGGCTTTTGATTAACATGGGAATGTATAGTTTATTCAGAGGGCTGCACTAAAATTTAAAGGATTTATATTCTTAGGATCGTATATGTGCTGAGCAAGTGATGACATCTGCCTATTAGATTTGGATTTTGACATTTTCTTGCGTGTGTACAGTTGCAAATGTTGCCTGATAAAGAGATAAATGTCACAATGTCATTGCTTTACAAATTACCCTAATATTGGATGAAGAAATTGAAGTTACAGGGGAAAAAAAGTGGCTGGACATAGTTCTGTCATTCCTGAGGATGACAAGGTTGTATAATTAAATCACTTTCTCTAAATGTCTGTCTGTGTTTCATTATGCAACAGTATTATATGTAGTATAAGTGTTTTTCTGTCTCATGTCCTTATTTTTGCTTTTTTTCCCAGTCCCATTAATTTGCCAACCAGCCTACAGCCAAACAAAACATAATATTACAGGTCTACTTTAATCGTCAAGGCACAAGACTTCAGAGAGAAAATACTGCTCAGTGTCACCAGCATAAAAATCATTGTCTCATAATAGCTGACTCTCAGGAGAAAGCTGGCATTCTTTAGCGGCTGTATTTTTCAAAGCAAGGGCAGAAGTGCTTGGAGAAACTCTGAATTTAATGCTTTTCACACCCTGCAAACCTACAGCGAAAGATGAAGACTTCACTTTCAAGACGCTATAACTCTGTTTCTCTCTCCAAATTTTTGTGCATAAATGTTTGAGAGCAGACCAAAACTGTCCTTGGCACATGATGGTAATTGTCTCACCAGTGCCATCCAAGGCACTCCAAATTCATCCTGTTTGCTCCTTCACTTACGGTGCAAGTGCCTCATCCTGCTCGGCAATGCTCGCCTTAATCTTATCAGAGCATACCACTCTCAGTCAGACAGACACCCTCAACGCCTGCTCTCAGCTCCTGATCAATGAAGATCACTTCATGGGGAAAAATAAAAAGTACAAAGAGGTTTGAGCAGTAGAAAATCCTCCAGATTATGCACTGACTCGTCATATTGATTTTGCCATTCAGCACCAGTATTGGGGGAGCAATAATTAACATTTGTCCTGCAGGTGGTGATGAAAGGCCAGTTGGTCACTAAAAATCTAAAGAATTTATTTGCGTAGGATCATGAATTTACTCAGCAAGTAACACGTCAACCTGCCAACTAGATTTTGATCAAACTAAGACATTAAGACTAACCTGATAGGAACTATGAGTATCTACACATGTCATAGCGTTGTTCCAGTAAGTTTTTTCCATGGACAAAAGTTTTCAATGGTAAAAATGTTGACCTGAAGTTAGCACTAAATAATGGGTGCCATCAACATCGATAACATTTTGTGACAGTCAGACCTGTTCTTGTCAAGATCTATTTTTATGGGTCATCCTGAGGTCCTACTGCTGTTGAGAAAAAATATACAGAGGTAGCACATGGAGTGTGACAGCAGGCAACATTATGTTCTGCAGGATGTTGTAATTCATGTGAGAGTCTACCAAGAAAAAAAAAAAAAAAACCTTGCTCCTAAACATGCAGAGGCCATGTAGTCAAATAAAGATCGCTCAAGGGAAACTAGCTGCCCTCACGTTTTTGCCCCTCTGTTCATGTCTACAGAATCACCTCATAAAATTCATGAATTCATATAAATGAATTCATTAAGTGATGAGGACAGCATACTAGGATGCATACATCTGATGACCCCGGGACAACTTCAACTATTTTATCCTACATCACTGCATGATAACTCAGGAATAGCACATCCAATCCTTTTTTTAGGTAAAACCACCATTAATCTTCTTGTCACGCGAAAAATAAGTTTCTTGTTAAAGACCTTGCAGTCAAAAAGTCAGTGCTCCTTGTTTTATTTTCTTCCACTCGAAGCACATTTTCTCAAAAGCAATGTTCAGCACAATAACACACAAAAATAAATTAAATGTCAGACCACCTCAAATATCACAGCCTTCTGCTGTAGCTATATGTGCAGGAAAAAATGTCTTATAGCATTAAGCCTAGACCAGGTCAGGCAAAGATGTAATTCTATTTTTAGCCATTTGTAATTTTCCATCGTTGAAATTCTTTGGCATAAAATAATCACCATGAAAGTTTGATTTAAAATTAGCTTCTAGGTCATATTTCAGAGCAGGGTGTCACTGACGCTCATCACTTTTTAATTACCTGCAGAACTTCAATGAAGTTGACACCTTCATAATAAGCCCATGTGTCCTGGGAGCTCATTTGACACAGTGATAATGCACCTGGGTAATATGATTAGCTGTCTAAACAGTCACTCACCTATCAATCACACAGATTTGCATCAAAGTATCCTACTGGGACTGTTTGAAAGAGGAAAAATTAGACTAATGCTTATATGCAAATTGAGATTGTAACATAACGACTTTTAAACTGGTGTTAATGGATAGCAATGTTTTTATTTTTATTTTGCATCAAAATCATTGGGGTTAAGAACAGGTGATGACCCTTCACAAGAGAACAACAAGAAAACCCTCAGAGGACTCACAACTAAAATATTCACATAACAAACAGAATACCTGCACATTGCAATGACAAAAACAAATGGAGCAAAGGATTATGGGAGGTTTCGGAGGAAATACACCAAGTCAACAAAATAAACCACAAAACAAGAACATCCCTTTTTCTATTCCCAGAAAAACTACAATACTGATTACCCACTTTCCATGTGAAGTAGGCAACCCATCAAGGGCCCCAAAGCATTTGTCTGAAAAACTGACATGGCTGACAGAGAGAGAGAGGGGACGGGGAAGAGGGAAAAGCTGACTGATGGGTTGTGTGCCCCCCCCCCCCCCCCTCCACACTATCTCCTGCCATGTACTTACGAGCTGCCAAACCTTGTTTGATATTAATGTCATCTGCCTTTTGTAATTTGACTTGGGAGTTCAAATCTTGTCTCAGCTTTGCCTCTCTTATGTCTGCAGGGTCTTACATATCCCGCAAAGCAAAAAAAGAAGAGATTGGCTTGTTGAGCTTCAGTTCCTAGCAGATGTCAGATGCACCTCACTTCCTACTATAAACTGGGATGAATCTGCTTCTTGCAGGAGGAAAAAAAGGGGTAATTTGGCAGCACTCCCAGTATTTCACAGCAATATTTCTTGCGTAGGAAATGCTAAATGGCGGCCTTAACTCACAGATGGCATGCACTTCGGTGAGATTCACATAACGACTGCTTCCCCTGAGGGATTTGTTTGTGTCAAGCACCTGACACACATCCCGGATGTCTTTGATAAATACAGACAGTGGCTAGCAAACACAAAGTGCTCGTGCATGAGTTAGTAAGACGTGTGAGCAAACGTGCCAACCAGCTTGAGGTAATTTATCCCACATAAGAATAATAGATGATACAACTTGTGCCAGTATTGACAGTGCACTGTTTTGACAGTTGGTGAAGAAAAATATATCTACTTCAAGATGTCTTACTGGCAGGAAATGACACAATGATTGATGGGTTTCAATAAAACTGCAACTTTGAAGCACTGCTGTCAATTTCAGTGTATTTTTTTGTCTTTTCTTTTTCAACAGTTTTCGATAGTCAATTTCCAACCTTTCACCATTTCACCATTTAAACAGCCTCCAGAGTCCAAATGATATACTAAACCCTGTTATTGGCCAATATTAGCCTTTCACTTGGTGTATATATTAGTACTGGCGCATATATTTTAGTCAATAAATAACAAAAATTACAGTACTGGCAAAATGGCAGAGATATGTTTGAGGTCTGTTTTCTGTGCAGCAATTTCTTTAATCCACAACTTTTTCAGAGGAGACAACAAAAGCAACATTGGAACTAGAAAGTTTGAACAGAAATATATTGTACTCAGTAAATACAGTATTTTAAGGTACATACAATTTGGTCATTTTTACAGTGTGAGAGATAATACATAATTAAATAATTATCAGTATGACTAAATATTAAGCAATATGGACACAGTTAAGGTGTAAATTAATACTACAGATGACTTTAACATTGTACCTGCTTCTAATGTGCAAAAAACAAAAACAAACAAAAAACCTGAGCGATGATATCAGAAATGAAGAATTTAATATATTTCCCTAAAGTTGAGACATTTTCTTAAAAATGTTTTACATCAATAACAAACAAAACATATTTCTACTTCTCCTGTGACTCCTTTAACTACCACAATTACTTCTACTACTGCAACTATCAGTACCATTAGTGCTACCACCATATTTGGCCTATTGGTCATATAAGCTGTCCATCAATGGGCTGCCTGGAGGTCTATGCACCTCCGTGTCCATTCTTCTGTGACTGACCCTGACATCTGACCTCCCTGTGGAGAACTGCGCCTGCTGAAAACTACATCAATAACAGATCATATTACATGTTTTAAGAGGGACAATATATTTGCTCCTTCTTTTCCTGTCAGCCATTTCAAATCTCAGCTATTAAACCTGTTCACCAATGACACAAGAAGTCCAGTAGCCTGCTCTTTACACTGGATTTCTATATGAACATGCATGTTTTTGGCAGTCCTCAAATAAGAGAGAACTGCCCACACAAAGGCTTAGGAACATCAAAAGAAACTTCCGCCCTCAGATGAATATCTTGAGGTTTGAGAAAAAAAACACCAGAACAAATAACACAGAAGTAGATGAGCCAGAAGCCACTGGGTGAGTTTCGAATTATGTAGCGAGCCGGTGTGGAGGCGAGCTCCCGTTCAGACCAGATAGATGGTAAATGAAGAACAGGCCTAGTTAATGGCTACAGCCAGCGGATTGAATTTCAGAAGAGAGTGGCACCGGCTATCAATTTTGGTCAAGATAATCAATACGAAATATGTCCTCTATGTTAATCGGAGAGTGGGTTTTCCTGCAGTGGATGTAAGAGAGGCAGAAACAGCAAAACATCAAAACCTTTTAAAGTATCCCAACATATGAACAAGCAAAAATGTGGATTTTATTTCAGTGAGAGGGAATCGGATAGGATCTTTTGAGAAACCGGCTTGCAGTAATCAGGGATTGAAAACATAGCTCAAGGGCATTATGGCAGGGATTAAAGAAAAGTAGAGCAATACTTCTACCATCAATATAAATTACAGTCGAATTAATCATTCAGTATTTGTTATATATTGAAATTCCAGACTGTTCATGTTATATTTTATCCTCTTAAATCCCAACCATGCCGTCTCTGACCTTGGCTTTAATAGGAAGAATAATGTTTAATTTTCTTGGATCAGATAGAAAATATTTCTAACCCAGTTTTTGCTGAACACAGCCCAATTAAGTAATTTCATTTTTATCTGTTTGACCTTAAGTCTTGAGGTGACTACCATGATTTAGATCTAATATCTTGACCTTTTGAAAGGCATTCATAAAAAGGGCAAATTTTACTGGGCAAATATTCTTAGTAATGAAAAGGTTTTATTATTATAGCGAGTGGAATTTACCAAAAGCTGTCATATTTCTTAAATAATGTCAACCCCGTTGTGTCTTTTTTAAAAGGAGATTCAAAAATATCCAATGTCATATTCCTGCCCAGCTCTGCTCTGAATGCACAAAAAAAAATAAAAAAAGATGAGACACAGAGACTAAGATAAGTGTGTTTGTGTCTTTGTGCAGCCGGCGCCTTTGTTTGCATATTTACAGCAGAGTCAGCATATTTTCGAGCTTGTGGGACACAAACACTCGTCAAAGGGAGAGATTATTACTGTGCAGATTCATCTACAATTTGTTTGTGTTTTGGGCAGCCATATATAGTAATGTTCTTCCTCACATACAGTCTGTAGGTAATACTATAAAGATTAAACTGTACACACAAATAGAGATGAGAGTCACTTGACCAGGGCTGCCGAGTTTTGATGTTTTGTTATGTATAAATTTAAATGAACTGTGGTTGTCTTTTTTTAGAAAGTGGAACAATATATCCATAAAGTGACTGTGGGAAAATATGTTTCCCATCATAATGATACTCTGAAACATTAATTGGCATTTGATGATGTTTTTCTTCACATTTGTCAAATTCAGATCATAAATATGCAACGCACATGCAATTCTGTGCCACAAATTACATTCACTTGTTTCATTAGTTAAGTAGTCATTTTGTCTCACAGTATAATACGTTGTGATATATTAAACTGCAGTCTTTATAGAGCGTTGCTCCGTTTCACAAAAAAAAGCCAAAAACTCCTCCATAAAGCTGCAATATGTGTTTGTTAATGTTTATTTAGCTAGTTCACTACCAGAGCCTCACTGCAACTGGATTTTTGAGAGCAGTTATAAAAACATATATAAGATATTGATATTTAAGGTTGCTTTAACATCTGTAGTTTGGTTCATTTGCTTAAAAAGGTCAATTCTGCTCTGGTTTGTGTTCACGCTGGATTTTTTTTACAAGTGAACCAAGAGCTATGAGCATGAAGTCATATGTGCTGACAGGTAACTCATAAATCGGACAGCTTTAGTGATTTAATCCTGCATCATTGCAGACACATGAACCCACATGAGAAAATCAAACTGCAGCAGGTCTTTACTACTTCATATGTGTGTATTTATGTCCTGTGGTGTCACAATAGTTCATGAAAAATATAACTGATTATGAGCGTTATTAATTCAGACCACAACTCAACCCCATTTTATGAGTAATGACAGCTGGGTATAAACAGCAGAGATGAAAAATGTCTGCTGTAATATCGGGGGGGGGGGGGGGGGGGGGGGGGGGGGGGTTGTTAGTGAACTCACCTAGTGTGAAAGAAGGAAGTGCTAAAACACACAGACAAAAGCACAACACACCTTTGTTTTCTAACAGGAAACAATACTACATATTCAATTAAATTTGATAAATTTGGTTCGACTGGAAAAATGTACTGAGCAAACTTACCAATTGTATTAATAACAACCATGGGCAACAACACAAATACAACATCAATATATTAAAGATGAGATATGGACATTGTCTAATTCTGTATTTATGTATTGGCAGATACACATTAGGTGCCTGAAGCAAACAGGCCAAGTATGTCTCCCTTATGAAACATATGAAATATAACCATGTGACAATACTGTATTTTCTGTCCCACAAAGTCCATCAGTGCGTTTTATTTTTAGTTGCTCTAAAATGGAGCGGGAAAGATTGAAAAGTACCACTAAAGGTGAAGGGGGACACAGAGCTAGCATCGGTCCCTAATGGCTCTCATGTAGTATTTAAAGGAGGGGAGAGCAGGCGCCCGAAGCCCCCTGGGGCCTGGCTAGAGGGTAAACACTCTGCAGGTAATGGCACTGCAACAACTGAATGGCTCCGGTATCATTGCGCCTCTCTGCTGAAGCATTGCCATACAGGATAGTGGCAGAGACAGCTGCTGTAAAGCTGTCATGTTCATGATGAAATCAATGCTGACAGGAGAAGAGAAGCAGCAACTTGCTATCCAAATTGCATTCTTCATTTTCATCATTCATACCTGAGCTGCTATCTATTTTCAAATTTATCATGCTCATTTATTTATTTATTTTTAAATATTGATCACTCTTTTGAGGATAAGAAGAGCCTGATTTACTTAAGGCATTATTTTCATGATTGTCACAACAATAACAACAATACAAAAATAAAATAAAAATCTTTGACGTAGTAATTGTGGTGTAAGTGGAGGAGTGTACTATGCTTGTAAATTGGAGCGATATGTGGTATGGCCAATAACGCATATGCTTTTCTAGAAAATGGAAATAAATAAGTCAACAGAACAAATGTTGTTTTGATGAACTTGTTTCTTACATCCAGTCTCTTCTTCGCCTAAGCTCTTATTTCGCATGACAAGACTTTGCTGACTTTCTCAAGAACCAGTGACATTTTAAAAGCCTTGCCCCCATGTTGGTTGCACTAATATGCTTGATAAGAAAGAAAAATACATACTCAAACATGGACCCCTTTTCTCAGTATGAATACTATGGTTTAAATACCATCATGCACTGTTTTTTCTTCTTTTCACAGGAAGAACAGAGAGATACAGTTTGGGTTTCAAAGCTTCAGAGCAAAACTAGAATTCAGGTGTCATAACTGCAAATATGATACAGGAAGCCCAACAATTAAAACATTTTCTTAGTCAGATGTGGCCAAGATGTGACTCAAGTGTCTCACTAAATAACCTCCAAGAGAACAGAAATATCCTCAAACCTCTAATGTATTCTCAAAGGTAGCATTTAGAATTCAAGATAATAACTGTAAACATCTCTCTCTAAAATAACTTTAGTTTCAGAACCTTTAAAATGACAGGCATCACATTATCATTTTCTCTCTAACAGAATATAAAAAATATATGTATATATATATATATATATATATATATATATATAGAGGCGAGTAGACATTACCAGTGCCTGAGCCCACAAGCCAAATCATTTTCCAGTGAGAGAAAATGTTGCATTTATCCAGTTTGAGAGAGTTCTACATCTCAAAGTTACAACCTTTTAAAGTCCTGGTACTGGTACTGGAGGCAATGCAGTTTTTTTTTTAAATGCCAATTTGACCTAAACATGGGTTCAGTCTGACCTAATAGGATCTGACACCTCTCGGCCCGATGCAAACTGGCGCTGAAAGTTGCCTCTGGATTTTGAGCTGCCTCACATACTAGAGTGGATAACCGTCATCAGAAATTGAAGATATTTTGCAGCAGGATGGAAACCATAGACAACCATACTACAATCTGAGGTCTCAAATTTTTCCAATACTTTTCTTGAGAAAAATATCTCTGACACAAAAATCTGCATAATTAACTTCAAAGTAATATATCCTGTGCGGGATTTAATTACGTATTTAATTACATTATACTGTACAGGCTTTTATTAGATCCACCCCTTATGTGTAAGGAAATCTCCATACTGTGCATCAGTATGTCTGCGTATTATGGGATTTACACAGGAGACCCACTGGTATGCATTTATGTGAAGAAGTCTGCTCACGATGGCCCAGAGTCCAGTCCTAGTTTGCAGCAGTCAGCAGGAAGCATTTAGTCCTTTAGCCTTTTTCCTGCCCCACTGTCCATAAAAAATCATGGGACACTAACCACACTTGTCCAGCATGCTCAATAAAAAACCCTCAGTATATCTCTCAGAAGGACAGATTTAGGGGTTCATGTAACAGGTTGGACAGTTTTTCCCACTTATATATTTACTGTGATGGAAATATTTTATTTCTATATATTTTGATATGTATCCTTATTTTTAAAGGTGTTTCCCTGCACATGTATTGGTGGTTAATTCAATGCATCTTGTATATAATCAAATTAAACACCACATATAGATTAAGAAAATGATAATAAATCATCATTATTAATCAGACTTTTTGCCGTTTGTTTCAAAATCTCCAAATCTGAAAAGTGAAGAAGGTTAATTGATGCTAAAAGCTCTGCATTAATTAATTTAAAAAACCTTACACAATAAGTTTGTTTTATAGAATACTGTGAATACCACAATCTGCAAATTATAATTTTTTTTTCTGAGAGAGCATTAGTGTCTCTCCAGCTGACTTTTTTATTAAGCATTTATTGTTAGACATTTAAACATCAGCTTTGTGTTTAATGACGCACAGCTATTATGTTAGTGGTAAGAAATAAATGCATATTGTTATAGCTGCAATATTAAACTCATTTATTCTAATATTAAATAATAAAAACAAGATACCATCACTCCCTGTCGGTTCGTCTGGCCTCCTGTTAACATAAACTTGTCTTTTCAATAACTACAGGCAGTCCTGAGGACAAAAGATAAAGGAAAGCAATAAAAACTGAAGGACAAACCGAGAAGCTCCACATTCAGCACTCAAGATCTGGTCATTAACATGTAGAACATCACTGTTTATTTCCTTTTTTTATTATTATTGCTGATTAGCTGTGTTTTCAAGTCTTCTTCTTCTCTTCTATGATGGCTTTACGGATTCTGGTCAGCTCAGCCTCAGGCTATGTGCCGTTTCAAGGTAGACAGCTAATCAAGATGAGTGTTGGGGCATGACCAGGATGAACTAAGAAGAAGAAGAAACAACAATGCATTTCCTGTCTTGGGAAAAGAAACAGCTGCATGTTTTAGCTTTAAAGTGTCAGTTTATAATGACAACAATTATATTTTCTTATGAAATAATTTCAAGTTTTTGTAAACTTGTTTAAGTTATTTTTAGACCATAGACTGTATATAAAGATGGACTTAGCAAGATGTGATTTCACTCATTAATTTGCATTGCAGCCTATTTGAAGCCCACAGTTCCAGGACGACATCATCTTGTCCATTTGAAGCCAGGAGCCTCTAAATAAGGACTGTGAAGTATCGCTTTTCACACTCTGGAAACACTCCACACTACCTTGGACCAAAGTGAATAACAACTTACTGGGAAATCTAGCTAAATTGTGTAAACAGGGCAGGTATCATAATCAAGTAACAATAAACATATGAAATATTGTGACCGCAGTCTGACTTCACGGAGGCGGGATGAGCAGCAGGTGAGCGAACGGTCTATCACAGCTGTCAGTCAAACGCCTACACGCAGACATCAAGGCTACTGTAAGTCTAATCTTATTAAAAGAGCAATCATTGCTAAGATGATTAACAGCAGACTTATTTGTACGGGTGGAGAAAATGTGGAACTCAATGGCGAGGACAGTCTACAGCACACACAAGCTATTCATCTTCACAAAAGACAGTAGTTACAAGTATCTTTTGATTTAATGTCTAAATAATTTCCTTTGAGAGACGAATGTGTAGTATATCATGAACTTTCTACGCTGTCACTCAGAGACAATTCTGAAAATTCTGCCCCTTGTTTCTATTCATTCAATCAAGAATCAATTCTGCATCAAACTGAGCACCAAAGAAGTGACATTTAATCTAATTGTGAGTTTGTCAAAGATTTACACCACTGCTTATTAGAAGGCGTGATTGAGAACATGACTTGTTTAAAAAATTGATTGACTGAGTATTTCTAGAGAGGAGCGGCAACTTTTTGAATAGAAGTTAATTGGAACCAGCAGCATTGTACTTTAAAATACTTCTGCAGTGGCTTTAACCTCAAGCCATGGTAATTGCTGCTTAGTTTAGACTAGGTAACAACAAAGGTAAGATTTTATTTTATTTTTTTATGTCTCCTTCCCTACACCAGGTCTGTGCTTTGTACTTTTTCCAGGAACAGTTTCTCTAGATTTAATCAGCTGGTTTTGAAGGAAAATAGACTTAGATGTTTAGTGCACAGTGAGGGACCAGGGGAGCCATTATCTCCGTGTGATGAAAGTATGTGCTGTATCTCAACTGAGGTGCTACTGCTGCTGCTGTTACTGCAGGAGATCTGCAAGCGTAACAGAGCCACATATTGCAGCCAGGGCAAAAAGCCAGCAGCCACATTTCTGCAAAATAGAGGGAACATTCATATGCACTATTTTAATTAAGAAACATTTTTTTAAATCAGGAAAATTAAAAGAATTACCCAACAGAAAAATGAGGTACCTCTTGTGAAACATTATTATTTCTGAGTGCGAGAAGAAGTCAATTAATGATTTCACTTAGATTTGATTGGACTTTTGAACATTTTGAGTGCATTAGGGTGGGGTTTACCGATTCAAATCAAACTTCATTTAAATTTTCTGATATACATTAATAAAATCTAAGATTGAGCCTTCTCCTGTGAATTTTAAATCCGAAATGAATTCAGACATATGCTTTTAGACACATTCAATGAGATCTCGCCATTAGATCTTGAGATGCAAAGGCCAGATCTCGTTGAACATGGCAGGAGCTGCTCCGTTGAAGGCACCGCTCAACCTGTTGCACAAAAGCTTTGTGAGAGAATCACAGCAAAGTGTCTGTTTTCCTGAGGTATATGTGATGTTTACATCACAGTAGGTATTTCCGTAACCACCTTATTTACACTGATCGCCTAGTAGTTTGATTTATGTTTAATTTAAGGTCTCAGTAGTGTGTTAAAGCACTTTTCTGGTGACTCAATACTCACTGACTGTAGAGTCTGTAGTTACTATAATGTGTTGATTGCTGTTGTGTGTTCATGTTAAATAAAAAGTACATTAAGGCAACTGCTTTGGGGTAAATTCTAATGTAAGTATTAATAGTTTTAATATTCCACTGTGTCCACTTTGCAGAACTTACAGTGTTAGTTCTCTTACAATATCTTTCAAATCCAAGTAAAAGTGGAACTGTAACTGAAATATCTCCAACCAAATCAATACTAAATTTAATCAGGGTCCTTGCGAAACAGAATCTAATCGTGTTCACTGCCGTGGGAGTTTTTGGCTGTTTTCCAGATACAAATCTAGTCTAGAAAAAAAAATCTGAAAATTATGTTGTTCTTGTAAACCACGCCCTTAAAGTAAAAGGTATTGTCACAATCACTTCAACACAGGCAACACTCTCATCAAGACATAGAAAAGAAGAAATCAACTCTCAACAGTGTGTTTGGGGAAAACTTACATCCCTAACATCACTGTAAAAAGGGGGGGACTGTACAAGGTAAAAAGGAGTGTTTTGTAGTGAAGACAAACCCGTTATTTCACAAAAAGACAAGGTGAGTGTTTTTGGGTCATTCCACGAAATCGGTACCTTTTCAACTTTCAGAATTTAAAATATAAAATCATTTTTATCACAATTTTAAAAGTATCTATGGAAAGAATACATCTTAAAGTGACAATAAATTATATGGTGCCATCTCAGGCTATTTATTTCATTTATTTTATGACATGTTATCCACTCCATGATACAATTTATCTGTCAACCCTGTTACGGACAAAATGGTTACTATATAATATATTTGGAATTAGAATTGTTTAACAGTTTACACATGTATGGACAGTATTTCAGTCCCTCATTAAACTGGGATTATTTCAGATTATGAATATATTTTTAAAATTTCAATTTCATCATTCAGATGACCAAGAAAATAAAAAATTTAAAAAGAGACCACATATTAATTAAGATATATATGTATTTTTATGAGAGAAGTATTGAATAAAAGGTAGTTTCCAAAACATTTTACAGTCTTATTTGGATTGGTAATACCTGGGTGGCCCTTCTAATTATCATTTTTACATTTTTATCAAATTAATGACAGTAACAGGACTGACATATGAAGTAACAGGACTGACAAGAGTAACAGGAATGATGGGACACATTGTTCAGCACACTGTACATATTTGTATCTTTTAAAAACATTACTGCATTTATTATTATTGTTGTTATTATTATACCTTATGAATAACTATCTTTTAAATTGCAGTAGCATGGAATTTGCATAGTTATATTAGTGAAGCATATTGAATTCTAAGAAATGTAATGTTTTGAGGGGTTTGTAGTCGGGATCATGAATTCCAGACAAAGTTCTTTTAGCTGGTATTTGGTTTCCTTTTCTTTAACATTACAAGATAGGGGTGAGGTTCTGTAGTGTAGTATTTACACAAATACATGATTAACAAGAGATTTAGAAGAATGTTACTTTAATTGAAACTGATCCTCACTACACTGGTCAGAGAAATCAACTGGCATTAAAACCAGGCCATAAAGACCTATCACACATCACAAGTCTCTTTGAAGTAGGTAACAAAATTCACATTGAGTTAGGTAAAAACTCCATCAAAGTTAAATAGGTAAATAATAACATGGTGAATGCAAAACCACATTAAAGTAATACTTTCCTGTCACTGAGGGAGGTAGCACCATAGGAAAATGAGATTCAAAACTTAGAATGTAACCATACTATAATTAATGTTAACAAGAAACGGAGATAAAGTGTTGAAAACAGAACAGGAAAACTACTTCACAAATAAATCTATGAATGTGATATGCACATTCAATGGAGATATCTCTCATTTTATTTTGTAAGATCCAACCATATATCGCTTTGGATCGCCACATGGCGACCAGTGATTGGTAGTGGGGCTGGGATGAAGCGAAGCACATCGTCATAGAGGT
This sequence comes from Scomber scombrus, assembly GCF_963691925.1. Classification (NCBI taxonomy): domain Eukaryota; kingdom Metazoa; phylum Chordata; class Actinopteri; order Scombriformes; family Scombridae; genus Scomber; species Scomber scombrus. The sequence goes on from NC_084983.1 coordinate 18,292,438, forward strand.
ACCAGATTACATCATCATGAATAGGCCAATAGAATTAATTTGGACCTCCACTGTGCATACATTTGACCTGGATGTTAGTGTCATCTGTTGCAATGACAATACCTGGGTAAATGTCACCATCATACCTGACCATACACCACTTTCCAATGATGTCTGTACTAGTCCAATCAACTGCACTAGATTGGCTCAGAGTTTGGTCACGCATACTAATAGCATCTGTAAAAGTGTATTGAAGTATACATATAAAGAATTTAATCAAAACAACAATATTACATTATCTTTATAATAAGAAAGCAACCTCAATAAAATGTTAGATGCATATACTAACAAATGTTACTAAGACTGTAATATATGCTCATATGTCACCCACATTTCATAATATGGGCATCAGCTCAATGATACAAACAAGATAACTTTTAAAAATGTTAGCAATTTATCTAAATAAACGTTTTTGCCCCTAGCTAGCTAATGTTCAAGGTCACAAGAGCACATGTCATACAGTTTGAAAGAATATTACTTGTAGATATGGTAAATATCAAGATATACAAATTATTATTTTAATTAATATGTTACAAATTGGTAACAGTAATGACGCTGTATGATGTCCCCCACCCCAACAATCTCATAAAACAACAAAATTATACATTATAGAAGAGAGAAACTTAGTTGTGTTTTAACTGTTGAAAATCCTCTTCCTGTAAATGATGTAACTTCCTGTGAATGATGTCACTGTTGGAATGTGCCTTTATTTTACAGAGGTTTTTTTGTGTCAGTAACAGGGCTGACATGAAATCAGGGGACACTGATAAAATGATTAAAATTTTATAAAGATGACATGTATTCATGCTGAAAACCTTGCTTAACAATGAGATTACTATTAGAACAATATACAAATGTGAAAATTGTATAATTTTTCCAACAACAAGTAACAACTAAAAAGACCTGAAAAATAACTTTCATAGTGAGGGACAGGCGAAAATCCCCGCTTTATCAACATAAATGCAAATTTAACTATGGAAAGTAATATTTAATTTACTTAAATTTGAGGTAGTGTTGATGATAGAAAACATACTAATGTTAAGTTTTTAAATTATGTGTGTATTTGGTATTATAGTGATTTTATGACAGATTATTTCTCTGGGACGCAAAATGTACCGATTTCACGGAATGACCCTTTTCCAGAGTTGTCAGATCTGCAGAACTGGCCTTTCATCTCTCACAGTAGGAGTGACACAATTGACACTGGTCAGACTACGCACCGGAGCTCTAAACCCCCGGAGAGGCCGGCGTCCGACAAGATAACGAAATTAACAGCAGGGTGTGAAAACACTTGATGACCCCTTGGATCATTTTTAGATGGGGAAGACAGGACAGAAGACAAATCAAGAGGGCTCCACTCCCATATGGTAGAAGAGACTTTCCTTTAAAGAGACTGAAATGCATTTTTACATATGAACAAATCACCACAATAAAAAACCTTCAGTCTCTCTCGATCTGATTTTCCTCACTTCTCCCTCTTTCTTTCTCTCACCCCCTGGTGTGGCCCGAGATAACCTGCCAGACATATTCCTGAAGTGATTTCACACTGTATTTCTCCACTTTTTTTCTGCCCAAGTCTGAATTAATGTGAATTAGTTGTCCAATCATTCAACAACCCAGCTAATATCACCCAGCCAATGTTTTCCTGAAGAATAGTCCAACTCTGATACCTATACATCATAAAATGAATTAATTACTCGCTCATACCCATTCTTGTTGCTCAGCGACCAAATGCATTGCACAGAGCCTGCACTGGAGGTAACCGTGCAGAGGAGCCCTGCAGGCAAACTGGTTTGCACCTGACTGGTAGGCCGCATGAGCAGACCTGGCACTGCATAACCATTTTGGAATCAGCTGAAACAGTCTAACCTTTGCAACGATGCTCCAACAAGTAGGCAAACTCCACATCTTTCTAAGATAACAGTTGATGTCAAATGGAACTAACCATCTTAGATAAAAATCACATACTTAATTTCAATATGATCAACTATGTGATCAGTTTGTCAACTGGTTATGAGAACGCTTAATTTGGTGTATTTTTTTCCCCCTTCAAGTGAAGGTGGTGCCCCAACTTGTGTAGTTGTTTCACTCATGGGAGTCGGACGGACAAGTACCACCCACTTTTAAAAAAAAAGATTAGTTTAGACCCCCATCACACTTTCACCATGTCAAAAATCAGTGCATCAGTTTATCCACTCACTCTGTTTTCAGATTGCTGTGTCAGTGCTTCACTATCACATCTGTTACGCTTGCTTATTGAGAGAATGGCCAAATCAATGAAACTCCATCCCATGTTTTAATTGCTACCTCACACCCAGGCAGATTCTCACACAGCGCGCACACACCACGAGCTGACCCTAGCTTGTCACGGATGCTCAGATGACATGTAGCTGAGGTATGTTACACACTGTCACAACAAGGTGTTCAAAAAATCAATGGTTTACTGAAAATCAAAGTTTGACATGTTACTGTTGCTCATAGCCTTTTTTAAGTCACACGTCAGCTAAGTGAGACAATTTGGCGATGAGCTCAATTTTAGTGTGCAAGGTTACTGACAGAGTGCTATGTCTTAATGAGGTTACATGTGATAATCGAGTTGTCAAAAACAGAAATAAGTTGCTGAGGTAAATGATCTAGACATATGTGTTCATACTGCAGCATAAGGGGGAAAAACACAACTTCTAGATGCCCTATTGCTATTTCAACTTCTATTTTTGCTTCAGACAATCAATGTAATGACAGGCTGTACTTTCTTTATGCATTGCACTTGTATGCACTGAAGTATTCCTTTCTTACACGCTAACAGCTCATTATCATGTACTATAAGAGATGTGACGTCCCTTTTGTTAGAAAGGCAGAATATGAAAGCATGCGTTAGATGACATAGTGCCAAATTAAGTCTGACGACATTCGCTTTTTTATTTTTACATATTCACAATTTTTTTGAGATTTGCCTTTATTCTTTCACAGAGTCAGCCGATCAGACTGTAAAATGAACATTTTCATAGAAAGAAGATGTTTGTGAAGAATATTGGAGTTTTTATTTTCTTTTTTTTGAGGGGTTACATCATCCTCTATTTCACCCACCTGAACAAAAAACATGTTCCCTTGCTAATGTAATTCTGTCTCATAACCTCATCTTTCACTGTGTCAGCGACTTCTTTACAGGCTGGGGAGTCAAATGCGTAGATATCCCAGGGACTGGTTTTGTGGCATAAACAGAACAACGAGTGAAACAGTTCCATGTTATACTTACAGGACAAAATTACTTGTTTTTCTTTCAAGGGCAGGCCAAAGTTTTAGCTTTGATGGAATATTTCACCATCTGCATTCAAATCTGTTCATTGTGAACTATAGTAGGCTGGCATACGCAGTAGCAGACATCTTGAGAAAATTTAATTTAATTTAATTAAAGTTTTTTTTGTTGTGTTTTTGAAAAATAGAGATGTGTTATCATGTTCTTTTAAAATCTAATTTGTTAACAGACATTTCGGGAATCTGTCCTCTAGAGGAGATTAGTCAGAATGGTGAAAAGTGTCAGTTTTTCTTTTGTCCTGCTTATTTTTCATTAAAACTTCATAAAGAGTAAAGAGAAAAAAACTGGAGAAAACCACTTTTTTCATCATCAATTAATAGTAAGTCAAAACATGTTAAGCATTAGCAATGATTCCTGAACAATCTCAGTGTAAAGGCTCATCTATGATCTATAATTTTCACTTATATAATCACTCACTATTTCACAATTTATATTAATACTTACACCCGATGACATGAACTCTAAGGAGAAAAGTTGCCCAGCATACAACTCAAAGCAGCGCTCTGTCAGTCCCAATGTATGGTTTTCATAGCGATTCTTAGCTAATATGTGTACATTACTAAAGAGGAAGGTAAAAATGAAAAGTATGAGCCCCTGTGTCTAGTTAATAACCAATGCCTAAATGTGCTTTGCAAAGCCAATACTGTCAAAACTGACGTCTTCAATTTAGGTCGGAATACTACTATATCAGATTTATTCTTCCAAATAAAACTGTACCACTGGCCTCGGTGATCCCTATCAAACTACTTGAACTACTTCTTTTAAATAAGGGGTGATTAATTTTCTCTTTAACACTACCTTTTACTGAATCAAATTTGGGGCTTTTTTATTCATATGTCGCACTGCTCTGTAATTGTTATTCTCCTGTTTTATCTGTCTTATTCTACTTTAGCTTATTTTTTATTCTATTTAACTCTTCTAAATATTTTTTCAAGCTTTTTATGATGTCTTGTGAAAGGTGCTATACAAATAAACTTGCCTTGCCAGCCTAAATTCACCTGCCTGCCTCGGCTCATCCCATACTGATGGCCTCGTCAGCCTAAAAATAGTTTGATGTGGTGGACACTCGACTGTTTCAAAGAAACCCACTCGGTTAAAAGCCTGCTGCACTGTAGATGACTGCCACAATCGTTCTCATACAACAATGAATCATAACCTAATTGATCTTTCTGGGAATTGATCACCAGATAAACAGCGGGGAGGAAAAAATACAGTAAATACATTTCCAATATACTGTACAAAATGAAATATACCATTGCCTGAACAGTTTTCAAAATGCTGCTTTTTTATTTTCTATTCCATTATGTACAGACAAAGTACATCCCGTTTATTACAAGTGCACTTAAGGTGCCATTATTCTGCAGGTATTCTATATCTGAACGTTCACTGGCAGTGTATCATATTGCCTGAGTAGTCTTCATTATAAGATAACAATAGCTGGTAAATGGTAACAAATACAGAGCTCGGTGAGTGGAGATGAGACCAGATAAGATATAATAAAGTTATACAGGTTTTATGCATTCAAGACTGATTAAATTACAGCCTAATGTTCTAGATTAACCAGTCTGTGATCACATAAAAAGAAGAACCACTTTCCAATAAAAGGTCCACCTAGTCCTGTCTGTAATTGCAACGCATTGACTGTATCACTGTAATTAAGCCTACATGGTTAAATGAGGTGGTGTACAATGAACATCCTACATCCTGAACAGCAGTGTGGTGACAGACAGCAGGACAGTGTAAGGCTTCCTCTGTTCTGTCGATGTATAAGAGCAGAAATTAGGTTCTTGCCAATTTCCTAGACATTGTTCATGCAGCACATGTTGGGAATCGACTCGCACTGCCTTCAGCTGTGTAAATTCCATTAGATTGATGGGTGCATGTATGTGTACAAATGAAAATGTGAGTGGATTGTCGAGTGTGCATAGGAGTGCATCAGACCATGCCACTGTCTACATAGTACAGAATCCATAGATAGCTGCCGATGCTGATACAAGATTATCCTCCGGTGGATTTCCACATTATACAACTCATCTCCTCCTGCAAAAGCCATACTGCACAACAGCATGAGCAAGCTAAACAAACTGATTGCTCAAGCGGGGATCCTATAGGCTGGATAACCATCTCTTTTTCCTCCACTTATTATTAGCCCTTTTGATATGAGGATAAACTTATTGGTTTTGAAACATGTTGATATTTTCAGCTATTGTGTTTTCAGTCAATAATTTGGCAACCTCCCAAATAAAATGACTTCAATCATGGACAAAGATTGTAAAGCAGTGGGACAAGAAGTTTTCAAGTCCTTAACTTCAGTAAAAATAAATTGGAATGCTCCAAAATAAATATACTAAATTTTGGATAAAATAGCTATGTGTAACATTAATGATGTCGCTTTGTAACTCACAGAACTCTGCAGGTTCTGCAAAGCATTTGAGTCTTGTTTTTAGCTCATTGTTGTTGATTTTTACAACCTGCAAATTACACTTACATCAACCCCATTTCCCACCTCGAACACCGTGAAGCTAAATAATAACAATAATAATTGTAATAAAAGCTGCATTATTGGCTACTTGGGTGCAGCAGCACAAGCTGGAATTGAACAGTTACTTATTACCCCCTTATAAAGTTGTCAAGGGGAGCATGCTAGTAAAAAGTTGCCTATATATGCATCCAGCAGATAGAGAGCATGAGAACATTAGCATTGATTTAGAGTGCTCATATTCACTCTCTTTTAGCTCAGTTTTGGTCTCCCCACTCCTGAGAAAGATATAAATGCGCCGCTATTTTCACTCGCTACTTGCAAATATTTTTTGTCTGCCTTTTGGTGCTGGGCAGGTAGCACAATGTTGATAAAAAATTGCATAATGTTCAGAGTTTCTACACTGAACAGTGAAGCTTTGGGCCATAAAACCCAAAAAAATATCTGAAAGAAGCTAAAAAGTTCCCAAAAACTGAGGGGAACTGAAGAGTTGTTGATGAATTTTCAGTTTAAAAATATGGAATATAATGAATTAAATAATGAATACTATTTCTATATAACTAGAGAATAGCACATACTATTTTTATAAATGGATGATGTCAAATCTCAATCTGATAATATTTCCTAGTGGACATTATAGAGTAGAACTATGAAAGCAGTATAACATGTAAATATTCAAGTATAGTACCTCAAAACTACATACAAATGGCGTAATTAGATATTTGCAGCTTGTTACAATACAAAATGATTTAAAGCAAATATATGAAATCCCCCTTCATTTAAATTCATAACAACCATACTACAAAAAAACAATTCATGATTATTATCTTGATTGCTATAGTTGTGACAGGATCATTGAACACCTATTAACAGATCATATGAAACGCTTTAATATATAACAAACTTGCTAAGCAGAGCAGTGTCTCGCCTCATTTAATAGTGCAGTAACTTCACACCATGCTGTCCAGCAGTGTCACATGATCTCTGTGACTGCTGGGCCATTAACACTGCATTTCTTAGAGGACACTTTTCACAGAGGCAACGTGTTAAGTTTCAACCTGACCACGCTTGCCTTATTTGACACCTCTGATTAAGTGGGCTGAAAGTTAAGTTCACTGCACTGCAGTATAGCCCAAGATGCACTGATCAGAATACAAGGAGATATATAACAGAGCTGATCCGTGGCATTCTGGCAGGTGGTTTCACTATTTGTGTTGATATGTAATGTTTTGCAGATACCATTTAATGTATAAAATGTTGTTTTTTTAATTGGAAATATTGTTTAAATTATTAAAAAGCAGGTCTTGCATAATAACTTTCTATTTTTTATAATGTACACACCAAAAAAATTATTATAGAAGAAATAACAACTATTAATACTGCAATCTAGTATCAGCTTATTCTTGCTAAAATATCCAAATCAGCAGACTTCCACAAGAAGACTTTAGAGCTGAGGTGGGGTGAAGTAATTGTTTTGACAGTCACAAGTCAAGACCACTTCTAAGCCCTCTGTTTTGAGTCCTAACCAAGCCCTTTCCCCAAATGTAGCACAATTTTATTGTATTTATTGTATTAACAAGCTACCTACTTTGTGTAGTAAATGTATATATATTTTTAAATATCTATTAATAATGTTCAAATAAATGATATAACATTTAAAAATCTAAATAATCCTGTGTGTCTTGGTTATTATTCCAGGGAGTAGAGTAGCAGTTGGAGATCATTAAATCATCATTCGTTTGAATCTCTTACTGAAACAAATTGTCTTTAATATTAAAACATTTGTAACAACACATGAAAATAACTAAAACCCCAAGACTGAACTGAAATCAATACTTTTTGTTGGCTGAGAGCCAACTCGTATAAGACTTGACAATGTTGATGCACTCTTTGCACTCGGTCCAAGTGAAGTCAAGATGTAGTAGAGTCAAAGTGAAGTAGTAAGTTGTTGTTTTTTTTTAACTTTTGTCGAATTACTTTTTGTTAAAGTAATTAGATTCATGACTTGAGTCTGACAAGTCCAAGAATCCAAATCATGTGACTTAAGTCGACACCTTTGCCTTAAACTTTGAACAAACACTGAACCCCCTACAGAGAGAAGCCGCAATCAAGCATCTCAAATAAAACACAATGCAGATAAAAAGTCTCTACAACAATGTATACAAAACCACCTGATACGGTATAGAAACGGCATATGACTAATTTACATTCCAGCTGATGTAGCTGCAATATGCACACAGAATACACAAAGCATTGTATCTCCGCCACTGTGTATGCAATGACATGACGGGCATAATAAAGAGCACTGCAATTGCTGGAAACTTAAAATAAAATAAATGCATGCGTGAAGATGAATGCTCAGTTGTTGTTTAAGTTTCTTGAGGGAAAATACATGGATGTGTTGTTGAGAAACCATAAGGTGTTCAATTGGGAAATGGCTGATGGCATTCATCACTTTTTTTTTTCTTTTTTTGTTGTTTATCACAAAATTATCTATTGTGAAAAATGTTACAGTGAAGATGACATAGTTCCATACTGGCACCACCAGCCTTTTGAATGTTTGATTATGTTAAAGCAATATAAATCCTCATCCATCAGTGCGATGTTGAGAACAATAAAATCAATATTTAGATAATAACAAGTAATTCGGAAATACATTTAAATGAAATCCACAGACATAAGCCATCATTTAAGATGCATTAGCAAGATATATCCGCTTTATAAATCTAAAATCACACAGTAGGATACAAACAAAGATAGCAGGGTTTCCAGAGCCATGCCAGAGTGGTACAACTGGTAAAAAGACAGTGTACAGGAGCTAACAAATAAGTGCTAACCATTAAAAGCCTACTTGACATCACTAACAAGATGCAATAAATCTGTCAAGTATGATGGACAGAATATCAGCTGCGGGAAACAGGGAATAATAATGGTGGGGAGGAGTAATGGTGTTATGCTTCAGCTGGTTTCCTTGTTAGCTGGCGAGTATTCCCTGAACGCCTTGGTTGTTGTTTGCAGTGATGGCAGATGTAGAAAAAAGGAAGCAAGCTGTCCATGTTAATGCTTATTTGTTGACGGTTTTCGACAAAATTTCAAATTAAATACCCTTCAAGTACTTCTGCAGTCGAAAATTTGAGAAAGCTGTGACGCCAAAAAAGACATTTATTTACATTTGGAATGAAACAAACAACATCAGCATAAGGGATTAATGCAAGGGGATTCAATTACTACCAATGAAGGTATCTATCATTCTGCCCACAGTGGACAAAACATTCCCAACTCCTTTCACTAGAACACAATCTCATACAATACCGCCACGAATCACAGCGGCACATCTATTAAAAAAAAAAGAACAAAAGAGGCTGTGTTAAGGTTGGAGAGGCATTTTTCACAGTAGGCATTTTGACTTGTAATAGTGGGAAAACACAATGACTCCGTTCTACACAAGCGTCCCTGTCAGCCATGACAGAGTGACAGTGAGCCAGCATGCACAGTACCAGGACCCTAAAACTGAAGCAGCTACAGTAAATGGAATTCAGCCATTAATTCATTAGATTTTTTTTTCCAACTACTTTTTCCTACAGCTATTTAAATTTAATGTGGAACCTCAACATAATGCTTTCCACATCAAAGCATCCCACAAAGTGAGGAGTCTCGGTGAACATTATTCATTTATAAACAACAGCCCATGCATTGTAATATTTGCTAAAATACGACTGCCTTCATTACAACACATTCACTGTTGTAAACATCATTTTAAGCCCTCATTTATAGATTTCAAGCAAAGTGTTTTCATTGACATCAAAAATCAGAAAATCTGAATGCCTTTATTGTCATTGTATCATTATTAGCTATACGACAAAATTTGGAGTGCTACCCTTGTACAGTGCCGCAAAATAAAATCACATCCTCCAAACATTCATTCAGACAATACAATAAATAAATGTAGCAGTTAATACTGCTGTGATAAAATGCACGGTAAGAATATTGCACATTGAGTAATAATGGTCCCACATTAATAAAGAAAACATTCATCTTGTATGTTTGAGTCCGTTCAAGGTGCTTATTGTTGTATTGGAAAACTAATTCAGCATTGTATACCCATAATATTTTCTAAAAAAGCATTCAATTAAGCACAGCAGGACCTTCGTTGTTGTCAAAAACTGGGACCTACATTACCCGCAATGCCACTCGACCAACACAAAATCCCTTTCAAGCTGACGACTTTAAAATGCAGCAAATAGTGATTTGATTGTGGGTTTCAATGCAGCTGCCAACTGTGGCTAAGAGCCTTGGTCAAATCAATGTTTTGTATTTGAAGTCAATTTCTGATCGTGTGGCAAAAAAGATATCATGATATGTTGATTACACTGAAATAAAACAAGCAATCAGAAAGAGTCAGACACAGCAAAAGAGAGGTTTTACCAGCTAAGGCGAAAAAAAGAATAGAAAGTCTATCTATTCCACTGCACTCCTTACCTGGTGATGGCAGTAATGCATGTTTCTGTTTTTTGCCCAAGTTAACAATAAGACAGAGGAACAGATCTACAGTAAAAACGTTTTCTTATTGTTTTGGCTTTTCACTTTGGGCAGCTAACTTTGAATTAACCTGAAAATCATTCTGGGAAATGAGAGATGAGCATACAAAAAAGAGTAAAGACAAAAAAAACCCAAAACAAACAAACAAACTGGAATCTCAAAGATTATTAGATATATTTGAACCTAAAACCATCTGCTTCCCGTCTCCCACGTTGCCAGTGTTAAATTAAAAACAATGAAAAAACTAAAGGTCAATTGACTTACCATTGTATTTTAAAATATATAATTAAGCAATATAAAACACATATCAATTGCTAACAGAGGAGGAGGATTAATCCCTGTTTCAATGTATTAGGAGGTTAAAGAGCAGAACCTCTATTATCGTCATAGTTTTGTGAGTACTGTAGAGTAAAGACCAGCATTGACTGAAGCTGGAAGAGGAGATGAAGTGGACATGTTTGTACTACCCACACCCACATTGTACCATCAATATTTTGTACCTGCCCACAAAGCTCAGTGCCTGTCGGTAAACAAGACCGCCTCCTCATCCTCTCTGGAGGTTCATTAAAATTTTAATACCGGCTCTCCCTTGTCAAACAGTGCGCTTTGCTTTTGGGGCCTTACAATCCCATAAATATGATGAACCTCAGCTGGAGTGACCTGTGCAATGTAGCAAATGGCTTCATCAAATCTGAAATATGGTTAAAGGGAAAAAAGATGCATAATGTGTGCCTGTGTGCCATCTTTCAACTTTTTAATTGAACAGAAAGTTTGTCGCCCATCACATCTTTTCACCCCTCATTAAGCAAAAAGAGGAGATATTTTATAATTGAAGTAATTTCAATGTCTAGCATGCACATTTTTCTTGTTTTTAATCCAAAACTGATGCATTTCTATCGTTTCTGTAATATATTTAATTCACAACTTGATGTGGCTCTAATTGTGTGGAACTATATAGTACCTCCAATTAAAATTGGAGTGTAAATATGTTAATCTCTCAGAAGCCTACCATGAATGATGAGCAGTTCATACTTGCAGGCAGATCATGACTTATTTACGCACATACTTCGACCTTATTGTTGCGACACGGAGTTGGATTGTGGTGAATTATCTTTCCTCCTGTCTCTTCTGCCTCTGGTGATGAATATGAAATGCGACCTGTGGTACGTGAAGATGTGGAATGAGAGTGGTGACCTGACCCTGTGCTTCTCTCGGAGCTTTTCTTAGTCACAGCCTCGCCATGAAATGCACTGCCACTTATTAAACATGTTCCAGCTAAACAACCCTTTCAGATCCTTCACTGATTGCATGGGCCTAGCTATAATTCACCCCAGCCTTTCTTTAACCTACATACTTCAGGTCATTTCCAGCTATGGAGGTCATTCCTTCCATTATGGATACCCTCATGAAGACATCTCAAACAGGGGGAAGCAGTCTGATAATGATTGTATATATATATAGGTATATGACTTACCTATATGATGAGAGGACCATCAGTGACCACATTGGCAGCACATGGAGAAACGAAGGAGAGAAAAAAAACATTAGCTGTGTATATAGTGTGTATATATATATATAAAAAATAAAAAGAAGAAGAATAGAGAATCAAGTTCAAGCTCATGCACAGGGAACAGATTCACACTCCTGAGGAGCACAATATTGTCATCTTGAGAGTGGCAATGATCGCACTCGCCTCCTTCATCATCCTCTCCTACAGGCACTCTATGAGTCACTGCAAAGAAACCTCTCAACCCCACTCCCGCCCCCCCCAAAAACACAGACAGTCTACATGGACAACAGCAGTGCATCTCTCCCTAACCGCCCATTTGCGACAAAAGACATTTCCTGCTTTAATTATCAACAGTAGCTTTGAGTGAGTAATTGTTTTAGCAGTTATTATATATGTGACTGGTTTAATATAATTTGCCCTTTGCTTCCAGAAACAATTCTTCCATTTTGGGCTCCATGGAAATAATGATAACATTTTCAATCATGGCATATGAAATAACAGTGTATGTTGTAATGTATCATTATGATAATTAAACGGAAATGTGTCCACGTGAGTGATCTTAAAAGCTAAAACGACCCAATGAGAATATACCTGTTTGGGGCTAATCCAGTGAATGAAATCATGATAAAACAAGATATCCCATCACATTGATGACAAAAAGCTGTCCTACCCACTAATTGTTTGTAATAACTGTGAGCATGACATCATTAGTTCATCAGGACAAAACAAACAGACCTCCAGAAATACACACATCCAGAAATAAACCAAATCATTCACACTGCTTCTCAGGCAAGAAAACAGATGTGAATGTTATTTCCCAAACTGCCTGAAGTAAATATCAACAAAAATCTCACAGAGCTCCTTCATCCAACTCTGACCTACTGTACATTTACTGAGGATGTGGGCTCATGCAGTTTTCTTTTTTTTTAAATTTTCTTTTTCCAAACACTAAGTTTAGTAGCCGTCATTTTACCTCATAGGTAGGGTGATGGCAAAAACTACAAAATGAGAATAAAATTGAAAAATAAAAATAAATAAAATCTTTTTTATAAAAGATAAATTAAGCCTGTGCTGGTGAGTTAAAGCAGTGTAAAATGTTTTAACAAGAGTCCAACGATAATATGCTGCTCAACAGATTTTCAAGCAGCCCTCTGAAGAAATTAATGTGTCATTTGTTCGGTTGATGTTTTATTAAAGTCTACAGGTAAAGACATATTCACCTCCTGTTCTTTCTTATATATTATATATGATATTATAGCTATATATAGTTTTGCAATGTTCAGTTTATTCACATCAGCTGTAGACAGGTTCTGTTTTGTTTTTTCACATATTTTCTGGGTTTCTTTGTTCCTTAGTTTCAATTTCAGAAGTATAATAAAACAATTAAAATAAAAAAGTGCCAATAAATAACTAACAAGTTGGTTTGAACCACAAAGGAAGTAGAAACCAGGTTGTTTCAGAGCATGTACATCGGGAGAGAAATTGACCTTTCTATACCTTGTGCATAAAACTTACAAATGCATAAAAACAATACTTTTTTTTAAATAAATATGAGGACAATTTTGCTACACTATAAAAAAAGCAGTACTTTAAGTTGCTTTATCCGTCATACTTATGCAGTAGATCCTCTTGCTTATTTCCCTTAATGAAGCTAGAGTGCATTTAGCTTTACATTTAGCCAAAAAATAAAAATAAAATTAAAAAGTACCACTAACTATTAATTGTCAAAGAATGATTGCTATGACTAAGAATGAATCAGACCTACAGGGCAAATTGGATTTGAAATGGATGCAGTTGAGACAAGGATAATAAAGCTGACAGCCACTTTGGAGGCTGTACAGGAACAGGGCTTTTAAAACTGGTCCACAGGTGCTCTCTGCCAAAAGGTTAATGTGGCTCGGTACTCAGTATGTGGGAGTAATTACGAAAAGGGAAGACATCACATTAATGTTTGGAAAGCTGAGAGTATATCGCCTTTGTAGCACTCAAAGCCAAAACAGAATTTAAGAGATCAAATTTGTAGAAACAATGCACTTATTTGGCTGAAAATAAGAATATGTATTTATTTTTAAGACTTGAAATGGTAAATAATTCACATTGTGGCTGTTTATACACTGTAATGATCTTGTGAAAGACGAGGAGTTTGTTTATAGGGCAAACACGCAATGGCGCGGCATTCCCTGAGGCTATCCTGTGCAATATCTGCAGCAGTCTTATGGGCTCGTACTGCACTGCCACATGCTATCCATCCATCCATACACTGCAAGAAGCTCAAAGGATATATGAGCGTGTGAGTCAGGGAGTCTGAACGTGTGAACCTCTGCATGAAAACTGTACAAGTTAAATCAAGCACAATGAAAAGGCCCTGTTCAAAAAAATCACACAAAAGAGAGTGTGGGGTAAAAAGGGACCGCAGGGGTACAAAGTCTATGCCTGAAGAGTAAGGGAGTGGCCAGTGACTTTAAGTGAAGATAGAAATCTGACAGACAGTGCTGTCTGTCTCGCTTCCGTTGACGCAGCTCATGCAGAGCTCATTCACAATGCAGTAACATGGATAGTAATAAAAAAGGAACGTTGCCACAGTGTTGATGCTGGAGTCTGAATGGATGATGACAAGCCTGAGTCATATTTGTCAGATGCAAAAAAAGTTCAGCCTTTTCAAACTTTGTGCTCAACATGGACATTCTTCAGAGAAATAAACAAAGATGGACAGACAATGCAGCTTCACATATATGAAAAGCAGAGCGTTGTTTGAAATGTAGGATTCGGTTCACTTGTAAAGGTCTGGCCAACTGAAATGTCACTTTCTGTGCCGCTGTGCACATAATTGGAAAAGAACAGATAAAGTTTACAATTCATCATGAAGTGAAACAGATTTCAAATGACAAGAGCATTATGAAGTGTTGCAGGGTACGTTATTGCCAGTGTGACAGGTGATTTGGATTTATTTATCCTCCAACAACTCATTTTAGTTCCATTTGGTGCTTGGCAGATGGTAATTTTGGGCCTTGGCTTCAGTCCATCAAAGAGCAAATGTCTGCAAGGAAAACTCTGAAGTCACATTATAATAACAGGCCAACTTACCAACAGGCAGAGTCAGCCAATTGCCTAAAGCCTTGTGTGTCAAAGGGGGGTTTTGCAGTTTTATTTTCTTTTTAAAATACAGACAAAATAGTAGTTCTTTCTTTTAAATCCAGCAAGCAGTACTGCACAACTCTTTTATTAACCTAAACCACCTATTACAGCTAAGAATATATTTGATTTTATAGATTTTAAATATTAACAAAAGGTAACATACATCCATTGACACTCATGAATTGTTCCACACGGCAATGCTACCTGTTGGAGCATAAAATTGACCAGCCTTTTTGATCACACACATGCTCAGTATATTTCTAGTGAAGTAAATTTCAAGTAGTGTTACCTGTGTTGTGTACATTTTGGTACACACAGTGACTGGCTTGAGGTTAAACCGAGTCAAATTGAAACTTCTACATCAATCTCCAGTGCTGAGACAGCCTTGAACAAGAGACCTGTCTGCAGCATTACAAGCGGCAGCCGGTGGCCCACATGGGATCTTTAATTCATGATCCACCACAAAATTGGCTGTAGATTATGTTTAAGATGGTTTTTTGTTTTGGAGAGAGAGAAGCATGCAGAAAATATGTATATTTAGTTTTCAAGCGGGATTGTACAAATGAATCCCTGTATAGACATTACACACCCTAATGCCCTTATAAAAGTGAGCACACAGAAACTCAAATAAACAGCATCCCAATCTAATAAGCAATTCATTGCGTGTCCTGTAGACAGTAATACACAATGCCGCTTTAGTATTATAAAATTGATCATTCCCATGATTCCCCAGTAGAGCAAAGATGGACTTGTGCCTACAGCTAACTGAGGGGGAAATGGGGAATCTGGTAATGTGATAATAAATAGACTTCCCTGTACAATGCAATTTATGGTTTCCTCAAAGGCTCCTGCGGTACCTTTGATTTGTAAGACTCCATGTGTAGTTTGCCAGCATCCTAATACCGAAGGGGGGCACAGGCAGAGAAAAACAGGGGAAACACTGGAGGATCTTAATTATGCAACTTGAGCCCGAGTTACAGTACTACTTGCTGCTGCAGCTGTCTAAAAGCAAATCCAAATAAAAATAGTGGACTACATTTTTTTCCAGAAACAGAGGACAAAACACTGAATTTGACAGCCACAAACCTGCAGAGGTGCTGTTACAAACCCGAGCACCCCCGCCCCCTGCCCCCCACCCGTCACGGTGGCTTTAGCGTGTTCTGTCCCACAAATAAAGAAAAAAGGGGATACGCAGATTCTGCATGGGCAAACACGTCACCGCACATGCTCAGGGACATGCTTGACGCCCTTTTAGAACATTTTTAGAACATTTTCATTCAACCCACTCCAGTGCTCCACTATGTTTATTGACCCGAAGAATTTGTGCACTGTAAAAAAAAAAAAAAAAAAAAAGAGTACAGTTTTGTGGCAGTGTGACAGGCAATTAAGGGCAAATCATATCTGGACAGTGTCCGTGGCTTGAGGGGAAATATGAACAGAGGAAACATGAGAGGAGCAGGCTTACAGTACAAGACCTGGCATCAATGAGTGTTTGCTTTGTATACTCTGGATGGTGTCCCACTTTGCCATTTAGTAAGTGTGGCCTTTTGTCACAGTTTCTGTTTGAAATTATGCATCAACATTTCACGAAGACACAACAACCTGCAAAAATAAAGACCACAGGTTTGTGCTATTCTGAGACTAAAACAGTTGTTTTCATACTTCAGTTTGTTCCTCCAAAAAATACCTGATTTTATTTATTGTGGCTATATTCTTTGGCACAGCACACCAGTTGGTAGGGTTCAGTTTTAATCAATATAGCTGCCTTCACAGGTCACATAAAACAGTGTTTCACTGTCACTTTATGAGCATAACTACAAGATGAAGCATTTTTTTAGGGTCCAGGTACATTTTCTTTTCACTTGAACATATAACTTCATTGATCTTACATTAGGTTATGAGTACACAAAGGTACTGTGGCTCAATGGATCAGGTTCAGTGACACTGACAGAGGGTTGAAGCTGCTGCTGTTGTGCTGTTAACGTGCTCCTTTAGCAGCATGATATATGTCTAGACAAGGTGCTAGCGACATTGTGACATTTGGAAACTTTGACATTTTTCCACCTGTCTGCAGCTGAGAAATAAAATCATACCCTCATCTTTTTGTCTATGTTGAGCTGAAGCTGTGAAGCAAACTGGACCACAGCTCACCCTCAATCAAAACAGCAACTTGTTCTTGAAAGCCTGGTGAAAATCAGTGACCGTTAAATATTTTGACAGTTTGCAGTGTGTCTGCACATAAGGTAACACTTGCATGTATAGTTTAGTAGTTGTGAACCGTGTGCCACTGAGACAAGTCAAGTCAAGCTGATTTATATTGCCCAAGATCAAAAGTTTGTATCAGAGGGCTTTACAGTCTGCACAGCAAACAACCACCTTTAAATTGTAAAAAAAAAAACACACAGACACACACACACACACACACACACACACACACACACACACACACACACACACACACACACACACACACACACACACACACACACACACACACACACACACACACACACACACACACACACACACACACACACACACACCACACCACACACACACACACACACACACACACACAAAAAAGGCAATCAAATAAAAGAAAAGACGAGAAGAATCTTCATCAACACCGACAGAAGAGGAATCCCTGGGCTGGGTTGGGGGAATATACGTGATCAGTGCTTGGAGTGATGCTGGTAAAATTACAATGAAGAGAAACAAAATTTTGCCCAAGAGTTTGCCGATTTATATCCCAACCTATCATGAAAGCAGCTGAGCTTCCCTAACACGTGAATATTTGATCAATTCAGCTGGTAAAGTCTATGGCTGGACTGAAATCCTGCAGAATTTTAGGCCTGAATGGCAGGAGGTCGAGAACAAATTAGGGCTAAAACTATTATTTTCCCTATCGATGAATCTGTTAACTTTCTTAATTAATCAATTACTGTAGTTGTGTGGCCTATAAAGGACAAAAGATAGCGAGTCACATCACTGCTTCTCAAAGCCCAAGATGACGTCCTCAAATGTGTTGTTTAGTCCCGACCAACAGATATTCAGTTTACTGTCATAGAGGACAGAGATACCAGTATTCATTTGAGGGGCTGAAATCAGAGAATTTGAACCGTATCAAAATAGTTGGTGATTAATTTAGTAAGTTGATAACTAATCAATTAATCGACTTATAGTTGCAGCTCTAGAACTAATTAAAAACATTATGAAGCAGCTCTAAAGCAGATTACCACTACTTTTCCAATGTCTCCTCCTGAGACATGACGTCTCACAGGAACCTGTTAGGATTTTCTCACCATGGGGTTGCAGCTTAACAACTGCAAAGATACAGACAAAACACATGTGGAAAGTAGTATTTATCTGCTATCTGTGACTCGCAGCATTGTCAATGCTAGACCTCAATATATTTCATGAGCACCGTCTCATGTGACGTTCCCTCCTGAGTCCATTGTCAGAAAAAACCTTCACAAAAGACCTAATTTATCTGGGACAGATCAGCTAGACCTTAATTCCCCTGACAGTCATCCTGATGAAATCCCCATAAAGTGAGTTCCACTACCACCTCACCTGTTCCTCACCCTCATCCTCTCCTCTTCCATCTCCAGTGCTTTAATCTACACTATCTATCAGTACTCAGTAATCAAAGTCTTAATTTTAAGAGTTGAAGGTGCATCGACACGCTGACCTTGATAGTTTAGCTGCAGTTTTATGTGTTTCAAGTCCATGCTGTGCAGCTTGGGAGGCAGTAAATTAAAATGATTTAGCAGGCATCTTCTTCCCGAACATCTGTGTGGTGGAGCTACCGCAATGTTTGTGTGCTCTGATTAATTGAACAGTACATGAAAAAGCCCCTGCAATTCCACAAAACCTCAGTGGGACTAAAACGATCCAATTATGGATAACAGCATCGACGTGACAATACAATGCTTGAGTGTCCTGGCTTTGGGATGGGTTGAATGTAACATACTGAAAGGGTTGGGCACATTTCCGTCGGTTTTCATGCATAGTGCACCGTATAGTTTTTAGGAACAGAACCCAGACTCAGATGCACTGAATAAATTGGGGCACAGCAGCTGCCATGTGTGATAACCAGTCATTAACATTAACTTAGAAGTTTGCTGAAGGATCGCCTCAACTTTAAACACAGCTGATCCTGCAGTATTGACCTTGACCATGCTGTCAGTTAATGTGATGCTTGCAAAAGTGTTGCAAAATGTCAGACTTTAACTTGGGAGATGCTGTCAGTTTCCAATTTCCAGCCACGAGTCAAGACTGTCTTCCTTATTACACAAGTACTCAACCCAAACCAAGAAGCAAGAAATCTTGATTCTGATTTTAATTTCAAGCTTCATGTGCAGAGTGTCACAAAAACAACAGTTTGTCAGTTGAGGAACTTCTGCAAAGAGATGCCATTTCTCTCTCCGAGCAACACTTATAACAGAATAGACTATTGTCTCCTTTCTGGTCGACTGAAGAATACAATTAATCAGCTACAATGAATTCAAAACTCTGCTGCACGAGTGCTGACTAAGACCAAGAGGAGAGCCCACACATTAGGCCTATTTTAAAGGTTGGTTTTTGTATTGACTTTAATTTTTCTTTTATCAATTTAAGGCACTACACAGCCTTGCACCAGAATACATCTCAGAAATGGTTTTGGTGTATGAAACCGGCAGGGCCCTCAGATCCTCTGGATCTCCTCTTTTAGCTGTTTCACAAAACGTAACAAAAACCTTCAGGGATGCTGCTTTTAGCCGTTAAGCTCCAAACAGTCTGAGAGAAGCTAATTTTAACATTTTACTATCTTACAAATCTCTTTATTTTCACACAATTTCAGTTTGTTTTTTTGGTATTTTTATTGCCCTGATTATTATCTTTTATTACTGATACTGTATTATCTTAATTTGCTTGTTTAATTTGTCTCTAAACTCCTTTTTCAACATCTTACATTTTGTCAATCATTTGGAAAGCTCTGAGTTGTGTTTTAATTGTTTGAAAGGTTCTTCAAATAAAGTTGGAGTGATTGATTGGTTGTTTTGTCTTTCTAACTGTTACCATTATCGTCCCCTATCCATAAACATGTGGCTATTGTTGTAACCATGGCAATGGAGGTCACCTCACCTTAAAGAAGTGAGGATTTTAACCCAAACCAAAATGTTTCACTAAACCTAACCCAACTTTAATCATTGTGCTGTCACATCATAAAACTGATTCATTTTTCAACAGTGATTTATAACAGTAAATAGAAAATGTGAACCATACTTTGGGGTTTCATTTGACTTCTTTGAGATGCTCTGTCAGCATATGACAACAGCACATCACTCAGGATAAGAGATGATCATTCTTCAAAGTTCCCACATGTCTTAACACTCACCTCCTTAAATCCAGCCATTCTCTTTTTGATTGAGGCAGTAAATGAGCATGACTGCCTTGCTGTCATTAAAATGAGCATATCTGCAAGACCAGATCTGTTGCATACACCAATACCTAATATTGATCTATTCTCACTGACTGTTCAGCATGTATACCATCTGATGCAGAATAATGACATGGGAAGACGTCACAGTAAACGTTTCATGGAAGAGTCAGATCTAAGGGAGGGGATGTACAAATCAAACTCTTATGAAGTACTAATGGGGAGTACCTTTGACACCATAAAACTAACTGACCAACTGAACTGATACTAATAGAAATGTTGAGAGAGTTAATGATTTGATGATTTTTGATGAGGTTGGTGATTTTGCATTAATCAAATGTCTGGATAAAGTGTCTCTGTCTCTGTCTCAGTGGAAAAGGACCAATCCCAATTCTGCTGACAACAGCATCAGCGGCAAAGGTCAGAGAAAGAGCCATGTGTCCAGCCATCTGGTCCATGCCAGCCACTGCAAGAACCAGGAAAGGGATTTCCATACACTAAAACAGAGCATAGCTGAGTTAATACAGCTGAGTAGATTAACCTGGCCAAGCCCTTGACTGGGTGAGTCTCCATCGTCTCCCAAATAATCAGGGAATCTGCTGAAAAGACTACAATCAGGACAGAGTCGGGTTGCATTCAGACTACACAGAAGAAGGAGAGGACCAATAGGTGAGCACCAAAGTATTTAGCAGTGAACCAGTGGTTTGCGAGCTTGGGATCCCACTGACACTGGGAACATAACAGCAGACAAGGTTCACTGACTTAACACCGAGTCTCCAAAGAACTGTGTTTCAATTACTCGCAGAACTTGTAGTTGAACAATTATTCTGGACAATTCAGGATAATTTCAGGTCTGTAGTACTAGTGGATAATCAAAAGGACCGTGCATAATAAATGAACCTTACCTGTCGCATACTGAGACTGCTCGCCAAGATAGGACAGGAGTCACAATATTAAGCCATATGTTTGAATATACAAGTCGGGCATCCATGAACTTAGATATGAACCACAAGGCTACAAGCAACTGACAACCCTGAACAGACTTTTCAAATAAGAAGAAGACATAGACATTGATTAATTGTTGTCTTGTAGTACATACATCAGATGATAATCCAATAGTTAGGACCACTGAAATCATTACTTTTCAATCATGCTATGTAAATGCTCATTTTTCCACAGGGCTATTTTAATTAATCATTCATAGTCATATAAATTAAAAAATAACTGCTCGTGAATTATTTGAATTTTAATTGGCTCTTCTCAGAGTCAGGTAAAATATGTGAATTGAGATGTTTAGTTTTATTTCTATGACATCTGTTCTGATTAGGTGAGCTAAGAAAATGTATTCAAATATCTACTGATAAGATGTCTATGGATTTATATTAGCAGGTCTAAATATTTGATATTCACGATAATGCACTATTTACACTACATTCAATCATCACATTATTACATTAAATTAATTATTAATTGTTATATAATCTATTCATACTACCCTTTGTATATTTTGACTCACATGCTTAACTGATTAACGCAGGTGTATGTTCCTCCAACTCTGAAGGATATTATAGTAAGTAATTATTGTTGATCTTTTGACAATTTGGTCATTTATGAGCAAATTTTCCAGCTGTCGCCTCGTCAGGCTAACCTCTCATCAGTGGCTGTTTACCATGAAAATCCCAGCACAAGTAAACTATCTTCTAGCAAGTTATCTGTGTTATGACTTGGGCCACGGTTTTGTGTTTGGCAGACTCATCTTATCTGGATGTGTGATGGACACTGCCAGGATAACTAGTCATTACTCAATTATTTTCTTCAGATATGGAGTGTCACTCCCTGTGTAAGAATACACTTTGACTGTACCCATGTCTCCTTAATCTTAATGAAGTTGTCAATAAATCGTTTTGCTTTAAGGCATCCAAATCTTGCTGTGGTTCTGAATCAGCAAACTCAAGTTTTCTACAATAACAATGTGATTTTCTGCATTCCCATGAAAGACAGCGGAGGCACGTAAAAAGAAGGACATTGTTGATTCAAATTGTGTTTAGTGAAGCAGATGGGATGCAGGTTTTACTGTAAACTCAGTGGACATGAAATGAAAACACACCTTTTTTCACATTATGAAAACACATCTGTTCATAATATTTAATATCATTTTGAGGGCTACAATTCCATTAGGATTTGCAGATTCTCTTTTGCTTGGGCCTGATTGACAGATGACTAGCCTTATGTGCAGGTTTGCTTTACAAACAAACAACAAAAGGTTCAGACTCACTGCTTTACCACCATTCCAGATGATACCTCTGAACACAGACATTCACTGCCATATGTAACACAAATTGACATCACACGGGGCATGCTGCCACACACAGAGGCCTACAGAGGCAAATTTTTCTGTTAAAAAACAAAGCCGGGGATAAGACATCACATTCCAACCAAGTGGGACATCACGTCTTCGCCTCAGCCGTGATCAAATAATTTTTGTGATCTTGCTTTGACATGTCAGAGCGTTCCTCTAGGTTACTCACTGGAGCTGAGCTGCCGCATTCCCATGAGGTGGGGAGTAGGCGCCTGTCCAACCCTTCCCTCCGTCCTGCAATCCTTTGCCCAGCCCAGCTTTTTATAGCCCCAGTTCTTTGACTTTTTTGTTCTCTCATCCATACAGCCTATTTCTTCACATTTGCATCAGTCTCTTCTCTGAAGTTCACTGCTCACTCATCCTCCGTCTCAGACTGCTGCCCCAGGGCCCCGAGGGTGGACCATTAACACAGGACTAGGGATTAAGGGACAGGCTTTCCCAGCTGAAGATCGTGGACAACCTGGACCACTCAGTGCACAGCCGCTGCACAATGCGCTGCCACTGCATTAGACTGACCTGAAACTATGCATGACAAAAAAAAAAAAAGTGCAGATATGCAAGCAAAGTGCGGACATCACTTAATTAGAATTAGACCAGTATAGCTGTTGGCCCCTTTTCAGACATAGTAGTCTCTTACTTGTTCAGTAATGGTGTTTTTTGATTAGTTCTACATTTAAGAGTAGAAATGTATCCCTAAGTTTGACTGCAATTAAATGAATGTGGTAGGTCACCCTGACATAAGAAGCTACTAACCATAAAAAAATGTCATTAGTCTGGGTGTGAAATCTATTGAAGAAATGGATGTAAAAGGAGGTTATTTTAGAATATTTCAAAGTATTAATACACCCAGTCTCATATAGCTTTAAACAAAACTATATTAGTGAACTCTACTTTAGCTAATGCACACGTGCACAATTACTCACATACACACGCAAATACACATGCTGCTCTGTGTTCAGATGTCCTTGGATGTTTCACCTTTAGGGTAAGTCAGAAAGTGTAGTGTGGGAAGAGGAAGGTAGTCAGAGTCATGGTGCGCCTGCAGGCAAACACACTCCCTGTCCCAATTTTTGTTTGTTTGTTTTATTTATTCTATCCACATTCAAAAACGTCTCCCTCTTTCCACCCTACACACTATCTATCTGTCCAAGAGAGTATCTATCAAATAGTCTGATCTGGGGAGAAATTATGTCATTCCAAGTTCAAAAGTGTACAGTGCTGCGGCAAGGAAGGAAAACCTGAACAATGCATTTTTAGATACTGAAAAGAAGCTAAGTGTGCGCACATTTGCAGCGCCTGTGGCTACTCTCAGGATGCTATCAGACCAGAGTGCAATTTCCATCTGGGTGGAAGAAATAACAGGCTTGAGTATACAGTAAATGACTTCATCTACCCAGACAATTTCCCTAAAGGCATGATAAATCCATACATTCATTGTTTTGTACATATATGGCCATTAAGTTTGACAAGGCAACTCAAAAAGAAAAACAGAAAGTGACTTTTTCTAATTCCTTTTTTAAGCCTTTACTATAAGAAGGACAGCCCAGTTACTATTTTTGTAGTTGTAGTATTTTTTATTGTAGTGTTGTTTTTTTATTGTAGTCTGTGCATTTAAGGCTTTTATTAATCATAACCATAAAAAGGGCAGTCTGCCATTGAGCTGTCATTTTGGAATTCAGAATAACAGAACAAAAAAAAGAGGCTGTTTTAATTATACCACACTTATAGTGTTTAAACATTAAATCTAAGGACTGTATAAAGGAGTCTAATCAGTAGATTTACTTAGATTCGTGAATCAGATAAAGAATTACACAATGCCTACATGTTGTGGTATAGTAACTGACGGTATTTGAGAACCTATTGAAACATGGTTCATATTCCCTTTGAATTTTTATTCCCTTGAAAATACAGTTAGATGAGAGTGGGTGGTAATCAAGGCATTCAACTGTGAAATTTCCTTCTCATTTGAGAACATATTAACAATAGGCAGAAATAGCGACACTGTGCATGAAACAAGCTGCGCTGGGCAACGACTAAAAGGCGATTGGGTGGCTCCAAATCTGTCACTTCAGATTCCATAAGGCCATGTTGTTTTCTGGTATATGAGGGAGAAATAAAGAGCGACTGTGAAAAAGGAAAATACTGACAAAACCTTTTGCCGTACAGTTAGTTTAATGTGGATGCATCTAAAGAGGCGGGTGAGGTAACAAAAAAACAAAAAACAAAAAAAAATCGTAATGGATTATTTAACAGGACACATCCGCTCTGCATGGCTGCTCACCGGCTGTTACACCGCCTGCTTTTCTCCGGTGTTACTGCCAAGTGTCTCGCTGTGACAGCTGGCACACCTGATCTATCTGATTGGATTAGTGCAATCAGTGGGCAGTGTGCTTAAAGCTAACTGGGATGGTGGTGGTGGTGGTGGTATTAGTGCTGGTGATACTGTTAGTCAGGTATGAAAATAGTGCAGTTCTTCTGGCACACACCAAATTCAGTGCTCAAGTCTTTAGTGTGTAAGAGACTGAAAATTGGCAGCATGTTGACATATGAGGAATCCTCGGTTTAACTACTAGTGTAGATGAAGGATGGAGATGTACAGTCCCGCAGGTTAATAGTTCAGCCACTCATGCTTTGTTACATGAATGTGTGTTCTTGAAATAAAACTGGAAACAATCTTCAGGCTGATACTCGACATAATCAGCACAATCACACTGGCAGGAAACCGACCGAATACTGTATTATCAACGAGTGCAATCAACTAAAATTAACTACAATACGGGCAAACACACTTTAAGTCTGAAGTGGATCAGTATATGAGGAAATCAGTACTGTGAGATAACAACTCAGGATATTGGACGTAGTTACAGCTTTTTATATCACTGCTAGTGGTGATAGCAGGATGGCAGGGCTCCATGGAAAGGTTCAGTGCAGTCCTGTCCCATGTTTATAAGAATTAAGATGTGGTGAGGGATGGACTATGATCCAACAGACTGTAATTAGGGCTGAATGATTTGAGGAAATTGCTATTTATCTGACGGATACTGGGATTTAAATTGAGAATATTGTCTATAATTTAAATAACAGATCATACTGATTGTGTGAAGCATATTCACAAATTGTCTTTTGTTTTTAAATGAACAGAATAAAAATAATAATGCAGCTGCTTGTTGAGGAGTTCAAATTGGTAATGAGTGAATAAGGGAGTTATTTTGGACACAGCTTTGGTAAATCAGATGAATTTGAATGTTTTGATTGGACTGATGGCAACTCTGTCCTGTAGCTCCTAACTTTGACTGACAAGACGATCAGATTCATAACTTAATATTTGATGTCAAATATGATGTGCTTAAAAGTTCACCAGCTGCTAGCTACCTCTGAAACACACATGAGGTTATCACCTAGATTGTTTATGTAGAAAATTAGCCTGTTGTCCACAGCACTCCCTAATTGTTGAACCAACAGAAATAATTCAGAGTGGCGTTTCCTCTTCCACTAAACCCTATTAGGCTAAGTGTGGATATACAGATACAAGCTAAGTGCTTTGTGTTAACTCACAGAATAAATGTTAATTAACTACAGCTCAGTAAGTCTACTAGTGACAGTTATCTGGAGGAATCGACAATTTAACTTCAACTTGCTAGAGCTTATTAATACACTGTTAATTATGATAGTTATTATAAAAATTGCAGCTCTTGCAATATGAAAATTACTATTTTTTTTCTATTTTGTGATTTGAACAATTGATTTGATTATTATAAACAACATTAAAACATAAGAATGATCCAAAACAAATCTCATCTGATTGTCCACATGCAGTGATAATGATAAACCAGCAGTGGCTAAGTCACATCCAACTGTGTTATATGACTGTTGACAGCTTTCCGTCTCCACTGTGGTTGCTGAGCTACTTTCACAGACTGACAAGCTGAAATTCGTCCCTGAATCCTGGAGGTGCCATTTCAGAGCTTTTAAGGTAATAAGCTTAAAATTCTAAGGTTATATTAAAGTGGAACTCCACCGATTTTACACATCAAAGCCTGTTTACAGGTCTTAGGGAGTTCCACTGCATATGCAGGAAAACTTATGCCTTTTGTGGCTCCAGAGGGAGCTGTGTGAAGCCCACTCCTCATCTCTGCGTGAGGCTAGCTGCTCATGGCTACATGAGCCACTACTAGCATAACACACCTGAATCTGTAAGGGAACTGAGTCAAAGTGCATTCTGGGTAACGTAGGTGCCAGAGGCGGAGTTTAACTGATGTTTACCTTTTCCTTTGCAAGCACTGCAATCAGTGTAGATGACTGCTACAGCTGCTGATTTGATATTACTAAAATTAATTAGAAATCTTAAGCCAGATGTAATGATTACATATGATAATTCTCGGTTTGCCGGATATTCAGGAATTTCTTACCAAATTATTAGGCTGCCAATACAAGGTTCTTTGGTCTGAAGGACTGTAGTTTCTAGAATTAACAGCTGACAAAGCAGCAAAGAAAATATAATGCTCAAAATGAATCTTTAACATATAATACTCATCCAAAGTTCCAATTTATCGCTCCACAAGATCTGCTCAGTACCAACAGAGTGTAATGAGGTGGAATGACCTACTTTAACCAACACCTACAGCATGTGTGGCCTCCCAGAAATGAGTGTGAAGTCAGAAACTCAAAAAGACAGAGAGAGTGACAGTAGCTTAATATAGCTGTCTACTTCTTCTTATACAGAGCTGCAGCGCACTGAGGCCCGGTGTAACTGCAGCTACTTTAATTAATTCACACTCTCATGAATCTGATCTTTTTTACTGATAATTAATCGCAGTCATCTAAAGGTGTGAGGCTGACGTTTGATCCTGGCAAATGAGTCTATCTAATGATTCCATATGTAAAGAATAAAACATATGCCAACATTAAAAGGAGTGATTCTCTAATTTTTGTTAGTAAACCGTATCTTTGAAAGCTGCAGTCTTTTCAGTCTGAAACATGGTCGTTCTATTCATACAATCTTGCTTTAGATTTACAAAGGCACAGAGCTTATACGCATTTAGTTGTGATTCAATAAAATGACAGAGCGTGATTTAAGAAGGCTGCTCAGAGAATATTACTCTTTACAGAGATGCAGGCATAAGGTATTCTGCTAAATGATGTGGCAATATATGCTTATACAGTCTAACACATCAACTACATTATACAACACATGCCGTGGGAGGATCCTGCTGATGGCACTTTAATGGGCACTGTGATATGTGATACATTATATGCATGAGCACACCTCCCTGGCTGGAGAGAAAACAAAGGGACTCCCATTGACAACAAACAGCAGAAATCCATGTGTTTATGCCAGCTAAACAACAAAGAAAAACACTGATCTGTGTGTCCTGCAAGGCACCTGATGCCCATTCATATCTCCAAAGAAAACAGGAGACATGGAGAAGGCAGGGCAAACTAAGTAAGATGGTTCTTTTTTTTTTTCATGCTCACAACACAAAGTTAGCATTATTTATCCACAGCGTGGATGAGGATTGCTAATCGATTACTTTATTTTGCCAGGTGCTGAAATGTGTGGCATTCAATTATGGCCTTTAAGTAGAGAAAAACCCTCCTCATCAAAAGATTCTTGTTTTTAAACCAAAATATCAAAGTGTGATTATTTTGTTATTATTATTTTCATATTCTATGTGATGTATGTTGCCTCTATGTAAACATTTCTGCACCAATTAGATAACCAACTCTATTGCAAAAATGTGATTTAATTAGCTGTGCCAATCACAAGCCACTGTAAATCAGTCAGAGACTTGTTGATTTCAGAACCTGTGCTGGTGCAGATAGAGGTTGACAAATATTTAAAAAGTACTTAATTTGTTCCCCTTTCAAGCTCCATGCCTGACTAGACATGCACCAACATAAAACATATGGACACACCCTCTATTGTCCCCCATTTGGCCTTGAGATGTAGCAGCAGCTCTGGGTGCTTTAAATAATACAGGAGGGTTGAAATTAGTTGTAAAATTTTAATTGTGGTCTGATCTGGAGATGTGCATTAGGGACCAACGATGGAGCAGTGGGCATAAGTGCTTCCCAACTGCCTAGGGGTTCATTACGAAGGGAGGGAGGGGAGGTGGACGTGAAAAGGCAGAGTCGAAACAAAGAAAGTCCGGAAGGGTCTCCACTTATTGCTGTCCCAAGAGAGTCCTGTCCCTAGAGCTGTGTCAGCAACTCCACCCACCCCAAACCATCACTGTACACCACGGTATTGATCTGAGGATACACGCACCACCCACTAAAAAAAAGTTCTGCAATCAAGTGCAACAATGCCACATTTCTGACCACATGACTGGTGCCTGGTGCCGCAGTGATGCTCATCTGCTGCCATAATTCATAAGTAATGAGACAGCTAAAGAGATATGTCTGAGCAAGAGCCAGTGATCTATGTTCCTGAATGACTTATGCACACAGATCCGGTCTTGCAATGTAGTGGGAATTGTTTGGAAAGCTTATAATGCTCAATTAAACATATTATCAGACACTGGTTACAATCAAATGCCAGTTCATTAGGTGACATGTTGATTCTGAGATAATTCCTGACCTCTGAGGAGCTTTTCTTAGCTGGCGTGAGATTACTGAGATTAAAAAAATAATTTAGAAAATTCATTATTAAAGAATTTAATTTGTAATGTCATCAAGGGGTTGACTGTTTTGGGGGTTGGCGGGATGGGCTGTGAGGTGGGGGGGGGTTAAGAGTGCTAACCCCATTAATCACAATATTACAGAACATTTGGACCGGATCAAACAAGCAGTTTAAGAATTCGTATTTATATGAAATGAAATGAAATGTAAATTAGGTAAATAACATAAAAAGATATATTTTGTTTCACACAGAGGGGGCGGGCGGGCCTCCTTCTCCCAGGACGCCACACAGAAGTTGACTTATATTTCAGAGCAGTGTTGCACAGAGGCTCCCAAACACAAGTGATAATTGATTTATGAATGAATGGATATTTGCCGTTATTTATGGCATAACACACATATATATATATATATATATATATACATATATATATATATATATATATACACATATATATATATATATATATATATATATATATATATATATGGCCTGGTGGTGGTTCTCGTGAGCCTGTACAATTATAGAGGAAACGTTGGGTCCTGCCAGTCTGTTAATCTCACATTTAAAAACAGATTGTCTGATGACAGATTGGGACAATGACGGCCTAATGCTTCATTAACGTTAGCACAAATATAAGCAGACATCTTTACCCTGCATCTTAGTTTGTCCACATGCAAATCCCTGTTATGTTATTAAAGCACTTCACCCCCACCATATGGACCCCTTCACCTATATACCACAATCATCTCAGCTGGAGTTGGTGTGGCAAACTCACCAGTCAATGCTACTGTATACACAGCATATCCAAAATGACCTACATGTTCATTAAATTGTGTCCTTGGAGGCCCTCTCATCTGCAATGCAAACAAAACCCATTGTTGTTCTGTAAGCAGCTTATGAAAGGGGGAGAGAAGGAGCGGGCTGTTGTACAGTTTGCCCATATTAGTTTAATACACACAAACACACAAATAAACAAACATCACAGCCCTAAATGGGCGTGAACTTTTATTTCTATATGGACACATAAAAAGCGTATCCTCAACTTAATAATTTTACACATTGTTATAAAAGTTGACAAAATTACAGTTTCTGATTACATGGCTAACATATTGATGGTGCACAAATGTTTACTTTAAGTGTTAATCTAAATTAAAATGCAAGGTTTTATCAGATAAGTCCCTGACTAAAAAACTAAAACGTATATTCACACATCAAAGTGTATTATACTGTATATACATTTAATTAAACTCCATCATGAAACTGTGCAGTAACTTAATCAGACAACTCATCAAGACTGAATAATGTGCAACACCAGTGCAAACAGACAAAATCAACTGGCTTCATAGTGCAAGATAAATGTACCTTGCTTTTTTTCCTCTCCCATGAACCAAAGTGTCCTTTGTGTCAGTGCATCTTGACATTGTGTCGTAATTTCTAACACAAGAAAATATTCTGATAATTGTGGCTTTAATTATAAAAATCACATTTTCCACGTGAATAATCCCAATTATTGCAGTCGTTTTATCTGAAATGTTCTGAAGGTTTTAAATAATAACTGTTTTTACCTGAAGTTGAAAATAGCAGTCATTGCTATGCTAGTCTTTGAGTAACAAAAGCCAGTGGGAAAGGTTTTTTAATGATAGGTGAAGAGTATTGCTTTTTGTGTTCAAAGCTTGTAATTGTGACAACATTGGGCGGTCAGAGGTGTTGAGGCTGTCCGGTTTGAAAGGACACATTTAGAAATTATGTGAAACTATCAATCATAGGGATACTTGTGCCTGTATACATCAGTGAGTGGAGTTGGAGTGCTGCATTATTTCTGTAGAGTGAATATGTTGTGTTTTTGTGTGTTTTTTTGATGGGTTCCACAACCCTTCAGTCTCAGGGCACGACCCCTGTATCTGCAAAGTCCAGAGTCTGTACACAGACTGTGACCTTTGACACATTATTCCCATTCCCTCGCAACATTCTGTAAATTATCGAAAAATACAACATATCAGAAATACCACCAGTGCTAAACCCATTTTTACAAGCATACGTTGGTGCTGAGAGCTGAAGCAAAACAGGATTATTTTTCATACCTTTTGTGTCATCACTAGAGGCTAGGTAGTTTGGGGGTCTGGGTATTTCAGCACATGCAAAAGCCAAACCAAGACTGTAAAAGTGTGATTTTGTTTTACATGCATTTCCATCAGCTATTGCTCTTGAGACAACATCAAATGACAAGGATGCTCCCAATACACCAAGAAAAACAAGATCAAAGAGGTGATACTTTTGGGACTATGGATGGAAAAACCTGCTTTGTTGTCAAAGAGAAGACTTTTTTTTTTGTGCTGCTCAAGTTCTCATGAGCAAGGCAGTTTCTCATAAGGGAGGTACTCGGTGAGCAACAATACAATCGCACAATAGTGGCAGTACTAGACAGCAAATATACAGTAAATATGCAGTAGTGTTTTTTAATAGAGAATTTAATTTTTTTTTTAAATCTTACACGCTTTTGATAGAAGTTTTGAAATCAAGGATTTATGGATATTAAATGGTGCAACAAAGCAGAGCAACTGCTATTAGAAATCAAAGGGACCGAGCTCTAGCTGCATGAGGAAAATGCATCCATGTTTAATTGCAGAAGATCTGTCACTTCATACATGATTGATACAGGTATTTAGGGCTGATAATATGGAGGATTCCAATCCCAAATGTTGCAAGCAATCAATGGCAGAGAAGATGAGAGGCAATAATGACTCAGCTGCAAGATGAGGTTGACCTCGCTGTCCTGTCTCAGGCCATAAAATAAAAATAAGGGGCCTGAACACATACCTCCCATTGCCATTAGGCTTGATCATTCAGTGCACATCGTGATAACTCCAGCAATCCTCATGAAACGATTGGTGCACAATTACACAGGAATTTAAATGTGAACCCACAGCCACAGCCCTGTGAGACTTCAACATATGACCACTGTTCCCTCAGAAAGTCAAGGATTTCATTTTAGATCAGCTATGCTTTTACAATGCTCGTTCTTTTTTTTGGGTGTGCGCTCCCAGCAGGTGCATATTTGATTTGCTCACACAAAAACAAGCTTCAAAAAGACAAATTCATGGTATGAATGAGGCTTGGCCCCTTATTGAAGCCAAGGACATGACAGTATTTCTGACCTTGTGACTGGCTGAATAATACAGTCAATCAGTAGCAATAGTAAATAAACATTATGAGCAGAGAAAGTGAGTGACTCTCAAAGTGCTGTCACGGCCTGAGAGGACACTTCAGCACGATATCACACTATTGAAGTGTCTTAAGTCAAGTCAGTGGATTGGATCAATTATATGGAGTAGCTGAGGTGCCAAGGGCAGAAAAATGACTTTGAGAACACACTATTGCATTCTTGTTTGTTACATCAGATTTCAGTTTAATAGAAGTAACACATATAATCTATAATGAAATAAACCAGTAACAAGTGCAACAGGTCACAAGTGCTGAATGCAAAAGCAGTAAAACATCAAGCAGCTGTTTTTCACATTTAACTGATCATTTAATTTAAGCATTGACATTTGCTTTTAGTTGCTGGTGAGAGCTTAAAATATGAAGTCTTTCCATGAGATATGTAAAGATGGATAGGGTGAGGGGGAAGAGGATTGTACAGTACTGATCATTTAAAATACGTTAAACTCCCTTTAAATATCCAGTGTTAACAGTATCAGTTAACCCTTACATACTGTTCAAGTCAAATTTGACCCATTTTGACAACTGAAAGCAATACAAACACCTAAATAACATTCTTTAAAGCTGAAATATGACGACATTTAAGTGGCCCAGTGCAAAAATGTAAATAATTAAAAAATATTGATGTTTATGTAGCTGATATACATTTTTGGACATAGAGGGTGTTAATAGTTATCATGAAACCTACCATTCAAAGGTTGCATCTTTTACTTACAGTAAATTAATATAACTAATTATGGCTGTTATGTTCTCGTTTTAGATAACATGAGATCATAATATAGTGTGATTCAGAATGTATTTTCTCTATACGTTAATGCAAAGTACATTTCTGGTTCTAAATTTGGCACGGATTATAAAGGAAAACTTACGTCAGGTCAGAATATGAACAGTATGTAGGGGTTAATGCATTATAGTGTGTATGTAATATGTTTTCAATATATAACATATGTTACAACCATCACATATCCACTTTATCGCCCTCCCTTGCTCTCTCTTTTGTTCGATTTGTAATATGAAGTAGCCTGTCTGGGAGCCAGATGAAAAATGCTATTAGACAAAAATGATAATGCTATTTCGGGGGTAGCAAACAATGTGCTCCACATTGGAAATCAAAAGCACAAAATGAAAGAAAATAATTTTGGTTGGAATGAAGGAAAAGTAAATCTGTTTCAAGTGTGTTTTAAATTTAAAAAGGTTTTTCACGAATATTTCATGAATATTTTTTTCCTACACTATTAAATACCATTTACATTTTTCTGATGACAACCATACAACATTGTACACTGAATAAACAGCAACTTGAGAGGCATAGTATTTTTTAAATGTAACAGTTTTACAGGCTGAGTATTAAACATACTGCCTATGGTTAGTGAAATGACTTGACAGCCCCTTTAAAATCACCTTATTGAAATGTCATGTTGGGTCCACTGTTTTTCTTGCAGTTAGATCAATAGGCAAATTGTAAACTGATAATTCAATCAATTGTAGAATCTATCACAAAAAGTATAAGATCAATCAACAAGCTCACAAACTGCTTTTCGGTGTACCCTAAGGCTAAAATGTAAGCAGGCAAATCTGCCAGTTTCTTTGCCTAACAACTCAACATCCTCATCCATATTTTAAGAAACTGAAGCTTCTAGAGAACTTGCTAAAATACAACTATGCTAAATAAATAAAATGAATATTCACACAGCATAGAGAGCAATAAAATAAATAGAACTGTGTTATTATTTTGCTATTATTATATCAATAATATTCTGAAGACGATGGCTCAAACTAAAATTACATATGCAATATGGTAATTGTTAAAAACGAAATCATTTAAATAAACTGCATTTAGCAATTATATAGTGTAATGTATAAATCTACCTACTGTATTGAGACATGGCCAACAAGTACATCATTTTCTAATATATGTGCAAACTGGTTGTTTTTATGTGATTCACTGATGATCGTTGATGTCAGAAACCTTCTAAACTTGTTTCACTGCTTGTTACCGGCTATGTCATCAAACTTGGACAGCACAAATATGTGAAGACAGGGGTGGTGTCAGTTTGGGATGGAGGGTGGTGTCAGAATCCGCCTCCCTATTGCAGTAAAGCCAGTATATATACAGTTGATCCACTGACCCAGATCATGACCCCTACCGCCAAGTTTGTACACTGTAGTTGGATCGCCCCTACTTACACCAACAGCAGTGTGTGTATATTAGCGTGAAAGATGTATCAGTTTACTGAACTCTCAACTTCACCAGAGAAAGCAATCCTGTTAGGGGTCCCTGAAGCTCCGAGCACTGGCAGAGTAAGGATTTCACAGCTCTTTGATTACTCTGGAAAATATCTCTGCAGATCGATAGCATGAATGCCTGGCTAGTGGCTGGACCCCCCCTATCTATTACCATAACATCGGTTTCCAGGTAAAATCTGATGCCTGCTGTGGGCACTGATAAAGTCTGCTAGCAGGTTTCAATTTCCTGTCTTTTCATCAAAGTCTACTGGACAATATTTACTGTGCTATCTTTCAAGCCTAATGACCTGCACATGTACAAAAAGCCCAAACAACTGCATCAACAAACATATTAATTGTGTTTACCTTGTGCTCAGTTATGGACAAACTTGAGCTATCTACTTCGGAAGAAATTATTCAAAAGGGCGAGCTATCACACTGTCAAGGTTTGGAGCAGAAAAGCCCAAATGATTTACAAAACAGATTTAAAAATCAGGACCCAAAACTTGTCTGGTTGACACTCAATGTCAGAAAGATGGATGGGTAAGGGCTTCTGTAATAGACTGGCATCCTGCCTCGGGGGAAGGACTGGTAAACCTTAGCTGCCTCACACCGCAGAAACAGGAGATCAGCTGCTGGCCTCCGAGCAAATGGCTCCAACAAGGCTTACACAACCCAGCCATCATTCAGGTATCATATTCAAAGACCGCAGTTTCCACTGAAATGTGGCAAGTTGTTAACTCAAGGCGTATATTCGGTATTTTCTACTGTGTATCCATCCATGTTTTGTATTCAGTTTTTAAAACCCACTGTTTGCAGCATTTTTTAAAGTGATTTAAACATTGTTTACATTATTCTGATATCATATTTGTGTTTGAAGAAAAGTAAAATCCAAGAGGACATTGATGCTTCTGGTCCATTCATATGCATACTGTCACTAGGAGTGGCCAAAGTCAGAAATGTTAAAAAAGGTGCAAACCCGGTAGCTTAATGATTAAAGTGAATGCCACAAAACTGCAAAATCCACGGTTCGACTACGGCATATTAAACACAGCGCTGCTTATTTAAACATTCACGAGAAGCAACATAAACATTGGGAGTCATGTTTATGGCCACCTGGCAAATGTGGAACCAATATTCACTCTCATTTTAACTCTGTTTTCATCAAAACCAACTAAATGCTCCACTATATCCACCAGCTAGTTGCTAACTTTGTACTAACTTGTGCTGGGCAGATAGTGTACACCAGATTTTTAGGGGTTTTTATTTTTTTGCTTAAAAAAAACAAGTGTTGTCAAATTGCTAATTAGTTTTTCCTCCACATACATTCAGTTCTGCAGCATTCCCTCTTTAGCTTTGATTTCTTCTTAGTTTTTTGTTTGTTTTCACAGGTGGCCACTATGTAAAGCTATGATCTTAATTTAGAGTTGAAGTGATTCATTTTCTCATCAATTAATATAATTGCATCAGTGAGAGGCTGACTATGCATGTTATTAGAGAACTCAAGAGCTGAAAACGGACATAAAAGTGTCTTCTAATGAGGAACTCCTCATCATTTTTTCGATAAACCGGCAATAGTCACGTTAAAGAAAAGACAGTAATCTGATGTATTAATATCAACAATCTAGTCAGCAACAATATTTAAACGTCTAGTGATCACTAAATCTACTTTGTGGTCACAGTTGTGGCCCAACGATATGCTGAGTAAAGTCAAAAGAGTGGAAAAGTTACATAAAGTCCTTAGCCTTGCAGTCTGAGATGTTATCAATATGCAAAATAAAATCATCAGTTATGAGGATGCTTTCATGGTTAATAAAGCCGACTGACAGTAGTTCAGTCATTTCATGTAAAAAAAAAAATGATGCTATATGCGTCAGTGGTTGATGAATAGTAGTCTACGGCACTGAGGTTTGATTTCCCAACATAAAAGCCTGATATTCATAAGATGAGAAGCTACCCACACTCAAAAGCTTGTATAAGTATCAGAAAATATAGCAGCTAGAATTCGTCCTCTGTTCCCCTCAAGTATTGAGTACATGCCGCTATAAATTGGGAGGAAGGGGTATTCATTTAAGAGAGTGGCTCCACTGGACCAAGCCATTTCTTGGTCAGAATTTTTTTTTTTTTTTTTAAATCAAGCTTATGTTCACTAATAAGATACTTTATAATACAAGTTTTATTTGTAAGTGCCCAGATTATTAATACAGTCATTTTTACCTTTTGTCCATGTCTGAACTTTTTGGCTGGGCTAGGATTTTTCAGGGTAATAAAGCTGGACCCTCTCTTTGACATCTCATGTGCTTTGATTTTCAGAAATAGTAGTCTCAATATTGAAGACATTTCTACCAGCAGATAGCAGTATCAGTATAGCAGACATAATGACTATGAGTAAAATGTTCAAGCAGTGGGTTTCTTACTGGACTTCAAATAGGATCACGCTGATCTGTTTGTAGTCCTCTTGTCATTACAGTAACAAATGTTCCATGAAGTTATTTGACAGTACTAACGCACCGTTTCGACACCGATGATGATCATCCCTTTTAAACAATGGAGGCCTTCCCTAGAAGCAATCCCAGTTGTCAATATAATCAACATTGTTTGCAGGCAACTGAAAGTTTCACTGCTATGGTTGTCGACAGGGAGCGAGCCAGATATTATGATTCTGCAAGTGGAAGGTTTTATCTTGCTGTGAAGTGAAATGAAATCTTTCTTGAGGGTCTCGGATCTCTGTAGCCTGATGTCATTTTTACCAGCATGAGTAATAAAAGTAGCAAAATGGTCTGTTTTTACTGATGGGACAACATGTGCAACATCACAAACTCTTGCCCTGGAGAAACTGTGCTTTAAAATCATTAAAAAGTTTGTGGCCAGATTTCACACAATTGAGTCTCCGATGATGACAGTCATGTCCAACGTTGATGGCGGTGAAAGTGACAAAAATGCAGGTGGGGTGATAGCTTCGTACTGGTTTGTGGTGGTGAAAGTGTGTGCTGGTGGTCGTTTATGTGCTGGTGGGCACCAGTGAGGTTTTTGCAGTGTAGATGTATCCCAGGCACCCCCTGGATTAGGGCAGGGCTTGATGGCCAGAGCCATTGTATGGGCATCATCGCCAGCCTATGTTGCTTCCGAGATGGCCAATCTTACATTCAAATCATAAAGCTCCCATGACACACTGAGCTGTGTCAGAAATTAAATCTTTACTACGGGTTTGTCACTTGTTATTTTAAATTTTGCCAAAGTTGAGGCAGCTCAAGTTCATTTTGGGAAAGACTTTGGTCATATCTAAAAGAAACCAAACATTAGTCGTTTGTAAGACAAATTCATACACAACCGATTGCCTTACACAGCAAAAATATGGCACAGCAACAACAGTGTTCGATTCCTGCAGTGAAATTTTGTTGCATGTCATTCCTTAGCTCTCTCTGCTCATTTATGCAATAAAGGAAAAAAGCTGTACTTTCACAGCTCACATAATGTGTCCTTAAATACTTAATACAGACTTAAGTAAGAAACCAATGAAAAAATGGTTCCCCTTAAAATTATTTCATTCTAAAAGTGTTTTAAGCTGTATCAAGGAATACATACAAAATATGCATTTCCTTTAAATACACACTTCCATGAATACTAGTACTTGATTACAATGCAACCCTGGACGTAGTTTGACTCTGGACTGTATGTCCACACTGATGTTTTCTACACATATGTATAAATAATAAAGGCTGCACTCAAACCTCAAAGTGATACCCTGTGCTGATGCTCCTTAATGTGTCAAATTACTGCCAACACTGTTTCTACTTCCTCAAACTTGAGAAGCTCAACAGACAAATACATCCTGATAACTAGCTTCATCCACCTCTGACGCTATCCAATGTCCAGTTGAGCAGTATCGCACATTCAAATATGACAACTGGAGCGTCCTCTGGTGGCCTTGCAGTCTCAGAAAATCCACCAAGCTACAATAACCTTGCTGGTTTGAGTCTGGCCAACCTTTTATTCAAAAATCACCCCCTCCCTCTCTCTCTCTCAGCATGTTTCCTGTCACTTAATGCTGTCAAGCTGTCTAGTAGAGGCAGTCTATCATCTGGTGAGTGAATACTGTAATGAGCAAAGACCTGAAGGAGGCAGGTTACTGTACCATGCAATCTGCAATACACAGAACAGTCACAACAGCTGCTGCCCGTACATTTCTGATAGCAGAGAGGACAAATGGAAATACTTTCATGTATACACAGACCTGACCTGAACATGTTTCCCACAGCATCTCATGTTTTCATCAAAAGCCACATTCTGGTCAGTCAAACATAGAGCTGTATGATTTCCACGCTGTAGAAAACATGGACAGATTTGCAGGATTTGATAATAAAAATGGACTCAACTATAAAATGTAGAATATTGTGGATGGAATTTCTAAAAATCAAGGTTTTCCCTACCATTATAAGACTTATGCACAGCATTACATTTTATAACAGCATCTAAGCTGATTGAGCAGAGAAAAAACTATGCTGAGAGTCTCCACACAAGCACTCAGAAAGCTGTGGAGACACTGAACCAAATGATATGAAAGATAAAGTTTTACTTGAGTCAATGATATCTACACTCAAAGCTGTCTGTATGTAGCCTCACACTTCAGCTTAGTTTGCCACAAATCTTAAAACGTGTCTTAAAACTCTTGTAAACGTAGCTACTGACCCCCTCCCAAAACGGGTTCCTCGTCCCTCTACCAGCGATACATGCAGAAATGATTCCCATCAGAAGCAGGACAGGAGGAAGGACTGATACTGACTATCGCCTGTATTCTTCATTCTTTCTAAAATTATCTCAGTATTTTGATGTCAGGAATATTATTTGTTTTATTGACCTTTTTGATTTGTTTCTGGTGAGAGAGAGATATTATTGAGTGCACATAGTGACTTTGCTGTTGTAAGCTGTTCTAGAAACCGTATTTAGTTGTATTTTAAATATAAATCAATTCTAATCTTGTCTGTGTGGGAAAGATTTGTGTTCCCCGGGTCAGTCTCTTGTCATTTTCTATCCTGGGAGGAGAAGGTCATGACCCGTGTCTTCTAAAGCGGTTCATCTGTCTGCCCACTGAGGTTGGCTGGATAAGCAGCTGTCTTGATAAGGCTGGCTGGGTCCTATGGAAACCAAGGTCTGGTGGAGATACGCTGTGCTTTGTGCAGATGGTCAGACTACTCTCCTTTTAGAATAGATTGCATGTGACCTATACGCAGACTACTTGACTTGAGTTGACTTTTGTCAGCGTAGTGTCTTGTTTATGGTTCAATACCCGACAGATGATGAAAAATAGATGAACAGGTAGTAAGGGTAAGGATTCGGTCAAGGCTTTAAATACTTATATCCAGAAATAGATGAGTGGCATTGCACAGTTTTTTTCACTTGTACTGTAACTCTGTTCTCTTCAATCGAGCTTCAATAAAATGTTCCTGATGATATTTAACCAGCTCTGCATCAGTTCCTTCACACTGCTCTGAATTTATTCTCTTGTAATAAAAAATATATATAAAAGTATGAACCGGACTTCAGGCTATATAGCTCTTACATATCTGTTTCACTTCTTCTGTGTATTGAAGCAATTTTTTTTGTTAGAAAAAATAGAGCAATGTTGTGTTACATCATTACACATTCAATTATTTATATATCCATTTTACTTGATATATAATTTCAATTTTTAATACATCCTTATTTAATTGCTGAAATTTCATTCCTACACCACATGATTCGACACTCTTCCTGATGATAAAATGTGCTTAAATCATAAAACACAGAACTCAGAGAAAAATATTATTGAGTAATGGTCATGTTAACAGTGTTCAGAGTAGCTTTGCAAATATGTGTGAGTGTCACATAATAGTTGCAAAACAAATAAGTTGTTTCTTAAGGTCTAATTCAAAAATATGACCGTGTGACTCGTGGGTTTGTCACTAGGAGCAAACCCTTTCATATAAAGATTGTGGTTATAGTAAAAAAAAATTACATTGGCTGTTAGGTAGGACAAATAGTGTGAAATTCATGCACAACCTTTTGCCTTGGATGTTTGGCAAAAGTACGACAGTGAGTGGGGGGATCATTTTGAATATATGTACTATCATCAAGTACAGTAGTTGTTTAAGCTACAATCTGTAGGATTGCTAAGAACCATCTTTGTACTGCACAACATGTACCGCTGTATCAGTTGTACACATTCAAAATACAGAATGAAACCAATTTCTACAGTGGCCCTGATGTCCTACAGCCATTATGATTTGCTGACGGAATTAAACTGAAAATGTAAACATTCAACACATGGGCGCTTCAAGCACAAAATGGCTGATGTTATCAAAGTGTTGATAAGAACACACTCTGACACAAATTAAAACGGTCTTCCTCCCTGCCAGTGAATTCTAAATCATTTTCTCATCCTGGCACTTGTGTGAAATCATGCAAGTCATGTTTTGCATATGGATTTTTATCTTGATTGATACCACTCCTATCTGCAAATACAATGTTGCTTTATTCATACTGTATGCAAAGGAGATCTTTTCATATCTCAACTTTCTACTGACAGAGAGATAATTTATTGCAGAGGATATATCAGTTGCATAGCAACCTGCAATTATGCATGCTGTCTGGAGAGAAGATACTCATTCACTGCGTCCTTCTCTATTTCTTCCCTTTAAACTACACTAAAGTAGCTCTGTTTTCACAAGGAGTGTACATGTTAAACACATCAATTAGCCATGTCAAAGAGAGATTTATAGCAGCCTGTCCTTGGATTGAAAACACATTTAGCTATTAAATTGATCAAAATCTAAGCTTATACTGTATATGAAGAAATAAAAACTCTTACACTTCATAAGAGCTGACAGTGGAAAGCAATCAAAAGCAGCAGGAAGTGGAGCGGGAGAAAATGGCTGCAGCAGTGCCCACAAGACAAGTAAATCAAGTATTCTTCAGGGTGGTGTGTTGCATCTTGGGATGGGCATGAAAATAGCAAAGTGAGCTGGATAGCACCACTTCAGGGTCACCAAATCTGTGGTTTTGGGATAGTTTATTACACCTGCTGTTAATAAATCTTGAACAATGGGGACCACGTGGAAAACCTTTGTACTGACTCCGCCGGCTGTATATCAAGAGGATCCTCACCTTTGCTGCACTGATTTCAGAAACTTGAGTGTGAAAAAAAAGAAATACAATAACAGGAAAGTGTCAAAGAGCATTATTTGAGCATGCAGCCCTCGCTTATGTCCAGTCGTAGCAGGTCCAGTGCAAAGCTCGGGTATCACTGACCGCCACAGTTCATAGTCACCTGAAGTGGGAAGAGTGAGAGCCAATGCCTTCAGGCTGTTATTCTGGAAAGGCCACAGGCCACAGGCCAAATCAAATACATTGAACTTCTCATTTCTACCGCACACCATGTTCCAGCTGGACTGTCACAGATAGCAACCCCACCTCCGGCCTGCATCTGCAAGCTCAATTTGCTGATCATTTCATGCAATTCCTTTAACATTTATCCAAATATGCATTTACTCAATGCTTCTGCATGCTGTTTACTGTGGTCATGGGGGTCTTTATGTGCTGTAATGCAACAATTGCTAAGATGTCTTGGCCATCAAAGTGACTTTCCTTAGAACACTGGATCTTAACATCTGTTAAATACCACATTTGGGTCATCTTGGATTAACAGGCACCGTGACAACTGTAAAAGGTGTAACAAATAGATTGTTTAACAAAGTATAAAAAAAAGTATACAAATATTTTACAGGATTTTAGTTTTTTCAAAGTTATTTCAAAGAACTGTTTACACCAGTCTGGTAGTCGAAAAATCTGAAAACAAGAGTGAGGCCAGTGAGACAAATGATAACATCAGGTAGTCTGAACATGTAATGAAAAGTACTCCATCCAACTGGGGTGCAATTTACTGGAATTGTCTTTCAGTTTTTCTCAAAAACATGAAAGCCATGAATAATTTTGAATATTTTACCCACATATAAAACAAAAAAAACAGTGCTTTTGATTCTGTAGTTCTAGTGTTGTTGCCAGAGGGACAAGTATTTTTTTCATTATTTCTTAGTATTGTAGGGCAACCCCAAAAGCAGGAATCCTAACACATCAGATTCTTCTATAGTATGTTAGGCCTGAAGGTATTCACAGCACAAATAATGCAACAAGCGTTGGGAAAGGCTTTTCTGCACTATTTCTACTAGACAATGTTAATATAAAAGTATATTTCATTATATTTTTGTTTATTTTAATTACATAACATAGCAGCACTGTATTTATATAATTTGTAAAGCAAGCAAACTAGATTTTTGATTTTGTTTTTTTTAATTGACCTTTTAACATAAGGAAAGCATCTTTTGACTAAACAGTGCTGTATAAATAAAATATATTATTATTATTACTACTATAATTATTATTAATATTAGTGTGTCAGTTTGGATTTGCTTGAGCTTATCTTCATCTACAGCATGAACATTAAGTTTAGTTTTGAACCAACAGCTGCAAGATGAGGTGCACCTGCAAACTCTTAATGAACCAGATACACAGTGATTGTGTATTTAACCCAAAGCATTGCTCACAGTGCTTACTGATGGACACTGACATATCAGTAATTAAAACGGCTGGCTGCTGTTTGTTTTTTATCATGCCGCTCCACAGTTCATTTTTTTCACAGTGCTCCATGTTGAGAAACCATTTCAGTGTAATGAGGCATATTTGATAGCTGCATACACACAGGAAACAAACAAAGGATCTGGAATAGATCAGGCTTTCTACAGCCAATATTGATCACTCGAAAATGACTGGATCACCCAGGCTCTGATCCAAAGGATCAAACTATGCAGATCAGCATGAGGCATCAGTGTTGCTTCATTGTGGTTACTTATTAATTTCCTTTGAAAATATATGAGTATAAGTTCACAGTAGAAGATCTACCAATCTATGAAAGGTAGAAAGCAGGCATTGAGGAATTAGGTATTAGGAATAAGGCAGCTTTAAAAACCTGGTTAATAACCTTTATACATAGAAATTAATTCATTTTATTGTCTGTTAATTTTAGACAATTCCTCATTAAGTTATTTGCAGTTGTAAAATGTAACCACAATCACCTCATGCCCTTGCATGTGATTTGTGTTCTGCAGGGTGCCAGTAAAATTAAATATTAAAGAACCACTTTGCCTATTTTCAACCTTATCTCTAGGTATTTTAATTAGGGATGTAGTGCAAAAAACAAAAACAGTTCTCTGGGGCACAGCTGCAAAATCTGTTGTTCTTCTGGTACCAGCGCTGTTATTTCATGTGTATGGTGACGTAATTGGCAGCAAGGACTATTTTAGCTTAGACTGCTAGTCTCTGCCTCAGACGTTCTATAGTGGTGCCTTCAAGGATGGTCCTTAGACCAACCATTTTACCCTGGCATTATGGAAAAACAGACACTAAAATATTATACTACTAAATACTTTAAAATATCTGCCTTTAAGAAAACTAGTTACATGAGGACGAATATTGTGCTGTGGAATCAGGCGTAACAGAATGTGGAGGAGGAAGACGTTACATCAGCAGGCTGACGCAAAAAATTCATAGCCCACCCCTAATGGAGCACAGTTAGAGCTGAACTTCTCAAACGGTGAACATATATTCAGTTTTAATCAGGCAAATACTTTAATTTGCTCATACTGTACATCAGTTAAGTGATGCTCTAATGCTTATTACTACTTCCAAAGTGACTTATGGTGAACTGGTCCAATGAACAGACAGACACTCCCCCTCCATAGCTGCAATTTCTTGCAATCTCTTGTCACTTT
Organism: Scomber scombrus; assembly: GCF_963691925.1. NCBI lineage: Eukaryota > Metazoa > Chordata > Actinopteri > Scombriformes > Scombridae > Scomber > Scomber scombrus. Next base: position 18,337,110 of record NC_084983.1, read on the forward strand.
CAAGATGTGTTTGCCCAAAGCAGGCTGCAGGGATCCATAGCGAAAAAATTCCAGTGAATCCTCAGAAAAATGAGAATTAGTTTAACAGTTTAGCCAAACTGCTGTTCCCAAGAATTTAATGCAGTGAGACTTTTTATGATGATTTTTGCTCATTAGTCCCTGTGCAAACAGGGACTAATAGCACAGTGCATTCCTCCCACAGCTTCCCTACTGTAGATTTCTTCCATTTAGTCTTAATGAGGTTCACATGGGAGTTGTGCCTTGCTCTCAGTCACGCTCTTAGGTCAGGGGTTGTCATTTTCACTTACTGAGGGGATTGTGAATCTCTTGCAGAATGTGGCAGCGATTCCATGCTGTACAAATTGACAAGACAATTACACGAGGTTTCATAGGAAAAAATCTCCAATCCTATACATGATATTAACGTGGATGGGTAGATGTTAGGGTTCGAGGGATGCCTGTGATATGAGGAAGTCCTTTTAAGGATTCTGGTACCTGCTAAATTTGTTCTGAAACATTACACCATCTGGTTAGACACACAAGCAAACAAACAGAAGCTTTTTAAAGCACAGGATGGAAAGATATAGAGATTTGCTTTGGCAAAGTCAATAAGGAGATACAGAGATCTGCAGGTGATGCATCATAAAATTATCTCTTTATAATGCTCAGAATCTACTCACTTGGCCGACTATATTCTGGCATGTGCTTGTATGACAATTCCTTGAGTAATCATATCAATAGAAACATATTTCTCACCTTTCTGCCCAGCTCAAATGCTACTCAACGCCCACCAAAGGTTTTAGCAATGATGCAACTAACTACCACTCAAATAAAAGTGTTACAAAGAGGACTGAAATGATCCACGTCCCTCCTCTTCATTTAACTTTCACCTCACTGTATGCATTCGCCCTCTTGTTTCACAAATGCAGGGCGAGAACAATAGTTTTTTTTGTTGCCTATCACTTATCACTTACTTTCTCTTATTCACTTAGTAACCATGCCAACCATCTTGAAATATTGTCATTTGTGCATGTGCATAAGGGTTTAATTTGCCAGTGTGTGAGCTTAATGTTACAATATACTTTTTTTTTTACACACTGCTTATTCATGTAATTTTTCATTCATGTTTTATGCAAATTAATTCATCATCTAAAGACCTAATATATCCTGGAGGCGCCTCTACCATTGAACAGATGGTGTGGGTCAACACATCTTACCGAGCTGCTAACCCTCAAGGAATTACATCAGTCTAGGGGTTTCATTGGAGGGGTTCAGTTCTTGTGATCTGAACTTTTATAACAACAATGGCTAACAAACAAGGGTTTTCTGTGCAACTAAAGGCTACAATATATGATTGTATTGGTTAGTTCTTGAAAAAAGGGTGACATTTGCTCACTTATTCTTCTATTGGACTAAAGTGGATCAGTAGATTCTCATCCTCCGCTGTTACATGGTTGGAGGTTGCTGAAGTGTTGTTTTAGAGGATGTTCAGACTTGAAATAATTGTATTGTGTGAGAGGAAATATGAGACAACAGACAACCTGAAGTGACACTCCAGTGATTTAGCATTGCACTTCTATTAAATTGGGAAACTCAGTAGAGACGTATGAAATAAATCCAGTCAAAATTGAAGCAACAGAGGCTGAGATGTGCTTACTTTTAATCGTTAGTTATGAGTGAGTCAAGCTCGTAAAAGCTCCTTGCTTGGTAAAAAACTCTCAGTTTGTAACACCAAACCAACCAAACTTAAACATACTAAACTAACCTTTGTAACATTTGCGAAATACCACTTTAAGTTTAAAACACTGGCATCTGTTTTCACATCAGAACCCTAATTTCAAATAACCTGTTTGAGGTAATAATCAATAATAATCAAATGTATGATTCATTACAATCATGAATCATGAGTTTCAGAATGATGTGCATGTGTAATGAGTGATGTTGGAGTATATATTCAAGCGAAGCAGTTTTCTTTAATGAATGTAATTCTGAGTGTCCTTGTAGACATCGGCCAAGAAGACTTTTTTTTTTTTTTTATCAATGCACTAAACAAAACAATGCTGCTGAGTGCTGGAGTGGGACTTTGCAGTATGGTAGAGTATATTAATGTGGTTTTAACAAAGCAAAAAAAAAAATCAAATACAAAAGAGAAAGCTTGTTGTTTGAGAAGGGGGAAAGGCTCTGTGGAGGCTATAGGCCTACAGTATCTGCTGGCGTAACTCGTTGACTGGAGCCACTATCTGCATGCATTAGATTTGCTGTTCACGATCAATAGTGGAGAAGCTTCAAAGAGAACGGCAATGTGCCAGAGGGCTCCGTAGAGAAGACGTGCTTGGCTAGAAAGAATCAGGGTGCGTGGATCCCGACTTCTATTGTGCTGTGTGTTTTACATTTGCCCCCTCGCAGGGAGCAAGCACACACTTTTATCAACACCTCAGCTCTGGACATAAATAGAGCTTTTCAGAGGAGAGGGAGAGAAAGAGCAAAGGCACAGAGCAAGACATGGTTCTCTGAGTATAGAACAAAGGAGGAGTGTCATGAAAATTAGGAGAATTATCTTTAACTTAAGACTGTATAAAGCTTATTTCTGACACTGAGAGGGGATGGCCAAATGTAAGTAGACATCTGAACATTATACACAAATGTTGAACATCTCATCGCAAAAACCGTAGACATTACTATGCTGCTATAACAGCCCCCACTGTTCTTTGAAGGCTTTCCATGAGATTTGGGAACCTTACTGCAGGGATTTTCTCCCATTCAGACATAAGAGCATTAGTAATATCGGTGAATGATATTGGGCGATAAAGCCTGGCTTACAGTTCCAGTTCATCCCAGAGGTGTTGCATGAGGTTGAGGTCAAGGTTCTGAGCAGGACAGTCAAAATCTTCCATACCAAACACAATAAATCATTTCTTTATGGACCTGGTTTTGTGCATAAGGTAATGTGTCATATTAAAACAGCAAAGGGACTCCAGTGTTCCCAACACAATTGTATGTTGTAGCGTCATCATTTATTTTAATTGGAACTAAAGGGTCAAGTCAAACCCTAAAATCAGCCTCAGACCAAAAGTACACAATAGTGCTCTATGTACACATGCTGTCCATATATTCTGGGCCACATTGTGCACATGAAACGCCTATAACGGAACTGATTTCTACTGAATATGCTTATAGTGGACAGATAGACTCATTATACAACAGATTGGTCCTTATTATGAGAAATTACGATCACTAGGTGCTAAATATGAGGCATCTGGCTTATAAATTAGCTTAAGTACTAGCAATTCCCATAAAACAGTGAATGCATACCTCATGTTTGACGTCATATCAGGAATGCATGCACTCTCAATGTTTAAATATCTCTGATTAGAGCAAGGGAAAAGTGAAGGATAACTGCACCAAAAAATGGATTGGAGTGTGCCCGTCTCCTGTGGAGGAATAATTAAATGTGCCGGCTCTTGTTTCATATTAGATGATATGAATACAGTATTAGTCATTAATGTGATAGAACAGTGATGATCGTGTTGAAAGATGGGAAAGGAAAATGGGAAGTGGAAACATGACAAATTAGTTTCTCACCTACATTGGACCGCAGATCTGAAAAGGCTGAAGGACTTCAGAATTAATTGCAATGCTACCTGCCAAGTGTGGACATATTTGCTTTGTAGAATGTGAAGGAAAAAAGACTTTGTGATTACAATGCTGATATAATTTGAAATAATACTCAATGGCATGGCAAAAGAAGTAGTCATTTTGGCATAGGGTGGTGCCTGATTATAGCTATTGAAGACAATTTAAAAAAGATATTTTCCATATTTGGCACAAGGCAGACACCTTCCCTCTGTCTGATTCTATTTATTAACTGTTATTCCAACGGCATTCAACACCTGAGAGATCAAACTGAAGTGAGAGGAGGATACAAGCACTGCAATTATAATATACCCCCTGAAGTAATTAATGCTCTGAGGATTTGGGAGTGGTTCGTAGGTATTAGCTGCATGAGAATCATATTGTTGATGGAATAACCGTTAATATGCCCCAAGCGTATAATAAATAATGCTTTGCAACTTCCAATTATGTAAATCTCATGTTTGACAGGCCGCAGTTTTCATCATGCCTCCCACAACATTGCCTAACACTTCACCCAGTCTACAGCACACTGTGTATACATGCGTGTATTCATATTAGAACAAAATATCCTTAAGCAAATAATACATAACAATATATCCTGATGAATTTAAGAGATGCTGGGACTGAGCTATGACGTGATTATGGTGGTAACCAGACTTGCACTGGAGGCAGTTTTTTCCAGTTATGCAGTAATGAGGCTGGTGTGAGATTGACCTTGCTTAAATGGCATTGCTAATAATACTATTAGGATGACAATCAGGACCATTTAATCACTGGGCTTACTGCTCCTAATATCCCAGGTTGTGAACCTTTCACTATTTTGTACTTTGAAACAAAGGACTGAACAGGTTAATAGCTTTAAACCTATTTACTTTGAATGAATTTTGGTATCAATTTACTTTATATACTTTGTTATATATTCTACTGAAAGCGAAGCTCTGGCAAACAGCTTAATTAGTAACACATAATGCTCCTAATCCTACTGAAATCCTTGCGACGTCGTTCTGCCAAAACATGATTTGTGACAGATTCCTGCCATATATCCCACTGCTTACATGACCCAGAGCCACCCATCAGCACCCAGGCGTAAGGTTACATTCACTGCACCATCACCGTCTCAGCTCCAGCAAATTCAGATTCACACTGCACCTATTTTCACCATAGCACGTGTCACTACTACATTACCACGCTTCCCAGGCTTCTGTTGCATTACTTGACTTTTTTTTTTTGTGATCACAGGCAAAGATGTTTTGTCATTTGTATTCTCTGAGGTCTGACTATGCAGAGCCTGTGGAATAGTCCTAATTCTTGCTCTTCTGAGGCATGAATTACACTGTGAAAAGCCTTTATTTCTTGAGACAATGCAGGCAAGTGGGGAGAGAGCACAGAAGCCTGTGGTGGGTGATGGAGACAGTAATTGGCCCTACGCCTCACTAACCACATAGCAAAGGTGTAACGATGGGTGATGGAGTGACATATGGTGGCGATGAGTAGCAGGGGGCCAACCTTTAACATGAGTGAACCTCCGAGAAAACTAGGAGAACAGCTGAATCTTGTCCACAGACTACTAAATTGGATTGGCTCAAGTGGTTCGAAATACTGCTGGTTATATTTCTGTCTTAGCGTTCATAGCTGTTATTTTTCTTTTAGCTGTCAAAGGGCTCATTGGTATGGTGATGTTACACATTCCCACTATCACTCCCTGCGAATTGCACATGTCAATGTCTTGATAATTACAACCTTGGCTCTTATTTTCATAGTTTTGGACATCATTTCAAGTCATTTCTGTGATGTGTGAACACAGGGGGTATTTGCTACAACCAGTTGACAGGACTAAACCTTGAGCAGGCACATGATCAGACAAAGTTTGTCAGATTATCTAAAAATGTATTTGGAGTTAAAGGAATAATTCATCTCTTTTTTTGGTTATATGGCAAAAATTATTCACTTTCTTGCCAAGAGCTCCACAAGAAGATCGATACCACTCTCAGATTACAGCATAGTATTGATCTTCTTATCTAACTCTTGGCAAGTAAGTAAATAAGTATAGTTCACAAAACATCATCCTATTCTTTTGAGACATAATGTTCAAAACACCTGAAAGCTGGGTAATGCTATCTCACTGCAGAGGAAAATAGTTTCCTTGCACGACTTACAGTAAGTATAGCAGGTCCACATTGAACCTGGAAGTTGGTCTCTGAACTGTAATTGCGGTTTATAACAGACAATGATCCTTTTATGCATCATCTGTATTTCATGCTTAAAAAAAAAAATCTCATTGCTTTCCTTTCTTATCCCAGTCTTCTCATTTTTTGGGCTATTGAGGGTTATGATATGCAACAAACATTTGCAGCTGGAATCAAACCATGAACGTTATATGCAGTATGCATCTTTCTTTTTAGTAATTGTGTTGCATTACCAGATCTCAGCAATTAACTTGAAAAACACACAGAGTACAGATATGGTGAAAAGTCAGCGGTGACCAGCACTGGGCAAATAACCATCAGACCCAAATTGTAATAAACTGAAATCATCCTTTGTGCACAAGCCCTGACAAGTTAATCCCAAAACTGCAGCAGCATGTAACCTAGCAAACCGTGCATGTAGCTGACCAGTGAACAGCATGACAGTGATCACAGTCCAAATCTTTTTGACATAAAATGGAACATTAAATCTGTCTCTGACTCACACATACACACACTGGCCAGGGAACAAGATTGCTCCTGACAGCTAGTCATGTTCCCTGTTCTACCTGGCCTTTGTCACAGGTGATCTTTAAAAGCACTTTTACATGTACAAAGTCTGTAACATATGTGAAAAGTAGCCATACAGGAAATATCAGGTTGCTGGTGAGCCACAGCCAGAGTGAGACTGAGCCTATATCACACAAGCTTTAAATTGAATTAAAACAGGAAAACAACTTTGTAGAAAACAAGATTTGTCAATCAATCTTCAAATTGGATGAATCCTGACACATTTTCAGATCCAATTAAAGCCTTGTCAAACATGTTAAGCAGTTACGCCATATCGTTGGGAGACTTTCCAAATAAGATTGTCATTTTTTTCCTCTTTTAATCAACCTGAAAACTGGGGTTATGCTTTCAATCACATCTTGACTACATTAACTCCCTGCACAGCCTGCATTATATCTCCAGATTACAGTCCACAATTGCAGCCCCACTTCTGACGGAAACTCAGAGGATAGAGGATATTACACATATTTAACTTCACTGCAGAGCAATTCAGTTTCAATAAGGTATTGATCATTTTTGCCCAGATAAACGGTAAATCTGAGCTTTGAAATCATTACAAACCAAAGTACAGCCTCACTTTCTCTGCTAGAGTTCAAACAATTTAAGTAGCAAACAAGAGAGAGCACAGATCAGTTTTGCACTAAGACAAGGACACCTTCTGGTGGGCCTCGTGATGAAGGTCTAATGGAATTAATCATAGAGCATCAAGTCTCGCATACGCTGAAAAGCCGAGCTATGTGCGTAGCTGGTGGCCATGGTAATGCGTGGGCATCTGGACGAATCATCTCCTCACATAGCTGCATTTCGGACGAAGAATTTAGTGCTTTGAGATCAATCTGAGCTAAGCCTTTTTTTTTCCTCTTCTCTGCACCCATAGCACAATAAGCAGCCTCATACACCTGATCAAAGGGGCTTTGGTAGGCTCAAGGCTTTTCCACGGTTTTTGTGATATGCTGAGGTATTTGTGCTGCAACATAAGCCATGGCCCTGTAACCCTCCTGCAGAAATGTCGGCCTTTTTGTATTCATGAAAAGCTGCAGGAGGAGATAGAAAATTTGCTGCAAATGGGCTTGATTAATTTGGCAGTTAAGTCATGCTGGGACGACAACTTTAAGATACAAAACTTCTCTTTCATCAGTTTGTAGCCATTATCACAATTATCTATTTTCAGTAGCTTAATCTTTGCTTTAATCTGTGAGGATGGTGCAGCTATTGCTTAAGTAAGCACACATCTCAAATGAGATCCCAACTCTGACCTTGATAAGTGCATAAAACTGCCAAAGGCCGGTTATGCAGCGCAGTAAATATATGGCACAGGGAATTCAAACAGCTACAAGCTACTCTCTCTCTCACAGGTACTCAAATGTTTGGCAGAGAGCCACTTTGGACACAACAAATCATAGCAGCAGCTGTACTTACCAATGGATTTATTTTTTTCTGTCCTCTCACAAAATGAGGTGAATAAAAAGCCAACTGTGTCCTGTGTGTTTCCTTCGTTATATACATCTTAATCAGGCAGCAGCTAAACATAGAGGCCTTCTGTTGTTGACCCGAGTTCAACCTCCAGCCAATGGATTAAGCATTTTGTATGGGCTAGCAGGATGGAATAATTAAAGGTTAATGGTATAATCTCTGAAACGGCACCCTTCTTCATTCCTGTCCAAATTTAGCCGAGTGACACATTGGATGAAAAACCTGTTAAATTACTATAAAATAGCAGCGTATGACATTGTGGCGTTGATGCAGTGTTGTTTCTTCACTGGCAACTCAACATGGTGGACGGTGTCAATGATCTTGGGTAACATTAAAGGATTTCTGTATTCAGGCATCTTATGAACTGTCAGTCTAAAAACCTAACCTGTATTCCAGAGGTCACTAATAGGTGGACCGCAGTCTGGATCCGCACCCAGAGGCCGTCCTATCCGGATCCGGACCTGTAACTGATTAAATATTGAGGATTGTTCGATTTTTGGCTAGCGATTCCATTTTAAGGGGTGCACCTTCTCCAGCTATTACGGTAAAACTGGAGCGGCCCTCGGAAACTCAACGACCACTGTGCATAGCCAATCTGCTCACGCGCCAATCAAATCCGTGCATTCACATACGTGGAGAGACTCGACTGTCAGTGACTTACACAGGGAGAAAAGAGTTCATATGTGTTTTGTTATAAAGTTATTAGATGTGAAATTAAGTTTATGGTTTAAGTTTAATTCACCTCCATAAGAAGAACTAAACTGCATGTTTTGAGAGTTCATGTTTATTTGTCAATTGTTGTCAAATTCTTAGGTCAGTGGTTCATAACACGTGCTAAAGACTGAGATATATTCATCAATATATTTCAAACTGGCGGCCAAAAACTTATGGCAGACATCATGGGTTATAGAGGCAAAAATATGCAGTAAATCCATGAACAAATTGGCACCTAGTTAGACATTTCAGACTAATGAGACATCAGAACAGAGCCTAGGTGTTTGAGGGCCTATTATAAACCCCAGAGGCAATAAGTCCATTCTTTATGTCCAAGTAAAAGTTAGTGCAGCAGGACTGAAACAGAATAGGAAGCAAGGTAGAAATAAAATAGGAGAAATCCACAAAAAAATGTCCTGTTGGCCCTTAAAAGTCAAAACACTTTCCCACTAAGATGAAATTGTTGTCCAGAACAACTTCAAGTGTCAAAGTATCAACCCTTCATCTACCGAAGTCAGATGGGGGCAGATTGCCACATACGCATCAAGAAAACAATTTTTTACTGATTACACAGAGTCATGGGTGCAAACCACTGTGAGAATGCATGAAGAAGCTAAAATCAAGATGTCAAGTCAAGTCAAGTCAATTTTATTTGAATAGCACCAAATCGCAACAGAAGTTATCTCAGGGCACTATTCACATAGAGCAAATTTAGCCCGAATTCTTTTATTTGCAGAGACCTAACATCCCGCCATGAGCAAGCGTTTGGTGACAGCGGAGAGGAAAAACTCCCTTTTAACTGGAAGAAACCTCAAGCAGAACCAAGCTCTAGTCAAAAGTCAAAAGAACAATAAACTCAACTGCGGAGAGGGAGTACACGCTGCATACTGTGCTGCTTGACTTTTGACTGGTAATGTCAACATGGTTAATATCATCCAACAGTGTTATGCATGCAGCGGAAAATGTGGATGACCTACGATATTCGGTAATGAGGATCACTCTGCATACTTCCACTGTGGGAATGCCAGTCAGCACACCACTGTATAAAAAATCAAAGTTTTAAGCAAATCATAATAATGTATCTATTTAACTTCAAGCTAACATTTGACCAGAAGACCACTGACTCACTGACTGCTTGTTAATCTCAAATTCTGCAACATATTCTGATTTTGTGTGGCCCCAGTAGCCCCTCGCTCCAGTTAACTTCATGTCAGCAGGGCCAAATAGCATAGAGAGATCACTGCTTGAAAATTATTAACTTCAAAACCCAGAAATTATGTAATTTCTCATCAGTAAACCGCTCACAGCGTGCTACTGTTTACAAGCCCAGACTGTGATGGTTTTTCTTTTTACATCAACAGATACCGAAGGGACAAGAGAAGCGACAGATCTAATAGTGTTGAGTCAGGCTGTCATTGGACAGAGCACTGTTTACTACATTTTACATTTTGACATGCTTTCATTTCTCTTCATCATTTCCTGTAAGCAGAATTTTTGATTTAGGCTAAGTAGATGTGTGTTTTTTACATGGAAACAGTGTGCTTCCTTGTGTCATCAATCAAATCCTTATAAGCCACTTCATGAACAATCTTTGCAGATTCATGATGTTTAAACTTAAACATCCAAAGCTCTATTTGGATTGTCAGTCTTTACACAGTCATTTTTCCTTTCATCATCAATCGAACTACGGCAGGATTTCCAAGTAAGACGTGGGCCCACCAGAGGCCCAAAGTGATACCACATTCGTTTGTAGATAAATTTATGATGTCTCATAAATTTCAATTGGAATATGTACCCTGGAAAATTTGTTTGTGTTGCTGTGAGCTATGAACCCTCATGCTCTCATCTCTGCTCTGGCATTTTTCTGATGCTTGCACATCCTGCTGATATTGCTTTGGTGCTTTGTAGTTACCCTCACACACAAATTTGCATCAAATTTCTGCTATCTTCAATGTTTTGAATCATTTGCATGATGTTGTTTGCTATCTGACAGGGTGGGCACTTGACTGTGTCGGAACTTGAAAGGGATGATATATGGAATCAAGGGTGGGGATTGCTGCAACGGATAACGCTGGATGGCGGGAGCCGGAACAATCTGTTCACTCTCCTAATCTGTCCATTCTCCTAATGACACAATAAAATCTAATATTTCTATTAAAAAGGGACAAAAAGCTATATTTGTTCCCCTGCAGAACAAAATGACCATATCTGTGAGGACTGATAGGGGGGGTGAACAGTGCAACATATATCGAATGTCCTAGTTCCTACTGGTTGCCAAGAAGCTGAAAAAGGACATGCATGGCACTGTACATAGTTGATATGTCTGTCTACGTATATACCACACATTCATACCATATAAGTCTTAATTTTGTTCAACACTGGACAGTATTGCAACAACCTGCATACTTATGTTCCAATAAAACAGTTTTGAAGCCTGCAACCTGCCCCTACCAGGAACAATCTGCTCTCACAGATGGAGAAACAAGGCATCATCAATACATGTGATCAAGTGTCAGTGTCCCATTGTAAAGCACTTGGCAAATGATTTACCCCCAAGAGTTCTGCAAAGCGTCATAAACCTGAAAATAACAACTGGAAAAGCGGCAAGAAATCTCATTCATTTCCCAGCGGAAATGACACCAGATGAGAGGTCATCTTCCATCTGCGCAGATAAAGGCGGCTATCATTAATCTGCACACCTTTCGCTCCACTCCTAATTGGTTACTGCTAATTTAATGGAAGGGGAGAAAAAAAAGTACTCTATTAAAATTGAGTCTCTCCAGGTGATGGATATAAACTAGGCCACAAAGAACTTGCTACAAAAAATATCTTAAAGGTATTCATTCTAATGGTCTAATTATCATATTTTTTACACAAAACAACGGTTGCAAGGCTTATCCTGACTTTGCCATTTTCTGTACTGCATACAAGCGATTTGCCATATCCTGCCTTGTTTAAAGTCAGAGACATGATTCAATGAAAAAGCCAAACCAGCTGAAAGTTTGAACATTTTACTTGATTTAAGCTAAATAAATGTCAGAGTGAATCAGCCATCATTCCCTGACTAGTTTTTTTTATGTACTCCAGGTTAGCTGTATTTAGATCATGATGTTTCTTTCTCTTTTTGCCTTTATTGGATGTGGGATAGTGGAGAGGCAGGGGGGAAACAGGGGGGAGAGAGTTTAAGTTTCAACAGGTATTTCTTCTGCATTGATTCTCTCCATAATGTTGAGTTTGTTCTTTAAAAAACTAAATATGATATATTCTGATATTTCTTAGGTTAGAAGGGAATGTCCTACGTCTCCTCTTCTTATCTGCGCAAAATTGACAATAAAAAAGAACATTTCTTAAGTTTACAAAGGCTTACAATATTTTACTGTTCTGTTAGCTGATGGACCTGAGGTCAAAGACCGCAATACTGTGTACATACGTACATCTTCTCAAAGTGTGTACAGTAGAGACTAAAGTCTCTCCAGTGAGCCCAGAGGCTAAGTAAGCCTAGAAAAGAAGATATTTTCATTGATCCAAGAAAGCATGAGGCACAACATGTGTCAAGCTATTATAGAGTTGCTACATTTTTGTAACAGCTTCCTCCAGGGCTTCTGCATAAAACACACTTCTACAAGATACTGTAATGGATACTGCAAATGTTAAAAAGGAATAAAAATGTGATTTGATCAATTCTGCAGTCATTACTGCAAAGAAACTGAGATATTCATCCTGTTAAGGTTAGACGGACCTAACAAACCAAAAATCTTGTCTAGATAAAATCCCAAAAGCAGCCTGTTATGCCTCTGAACAGATTTATTAGTCTAAGCCTAACTAAGCCTAATATCCATCTCATTGCATGATCTGTGCTGAAATGCAGCTGACATTTGCCAGATTGCATTCATAACCTGATATCTATACTGGCTTCTCTGAATGATTGCCACGAGGCACTGCTGCACTCACGCTTCATCTAAGAAATCCCTAGTGAACACTCCATCATCCTTCAGCGCCTCCTGAGCTGGATGCTGCGTCTAGCCGTCTCCGTAAGACTCCCCTCGTCATCTATATTTCTGTTTGCTTTCTGCTTTGGCTGTGCATCATCTCACCGCTGAAGCTTCAATACTGTATTCGGTGTCACATGTTTCGAAAGCACAATGAACGCATGCCTATTTCATAGAAAACGAGAATGAAGGTCGGATTAAATGAGACCTCTGTAAAATATAAATGACGCTCGCACCTGAGAGGTCGTCCTTGGCAAGACTGTTATAGTTAGCAGGGTCAAACTGAGAATTAATAGTCATTATGTCTTCTTTCTTGGCATCGATACCTTCCTCTACACACACACACACACACGTTGTAGGTCTAGAAAAAAATATATAATGTCCACGTCTTACGGGTCAATGTAATTAATTGACTATAAAGTAACTTTAACTATAAAGTCAGCATCCTCACAACAGTATGGGTAGTGGCTCAAAATATACTGTTAAGTGTTGCTTACCCACATCAACCACGTCAGTTCATCTGCCACAATGCTATTAAACATATATCTCCATCTATAAACACAGGAAACAGGCTTTTTTAATTAAATCAGAGCCAAATTCAACTGATTATGAGTCTATCTCTGTCCCCTGCAATCAATGCCGGGGCTACTTTTGAAGCTTTTAGCTTTCATATAGTTTCTAAACTCTGGAAGCAAATTAATATGTGTGCATGAATTATAAGATTGTGTGAGTCCCCTGATCAAAATGAAAATTTGATCACAAGTAAGCAGAGGGACTTAATCTTATATGCATATGCTGTATGAGGTCATTACTTCAACTGTAAGGAAGTTACGATCTTTGATACTTTTCACTTGTCGTCCCAAAAGCTTAAATAGAGAAGGATAGAAAAGTTAACACAGCCTCTGTGTCCCTTATGTGTGAAAACTAGATAGAAAAGATTAAGCTGTTGGAAATTATTTTTAAAAAATTGGAAGTCACGTGCCTCTTTCTTTTCTCCCTTTTCTATCTTGTGAGAAAATCATCCATCATTTGCATTTCTGCAAGTTCCACTTCCAACATAAAAGCTGGATCTGCATGCATCATTTTAGTTCATAAGCAACTGTGAAAACTAGATTAAAAAGATTAAACTGTTGGAAATTATTAAAAGTTTGAAGTCTCGTGCCTCTTTCTTGTCTATCTTGTGAGAATATCATCCATCATTTGCATTTTCGCAAGTTTGACTTTCAAGCTGGATCTGCATGCATCTACACATGGTAGAGTCCCCACTCCTGCATGTTCACACACACACACACACACACACACACACACACACACACACACACACACACACACACACACACACACACACACACACACACACACACACACACACACACACACACACACACACACACACACACACACACACACACACACACACACACACACACACACACACACACACACACACACACACACACACAATGTCTATGCAAAAAAGCTTTGGGAAAGAATCATAACAGTAATCGCAATCTGAGAGACTGTTGGATCCATTCATAACATTAGGAAGTCAAATGGTGACAACATCAACTGCATGACAGTGGGTGCAGTACCTTTAGCCAAATTCTATGATAAAATAAGCTGACAGCTCAGGAATAAAAGCTCCTAGTGACAGGGAGCCCAAGAACTGTGTGACATTTGTTAGGGATTTGGCTTGTGTGAGCAAAGTAAAGTAACTACAATGAAGAGGAGGAGGAGGTTGAAGCACTACCATCATTTTGTCCACAGGAGAAAAGCAGGAATATTTTTCCAGATTAATGAAATGTGGGTGGGTGGGTGCATGGGTGGGTGGGGTGGGGATGGAGAGGCACTAAATGCAAATGAATCCTCGTTGAAGACAACTTTGAGACTGAACTGCCAGATGAAATTAATGTTCACAGGTAATTGCCAACCTGTGTCTTTCAAACTAATGAAGATTAATGTTGACACAAACAAGGGAGGAAAGATGTCTGTCACTCCTGAATGTGATGGAGGAAACATCTGGAAACAGAAGGTGGCATATATCAGAAATTTCAGGTATCACCTCCTGGAGTTTTGGCAGCTGAATAAAAGCCGATTTGAGCCAAAACATGGAAAAGCAAATCCCCACACATATCAAAAACTGCAGCAAGAAAAAAAAAAGCAGAAAAAGGCTGTTATGAGAACTCTTGACTGTTAAATTGTTCTGCTATTCACAACCAAAACGGGGTCCACACTCGATGGCAGTCGATTCAATTTACGCTGTAGGATGCAGGAAACTGCAGTCTGCAAGTCTGGGAGTATTTTATATAGTACTGTATATAGAGCTGTAATCCATCCATGTCCCTAGCGGTGCGTTTATGTGCAGCCCTCTTGTGTCGCCAGCACAGATGTTTAATCACATCCACAGCAGGGAAGCGCCTGATTGAAACTCAGAAGGTGGTGTGAAAATAAAGAAAGAAAAAAAAAAGAAACAAGTGTATTCCAATGGAGTAAATATATTATATAATACATGTTTATGTACAAATGATTCGCTGTTATCATTTATACACATGTTTAACTTCCAACTATTCAAATAGAGGCTGATAATTAGATGCTGATTACTAAGAGGAGGGATCACTGAGGGAATATAAACACTGGTCTCAAACACCTACTAATTCCAGTATTTTGACATTATTTTGTTCTGTCAGTGAACGCAACAAATCCCAAAGACGATTCTCTGTAAAAGTCAAGGCCCCCGAGGCTCTGAAACACACTGTTATCAGAGAGCTTTTCATGACTTTACTTGAGTTTTATTTTATTTGAATCGTCTTTTACTGTTTTATTTCAGAAGAGAAAGATAACTGGTTTTATCTGTTTAAAAAAAAAAGAAAACTAATGATTTAATGACTAGCTTGTATTAATTTGCTGCCTTATGTGAATCACTTTGTAACATGGGTTTAGAAAAGTGCTCTGTGAATAAAGGTTATTATCATTAGTATTATTATTAGTAGTAGTAGTAGTAGTAATAATAGTAGTAGTAGTAGTAGTAGTACCTGTAGTAATAATAATAGTAGTAGTAGTAGTAGTAGTAGTAGTAGTAATATAAAAGCCTACCTGATAATATACAAATGAAGCCTGTGGAAGACTTTATATGGGAAACAATACATATTTACTGACGTTAACTTAACACCCAAGAGAAATGCTGTCACAACTGAATGCAATTTGAAAATGACTAAGAACTGAGAAACTTTGAGTCACAGTTGTATAGAGACTATGACGTGACTGTTGTTGTATAAAGGAAACATACATCCTCCTTTATCAGATCAACTGGTAAACATGGATGACTCACATTTAAATGGGATCAGATCAGAAAACAGGGCAGCTTATTAAAATATGATAAAATACACTTAGAAAATGAGGTGGGTAATGTTTCTAATATAGATAAAGGTCATAGTGATTAGCAGCTAAAGTGTTTCTTATTTTATAGTATTACTATATGTATTTAATGGTATGTTGAGGAGCAGGGTAGGTTGGTAGTTTAGTTGGTGGAGAATTTTCCGCCCATCTCATCGTGTTGCTTCTGAAACAACACCTCCGAGTGCACGGACAAGACCTCTGCCTGGTCCGATCTGGCCTGCTGGCTCTTTCTCCTTGCTCTGGGCAAATTCTTCCCACAGGTCAGAGTTATGCCTCTGAGATGCGACTGAGACGTGAAGCCTGCACAGACACATTTTCTGTCTAGACACAGGGTTAGGCTGGAAGCCGGGGCCAGGAGCTGAGGCAGGCTGGGGCTACGGGGTTCCAGAGCAGGGAAGCAAGGCTGACAAGACTGCAGAGAATAGGAGAGGTGGACTGGAGCTAGAGCAGACTGGATGATGCAGAGGCTACGTGCAGTGTGGATTTGCCAGAGCATAACAGTATATGAAGTAAGTAAGAAGTGTTCTTGATTATGAAACAGGTTGCAGCTGGTGGGGCTCTGCTTGAACTCCAGCACATCTGTCTCCACTCACACGATCACGCACAGGGGACAGAGTGGGAGAGAGCCACTGCGGAAGTGGCAGCAGGTAGTGAGACACAGGACTGAGGCAGGAAACATGTGAACAACTACTGTTGAACCTGGCCCAACTTTGTTTGTTTTGCTTCTCCGAACTTAACGAAGTGCTCCTAAACATGCAGTGACATCCACTTAAACCGTATTCATGCCCTTACATTGACAGACCGGCAAGCAAAGCTGAGTCACACATCTTAACATTTACTTTTGAAGTGCATTTATTGGGGGTTTTGCTTTTTTTTCTCTCCTTTAAATATTCAGTGCCTGTTCACATATCTCAGCTTTGGATAAATGACAATGACATTTTTTTTTTTTAGTTTCAAAACTTAAATGTAATAAATTGCGCTCAAGCCTGTGAAAAAATGCTGCCTATAACAGGAAAATAACTTACACTGCCAGACCAGGAGCCCAGCCTGCTCACACTATCTGTATTTTATGGAACAGCTTCGTGAACAGAGCTGCCTGGCACACATTTTTTATAGACAAACAGGAGTTAGAGCGCTTGCACAGGACACATTTGCTAAATAACACACAGATGAAAAATTGTGCAGGCAGGCTACATGTGCAGATTTGATTAAGAAGAGTGACAGCATTCATAAAAAATGTGATTTGATAGAGCAGAAAGAGTAAGAGCTCAATACACAGGTAAGTGTTTCCAAAATTAGATAAGGGAGAGGAGTAAGAGCAGGATGTGCAGGTGGCCATTTAATATATTTGATAAGACATGTGAGACTAGAGCGAGGAGCTAGTCACAACAGATTTCTGATTATATCTATCTCATTGCATATCATAAACACACATCCGAGTGGTTATATTGCCTTTTAGTATACAGTAAAATGCTGATAGACTGAAACACTGAGCCAACACTGTGGCCTGTCACTAAATACATCAAATCAGCCAGTCAGGTTGTCAAGCTTCAAGATTACAGACCGACTGATGCTGGATTTTTGAGGCCAGTAATATAATAAAAGTAAAATAAAAAAATCACATTTAGCATGTCTGATAAAAGATATTTTGCAGTTGAACAATATATTTTATGATCAAAGGTGACAGAAACAATTAATATAACATAATACATAATATAATGTGAACAGTAAATGTCACTGAAATTTAGCATGGCTATAATCAATAATTTTATATTAAAAGGGGAGAAATTATGCACATTTCCGGGGCTATATTTTTTTTCTCAGGCTCTACTCTAGATTTGCATGATTTATATATTTATGTTATAGTGGCTCTTTATGCGGCCCCTAAATTCAGCCTCTATCTGAAACAGGCTGTTTTAGCCCCTGTCTCTTTAAAGCCTCCCAAAAAGGCCACTCTGCTCTGATTGGCCAGCCATTGAGTCAGAGGACCTCTGCCGGCTACAGAGGCCACGCCAACAAACTATAACAGTGAGTATCACACAAGCAACACATGAAAAAAAGGTTATTTATGGAGGGGAGGAGTTTGAATGGCTGGGAGCATTTTTACATAAATTACCCTCAAGTTTTATTTATTTATTTATTTTCAAATTTTAACCATAGTTACCTTAAATATCCATCATCACAGTAAATAAAGAAAGAGAAGGTCATAAAAAGCATAGCATGTCCTCTTTAACAACTAATCAAATGACTACAGTGAAAGGGGTCACTAATAATGATGCACTCCTTACAGCCATAATTCAGATCATTGTTTTGGTTTTACATCCCACAACTTTAATGCTTTGGTTCAATTTGTTCCCAAATAAACTAAAATAAATCTTTATTAACATATACCCACTATACAACAGACGTGTACAGGTCATTCTGCCCTCAGAAGTGCTAATCCTACATATACTATCTGACTGCCAAGCTGAAAAACTGTAACACTGGAGTCAGATTAGAGTCTTAACATATCACTGAATGAATGGTTTTCAAGAGGCTTTTACCCCCTGAAAAAAAACATCAAATTAAATCTGTCAGAATCACAAAATCCTTGTATTTTTAGCATGCAAAACTGAAGTAAATATTATTTCACAATAATACTTGTCAGAAGCTTCTATACATGTATATTTAAAACAACAGCTAAAAACAAAACATGCTAAACAGTTGCTAGGTACAACTGCTCCGCTGTCAGTCCCCACTGATAAATTAAGATACTCTGTTGTAATATAACAAATAAAAATAAATCTAGGGTAATATTTAGCCTTTCTTTAACATTTTCAGTTTCCTCAACATGTATAACTCTATGACTCAAGCTACAGCCTGTTCCCATACTTAGCTATCTGGGGAATGAATATTAATATCAGGTACTCAGGCTTATTTAACCCTTTATTGGGAGAAATATGTTCCCACCAGAAATCTGGCCAGCTAACTTCAATGGATGATTGCCCATGCAGATATACTTGTCAAAGTTATAAATATGTTGCAGTGGTTTCATGTTTGATTTCACTTTATTATGTTTCTATGCAGATGCTAACAGAGAGCTCAGGCCACCCTTAATCAAACAGCCGACAATCCATTCAAGTGATAACTCTTAAGATGATTGTGTTTCCCTGATTTTGGCGACACCTGATTGGTAAAAAGGTCACTGAATATCCGGTCTTATCTTGGAAGTGCTTTTTGATCTTTGAAAGGCGACATGATGCAGTCTATGATCAGGCCTGTTCTGCATAGAGGACCGGCTACTCTGGCTGCTGGTGAAGGGACGGGATGTATGTATTTATAGAACGGAGTGAGACAAGTGGATGTGTTAGGAAACTGATGATGACAAACATGGAGTGTGTCCTAATGCGTTTCAGCCTACTTTGTTTTTCTAATGAGAATAATTGAGAACATGGATGTTTATAGCTTGCTTCATGCGTGATACTTTGATTAGGTTTGTGCAGGAGGTGATATTTTATCAGTGACCTGGCACAAACAAACAAAAAATAAAATAAAAAAGCATATCATTTAGAGAACAGCATGCAAACATCATGATGTTTTAGTGGCGGGTCTTTTAAGTAGCTAGTCTAGACTTGAGGCCACCTGAACAATCCGTGTCTGACTCCGTATGGTGGAAGTCTTCACGGGTGTAAACAAGATGTAAAATATTTCACAGGGCTATCTTTGTCTAACAAATTGGACACAAACAGTTTTGTGCTCCTCATGCTTTAACCCTTGCATACTGTTCAGGGTGAATACTCATTTCCTCTAGGTGGACTTTTCATAATATTTCCCTGAATATACAAACATGGAGATAAAACACTTTTTGTGCAGCTGATACACATTTCTGTGTATGTTTTTATTACAAAATAAAAAAAATTAGAAATCAAACATGTTGCTGTATTCTTTATATTCTATAAAATGTTCTCTTGAACTATTAAATAGGGATTTTAAATGTATTTTCCCCCATAAATAAATAGAATACATTTATCATTAATTATTGATGGGGAATTTAATTGGTGATTATGAGTCAGAAAATGAACAGTATGTAAGGGTTAAACTTAAGGTTAGACAGAGACAAGAAGTAAAACTATTTTGACTGAGGTAAGCTACAAGCCATTTCCCAAACACTGCCATCAGGTGCTGAATGATGAATACAAAGCAGGTTTAGATTAAATTATATTTGTATAATGTTGATTATCATGCAATATCAGTTTTATTATGTTTATGGCTTTAGAGACTGAGTTTTATTTGTTATTAAGTCTAAAATTACCACCACTGAAGAACACATGCTACGTATTGTATTTTCATTTTGTTTTGTCTTATTTTTGTGGGTTTATTTTCTATCTTATGTTACATGGGTGCTGATGTCAGTAGTTGGTAGGTCTGAGGGAAAGAAAAAAAAAGGCCGTGGTGTGTGTTTTAACCCCCACAGCGCTGCAAAGGGTGGTTTTATTTTCCGGGGCAGCTTAGGGTTGTGCCTAACACAGATAAGACCCACAGTGAGGTTAAACCCGTGGGAAGACGTTCTGGAGTAAGTTCAAAGAAGCTTATTTCGGTTAATCAAGACCGTTGTGTCTGTTGGGAAGAGGGAGGTTCTGTTTGCTTATGGCTTCAGAGACCAGGGCACTGATTCACAGACTGTCTACACATGGTGAAATACTTTGAGTTTTTGCTTGTTTACTTTCACATTACCACCACAAAAGTGCACATTCTATGTTTTTTTAATTCTCACTTTATTTTATCTAATGTTTATTCGTATTATCAAGTGGGTTTTATTTTTTATCTTTGTGCATTTACATGTTTTGTGTTTATTTTATGTCTCTTTTGATGTGAAGCACTGGCATCTAACTTATCTTATTGTAAAGCACTTTGAGTTTTGTGAATGAAAGGTGCTATACAAATAAAGATTTTATAATAATTATTATTATTATTTAGGTACTGTCATATAAAATTATGACTATAGTAGAAAAACAACGCCAACAAGTGGCAAATACAGAACACTACATGTAAATAACTGCCGAGGATTGTTGAAATGTGTTAGAAAATAGTAAAGAACAAAGCCACCATCTGATTAATCAATGGAAAACATATGTACTTCTTGTCAACAAGTCCTCTAAATTATACATACAAGCCTTTTCTGGTCTGTTTTTCTTATCAACATGTCAGTATCACTTGCCTTCCAAAACTAATTAAAAGTTTCCTCATCTGCACTTCAATTCCTCTCAGTGAAACCTTCCTGAATAAATGTATAATAAACTCTGTGATATCAATATTTTCTATGTGCAATGATTTGAATTTAACAGTTCAGTCTGTCTACTTATTATATTTTTATTTTATTTTTATTCATTATATATTGTTTTTTTTAGTACACTCTTCTCTTTGCTGCTGAAACACTGTAACCTTCCCCATTATGGGACTAATAAACGATTATCTTATCTTAAATGAAGGTTAAATAATGTACAATCTACATTAGCATTCCGAGAACATACTGCTGTAAATTTTAAGTTAGCCAAACATCTGCAGAAAAAACTATATTTCAACCCGGTAAAAGAAGAAAAAGAAAAGGAAAGAAGCTGGAAGTAAAGAAGCTGGGCTTACATGACTTATTATCTGCTTAATCAGATTATAAAAAAGGTTTCTATCACCTTCTTTTTATACTAATAAAACCTGAGTTATAAAGGGCATGTGTGTGAAGTTCTTACATGAGGCACTGGTGTCAACCCCTATTATCCTGATTATTAATGGGATTTTAGACCCACGGCAGCCACGCACCAATGAAATCATACCATGAGTGAAATGAGCCAATTGAAAACAGCCAATTTGTTAGATTGTTGGGCAATCAAAATACCAAAGAAATGAAAGAGCGGAGCTTCTGCGGCTTTGCAAATTTGAAGAACCAAATCATAGAAAAGTAAAAACAATTCACTCATTTTTTTTTTTAAATTTGCCTTTCTACATTTACATATTTCTTTCCCTCAACATCTGTGGGGATGATAGAGCAAGCCAGACATGATACAACTATCCAACAATTTTGAAAAATAATCAATCATTTAAGTAATTTATCTAGCAAAAAATGTTTCTTCCAGCTTCGGCTTCTCAGATATATCACTGTATATTCAAAATCATGACTCTGCTTCCACTTTTCAAATAATTCAGTCCCTTAAAATCACTTTTCTACATTTGATCATTTCCTTCCCCCCCAACTGTTCTCACGGCACCGGTCCGTCTTCTCCTAACTGTTGCTTGGATACGGCTCATGACTGCATGCATTTATTAATATTCACATTAAACCAATAAAGGCTTCTAAATATAATTGTAAAATCATTATTAAAGCACCATGGAGTCACTGTGTTAAAATATATGCATGAAAAACTAGTTACACTTTCACTTCTGCAATGCTACAGTTAGTTGGAAACCTAATGTAAATATATTATGGCCTTAATTACACGGTGCTGCCTCTAAACACTGAAAAGAAGTCAACCTGACGTGAAGAAAATGAAAAATATATGTAAAACATTTAAAGGCTAATAATATCCCCATCTCATTTAATAGATGACACAACATACTGTTCTGTTTAAAGACGATTTGACACCACATTCAGGTTTATATCTACACGGGTTAAATTCAGTTGCACTCTGACAAGTGTGTGAGGCTGAGATTGTCCCAGATCAAGCTGGAACTAAATCTGGCATCTGTCTCTTTGAATTCGTATCGCTTGTGTATGGGTGATGCTCATTAATTTGCAAACAAATTCTGCAAACATTGCAAATACGACTAATCCTTAGTTTTCCAATCTGCCTGAACTAAAAAACACTGTTCTGGCAAGAAAAAAACTATGCTAAATACAAATCACTACATCATATTACAAAGCACTTTGTAGTAGGATGCACTCTGAAAAACAAATTCATAACCGCAGCCTATTATCTAGATGTATTTCTCAATGCTCAAAACATTATCCTTATCAGCCATATTTATAAGACTCTATTCAAAAAACAAAAGCACAGACAGGCAGTAAAAATACTCTCAGCCTGGCAGGACTTAACAAATTAACATGCAAATAGACATTTCCTGCTGTCTGAGAGTGGAGGCTGAACTCTGCATCAGTCCTCCTGCCAATTGCTTGAACCATATTTACAGTTTCCATTGCCGTGCTCATGCAGAGTGAAGGACATTTAATAAAAGTGAAGGGAAGGGCAGTCCGCCACCTCAACGGGATTTCTCACCGCACCCTGAGAGATAGGATGAGACAATACCTTTTGCATCAATATAGTTTGATGTTGTGTTAAACCACATAACCCATTTCTTCTGTAAAGCCATAAAAGTGTTTGCCTCTCCCTTCTTTACCCTCCACAAAGTTCACCTGCAATAGATGAGAAACACAGCGCCAGTCCAGGCGGAGAGTGAGGCTATCGGGTTCAGAGACAACAGCTCAGATAATAGCAAATAAAGCATCAAAATGAATATCAGCAATATAAGGACAAGCCGCAAGTTCTCAGCATTGGTTTAGTATCGATAGATGATGATAAACAGTGGCCTTACAGGTTATTGTAGCCACGCTAGCTCACTAGCTTGTAGCCAATGTGTTCCTGTTACTAAGAGTTTTGCGTCTGCTGTCCGCTCGTAAACACCGATGGCCAAGTCAAAGACATACAGGTGTTCTACCAGACTAGTTCTCCTCACACTCACTTCCTGACTTTAGTATGCAGTCTGTGGGAGAGCCTGAGGCTGTTGATATGCTGGTTTTCCCTGCACAAAACCTGTAGGAGATGTACAGGGCTACATAGAGGGAAAAACTTTTTCTGTCTAGTCTACCGCAGTCAAAAACTTAACTTTGTCAGAGCAGCTAGGCCTGTTTTTGTTCTGTTTACATTGTTACTGGTATTTGTATTTTGTTTAGAAGAAGAGGAGTAACTGTAATAATACTATTTTAATATAGGCCCATCCTATATTAACCATCAGTTCAAATAAAAGTTGATAAGGGATGGCACTTTAAAATGCTTATGGCTGCACATTTGTAACTAATAGACTAACAGACATGCAGATATTCACACCCAGATGTTTGTATACCACTGTATGGGCAATTTAAACTCTTAATTTCATCCAACCTGCATGTCTTCGGGCTGGAATAAAAGACAAGAAGGAAATAACTTGCACAGTCAGGAGAACAAGCAAAGTTCATGCAGAATGGATGAGAGTTAAAACCAAAACCTTTCAACTGCACTGCTCAATCCGTGGAGAATTCGTATTAATTTATTTCATTTACCTTTACATTGACAATTCTCTAGATTTAGATGTTTTATTGTATCCTAAACAGGCTGCAATATTTCCACTCTTTCAGGAATCACAAATATGTATTTAAAAATGTAATTTCGTATGATTATACTTGAGCATTGGTGACAAAGAAAATCATCCAGTACAAAGTTAACTGCTTTGTACATGCACTCAAAGACTTATGTGCTGTTGCTAAACAGCTCTCTGGTCTACAGAGGTGAGATCGTGGGTGGACAAACTTGCTTCCCTGCCTCCTATATAATGGATTTATTCTCGTATGACAACTGAATTCCCCAAAGTCTCATTTTTACAAAGTTTTTTCTCCAATTTTAAGTAGAGAACAGTTGAATGCAATGTTTCAGTTATCCGTGAGAATAACTGAAACGTACCAAATATGGCCATGAACACCACAATGAAAGGTATGCAACAGTTTGAAGAAGACGAAGAAGCACAGTATCATCTGAAATGGAGTGAAGGGCTGCTAATTAAAAGGTGAAGTACACTTATTTTGTATCTGGGCTCTGAGGTGTTTTCATCATTAACTGAACATTGGTCAAAATGTCAAGTGTTTTCAATCATCACGATGGTATTAAATTGCAAAACAAGGTCCAGGTTGCAATTTAAGTCAAGTTAGATAAAAGTAGTAATCATACTGACCTCCCAAACAATACTGACGGGGGACAGTCAGTGTCCATGCAGCATAAAACCAGCCATTATACATTTTCATTACATTCCAAGTTTTTAAAATGGCTTTTATGTTGTGTCTTTAAAAAAGTTATAGTTAGTTCAGCATATTTCCTCAGGCTAGTTGTTCCAAAGTTTAAGGGCCCTCACTGCAGAAAAAAATGCTTGATCATCTCGTCTTTGATCTAGACTTTGAAACACACAAAAGAGCTCTGTTTGGAGACCCAAAACTATGCTTCTGAAAAGATGTAGAGAACAAATTCTGTTTCCTTGTGTGTTCCTGTCTTTCTTAATATGTTTTAAATATTATCTGTTCTTATAAATGTGATTCTGAACCATGAAAAAAAAGGATGAATAGAAGATTGTACTTTTTAATCTAGATTTGAGGGAATAACTCCTTGACAACTAGATAGATGAAACAAGATACTAATTCAGGTCAAATGACGTTGTTCTCTCTTCTAAAGTAAACATGTTTTCATTCTCTGCAGTTACAATATAACCCTATAAACTATAGTCTTTTATTTAAGAGGAATTAAAGTGAAAACATGTAGCTTTTATTGAACTGTGGCCACTGCTCCAATGACATGATAATGGCAGATTGAATTTCATTTCACGCCCTTTATGAGTTTGATGTTTTACATAATTGCACACTCACATAGTTTCCTGATAAATCCAGCTTTCGATGACTTGAATGTTGACCTGAACAGTATTTACAAGTGAGAAACTGGTTATTTCTACTCTGACATGAGACCCTCCTCTCAACAAGGGTAAGACGCAGGTCTGACAGGGATTGATTTTCATATTAGTGGGGTCCTTAACGCGGGTTTCCATTCTGGAAACCGATTGGTTGTGTTGTGAGGCGGGTAAGTATGACAAAACAAATTGCCTCTTCTTTTATTTCTTCTTTCTTCTTGTTAGAGTGTCAGTTTAAAGTTACAATTTACAAAATTATGGCTTTGAATTAAAGGTGAAGGAAAGGACTTCAAGTGTGAGGGAAGGGAGGTAAAATATGTAAAAGAACACTAGTGTTGAGAAGTGTTACATTTTAACTACACAAAGAGTCAATAATTACTCAAATGCAGTGTTAAAATGACAGCACTTTAAAAAGAGTGGAATTTAAACAGAATCTGAAAGTGTTGACATTTACTCTGATGTTCTTCATTTGTGTTTGCTGATTTTACTGTGAATTAAACTTTTTTTAACATGCAGTCAATCTCCCTCGCAACATGGTTGGTCAAGTATAATTTAAGAACTTTATAGGAAATAAAAACTGTATCCATCTGTAAAAAAAAAAGAAGAGAAATAAAAAAATTCAGGACCCAGTCGCAACAAATTGCGCAGATAAAATCTGATTTACTATCACACATAAGTGATTAACTGCAGAGATGTCAAGCAAATGAAATTCAGTTCAGGCACAATTAGATCAGGGGGGATTCAGCTTGTACTGATTATATAAACCTGTAATGATGTTTTCTTCTTTTAATTAAGGGATTAGAGTATTGAATCTGTCACGGAGTAGGAATACATGCTTGCACATCCACAAAAGTCATTGTCATTGTTACTGTTATTGTGAAGGCTTTCTCATTTCAAATATATCTTCCAAATATTGATATAAATCATCTGATGATTAATAGGTAGGAAACATCCCAGTGAAAGCTTATGAAACCCTTTCAATCATGTCAAAAAAATGCATCGCGATCAAAAACATGACCTTTTCAAGATGGACAGTTTTCACCAAATAATTACATAAATCACATGAATAATGGTAAATTCAGTGAGATGAGTGAATGTATGCATGGTTAATGATGTTTTGAAGTGATCCATTATGCAAAACATGTTCATGTTTTAATAACCGGGACACAGTTTAGGAGATGAGTAGGATTACTTTCAGAGGAGAAAACAGAGACATCACTGCTCTCATTTACAAGCAAAAGGACAGTCAGTGACATCCAGGGAAACATATTGTTCACTTTCCATATTATATGAACATAACACATTTTAATAAGTCTATCAAAGTATCTGTATAGTGTGTTGGACAAGATGGAGGGCTTCATCTTTCCTGTTTAGCTACAAGAAGTCACCAGGACATTTTTATTCATGCGCCGTTTGTGTTAAACAAACATTGATGAATACAATGTCCGGGCTGTTTATCATCATCATCATCATCATGGGCGGTGCAGTAATCAGCTGTCTCAGGTAATCGGTGTAGAGTTTCGTCGCCTTCGGCTGTTTGTTATCACAGTTCTGACATTCCTTTTCCTGGCTTTGCGCTCGTAGTTGCAGGTGATAACAGTGATTTTCTCCCTTTCTGTGGCTGTGGTGCTGAATTGTAGAACAGACTTTTGTTTTTGTGTACTGGATAAGCAAATCTTTATGCTGATTGCTCCCAACATAACATACAATTCCTTCCCTGATTATTTTATAATCCTGAACTGGATGATTAAATGCTGCAATGATGCTTATCAACTATTTTTGCCTGCACCACAACATATATACAGATGTCACATTAGACTGAAGAGCAGTAATGAAAATTAAACTGCACTGTACATTTGAGGGGAATTTAAAGATTCAAAGTACATCAATAAAATAGACTCCTATGAAGCCAGATGTCAGAGACATATTTGCTCTATGGTTCCCTCCCCCAGGCATACAATACTTTATATCGCAGTAAGTGCTGAGATGCTTTAACCCTGTGAATTACTTGAGTGCCAATGGTGAATGACGAGGGGAAAATCACTTAGCATACAAATCAATTACCCATAATGCAACAAGCCCATGATGGATTGAGAAAACGAAATGGACATATTAATTTTCTGCAAATTGGAGTTACATTAGGGGCAATGTGGTGAATTAAAGAAGAACTGAATGAAGTAAAATCCACCCTGTTATTCTCAAATAATATGAATTATAATTTGGTGAAGTGGAATTTATTAAAGAGGTTTATTGAGAAGAAAGGTTACAATTTACTTTTTTTTTTTTTTTTGCTGTACCCACTTATGTTTTTATTTCCTCAACCTGTCTTACTCACTGCTACTTTAAATCATAATTTCACTCAGGTTATTTTAAGAATGTGGTTTGGCATCCTCCAAGAACATTTGTGAGGATAAAAAATTTCTTTGTAGTTGTGAAACATCTGTGAAAAATAGAAATTCTAACAAAGAAGACTTTGGTTTGATTTTGAGGGTCTGGCAAAAGATTTATCTGACTAAATCCATTACAGCTCCACTTTAAAAATCTTAACATAATTTGATATCGCCTTCAAAAGCTACAACTACTGATTATTTCCATTATGAATTAATCTGTCGATTGCTTTTTTTCAAATGACAAATAACTTCCCTATTTTGTAAAGCAAGAACCAGCAAATGCATTTTACTTGACAAATTAGATGATTAATTGATAATTGAAACCACTGATGATTATTTGTCTATAAACTGACTAATCGATATATAAACTCATTGTCTATTTGCTAAGTTGTACACATGAATCAAGAAAATACAAATTAAGATCAGTGTATACAGCCTAAGAGCTTTTAGTTGGATTTTATTTTTCTTTGATGCGGTACAAAGTAATTTAGCACACAGGAAGCTGCAATTTGCTCTGAGAGGTAACTAATTGTGTTATTTGCTTTCAGTGGCAGGGAACATTATGTCAGTAAACTGCAGACAGAACAGTCATGTTTATCAGCCAGGCAGGACTGGAAGGTTTTACTTTGGTAAAAGTCAACACAAAGGTAAAGTCAACAGAGTCCAAAAGATAAACTTCAGCATATGAATGGGGAATATATAAATATATAAATGTATATAATATATAAATGTCTGGCTGGGGTGGAAAGGCCTCTGCACAGCAATTAGAGACTCACTTCAAATCGTTTTACAATTAACAAGGAAGAGGTGCACCTCTCCATTTCTTGACAATTTCGTGTACCTTATCTAACTTTATGCCTAGAACAGCTGTAAAATCATCTACATTACTTTTCTAACAGCCTGCTGGCTACTTCTAAGGATGATTTTCACATCAATGTCTAAAAGACAATTCAAAATTTGTGAGCTTGGTCTAATGACGATGCAAAAAACACAAAGTGAAAACTAACCCTAACCCAAAGAACTGCAACCATACACTGTAAATTTAAAAAAAACCATATATGGACGTAGTCACAATGACATCATTTATTAGTTTGTGGAGTACTGCTTCGAAGCCTTGAGTCTCATATTTAACCGTCCCCATCTTGGATTTGTGGAGCCAAAAGTGACTAGATTTGGACGAGAGGGTGGAGCTGAGCCTAGTGCTACCTGCTAGCTTAGTTAGCACAGTGCATTTACAGTCTATGTTTAACTACAATAATGCTAATGGTAATTCACACTTGCGGATAACAGGACTAAAACCATTAAAACTAAATGTACTTAGTGGGGCATCATGCTGTATTAAAGGAGACTTGGACATAGCAATTAGCATTAGAAAGAATGCAGTTTTAAGGCACTTCCACACTTGCTTCATTTCTCAGACCTGGAGTTACCTGCTTGAGTGCAACTGAGGATGATGTCAAGAAATCAAGTACTGCGCTGTTAATGGGCTGAATTCATTTCAATGAGTATTTATATCTCTGTCATGTCCTATATTAGTAGTTTATCCAAAAACAAAAGGTTTATATGTTAAACATATAGTTTATTTAGTGGGTTAATTAACCTGTTGACTCAGAAGATGGGGCTGCTCTTTTTAGACATTTTCTCAGTTGAACATAATTTTCAGTATTGCTGACTAAGCAAGTACAAAAGCATACTCAATGTAAACAATGCATCATCAGATAATCATCAAACTACTCTGCTCTATAGAGTGTTATAACCTCTTACATCCCCTTGTATTGGTTTTTCACTACTACTAACCTACAGCTTGACTGTTGTTGTTTGCTCTCACTACTTTAACAGCAACAGGTGGCAATTTTCAGTAAGAAAAAGCTCTTATAAACCCACTCTGTGTAAACCAGCCCAGCACTAAATGGCAGAGACACAGTTGGCAATTAGGTGGAAAAACAAAGCACAATATTTAGCAGCTAAAGAGCAACAGGAGACCGAAACAGAGCTAAAAAAGAGAGAAAATATTGGACTTATGTTAATCTGGGGGCTGGGAACACAACTTCAAATGAATGTGAATGCTGCTCTTTATCCTTTGAATGTGTAAATACACATTTGCAAACATATTCACCATAAAAATACAAGCAAAAAGAAAACTTATATAACTTATGTCTTAGAAACGTGCCCCTTCTGATATGAATTAGCACATTTACCACAAATTAAATTGAATAAACTGCATGTGATACATTGCTATGCTTTTGAGGCACTACCCACTGTGTTTCACCCATTTGCACTCATGAAAGACCCATCTCCAGATTCATTATATCACTACAGCCTGGAGTTAATAGTGAATCAGGTGTCACACTGTGATATTTCCAGTTGCCAGGACTCTTAGTGGGCGAGTGATAAACTGCATGACATGATGCTTATCTAATTTGTATCAAGACAATCAGATTGGTGTTGCTGTGGATGAAGTAATGTCACGTATTATGTTCCCAGCAGCACAGTTTGTACACTGCATATGACTCATTACTGTAATTGGTTTGAGTGTTTCAGTGGTGCAGGGCAGCAATGTTTTCATATCTTGGGAGGCCAGATGTTTCTCACAGTGAGACCACTCACCACACTTATGAGTTTTAATCATAAGGCCATGGACATATTCAATGACGCAATTGTTTGTATTCTCATCAGCACAAACAGCAGGTAGTACAACAAAGCAACATGCATGTTATGTTGCCACGGTTCACATTAATACATTATTAATGTTTTTTTCTAGTCCTCCAAACAATTTATAATGACACTCTGTGGGAAGCCCCGCCACCCCTAGCTCCATCCATCCATCCATTTCCATCCATCCATCCAAAGCAGTCTAATAATGTGGAAATGGCATGCAAGTATCAAATTCAACATTAACATTTAACTAAACCGTATATAACCTTCCCAGCCTCCTTTTTTTATACTATTAAAGGTTAACTTATTTTACAGCGACAGTAATTCAATGTATTTACAATCTGTAAAAGCTCTCTGTAAAGTAGTTCTGAATTTGTTGTTAATAGGAGCCTCCCTGTGCACTGATTACTGTCTGACAGCCACATCAGAGCCGTGTTTAGTGAACAGTTTCCACTGCTGCTGCCTCACATCAAACATAATCAACTGGTAAACCACAGGGACACTTGTATTGTGATGCAGAGATGGGGAATGCACAGTGTTTGTTACCAAGGTTAGTGGTGAGGCTTCAACAAATCAAGACATGGTCATTTTCAACACTTTTTGTTCACGGATCGTTTTTAATTTTGCAATGTCGGAAGAGTTGTTAAGCAGACATGTTAATATGAAGAGTTGTAGACAACAAGCTGTCTCCCTGCAGCATGTCATCAAGATAAACAACGCCTTTTACCAACCTTGCACCCAGCATGAGATATCAAGTCGTGGTTGCTTGAAGGATGATGGAACAGGGACAATTTTTTCGCTTTATTTTATGGCCTTACACCCTATCCAACAATTTTAGTTGCATTGTAAACAAATACATACTGAATTTTACATTTTTATAGAAAAAAAATCTTAAATGATCTTGATCCAACTTCTTCAGTGTCAATATTTTCTGTTTTCTTTAGTCCTCTATGATCGTTGGGTTGAAAGACAACATCCTTTTTTGGAAAACTGGTCCAATTTTTTTTACATTTTCTGGCATTTTACAGACCAAATAAATAATCAATTATTCAAGCAAATAACAGGACGAATAACATTTTTAAAATAATGTTTTATCAATAACGAAAAATAATCATTAGTTGCAGCCCTAATCAATACACCTGTCATTACATACATTAATAAAAGTTACCAAAGTTATCCTCTTTGCTTTTCCTTTAAATTTTACAATTCTAACTCAAAACACAGACAGAATGTATGGCTTACAGAAAGCTGCAGTATGTTGCAGCTGTGTGGATGACTGTAAATAGACACCGAAATGATGGTAGAGGAGGAACAAATGGCTGGTTGGTGACATTTTTCCCACTGGGTTATAATTCTGTCTGGCATACCTGAACATAATGCCCTTTGAGCAAGCCCGGAGGTGCTTTGCTCTGTAGCTGCATACAAAGTTATCACACAGAGCCGATGGACAAATGTGACCAAAACTATTTTATTCAATGATTTAAATTGAAATAGAAGACAAAATGATTGTAGCTGAGTGATGGATTTAAGTGAGTATTTTCAAATTTGATATTTTCACGAATTTATTTTATTACATCCTGACTTGTAAGTAGCTGCCACTGGCAAAGATGCCTTCTTGTATTTGCACATGAAAGACTGCAGACATCTGTGTTGTAGCCAACTGACTCATTATCAATGGGATGTGCTTTCGACTCTGGCTGGATTAGTTGTGGCCTGAGATGTGTTGCAGTGGGAAATTAATTTAAATTTGCTTGACACCTATCTCCCACGGGACAGCTGTCTGAAGTGCCAAATTAATACCACGTAATTCAAATGTTTTCTATTTGGTTTTGGTTCAAGGGGAGGAACTGTCTGGGTGTGTCCCCCTCCTGTCTTCACCAGCCCAGCTAGGTATTACTCCTTCAGTGGCAGCACAGATGACAAGCAGCTAAAGTGAAAGATTACACTACTGGCTAGCTGTAAGTAAGAACCATTAATGTGATTTTGGGATAATGTCCTTTGATTAATGCAACTCTGGGGGGCTTTGACATTGAATAATTGTGCTTGTCATCTAGGCTAAAAGCAAAGAAGCCTCAGATATCTACCATCAGTACACAACAGCAGGAAAAAAGTCACTGCCAACATTTTAATTTATTTTTTTCCCCAAAGGTGAGGTGATATGAGATCTAAGCTGAGTCTGAAGAGAAGACAGGCAATATTGCTCGCTGTGGGCCTGATTAAAGCCAGTATATTGAGAGTCAGACTATCAGTTCATAGGAAAAGCTTTTTTAGTGTCAGTCATGCAGGATCATTACACATCAGCCGCGGGGAGGACGGATATCAAGTTATCTTCAGTTTCATTCTTCAAGGTTTAAGAGCATTGGCAATCTCTCTTCATCAGCCCTCACCAACACGGCTGCTGCTGGTAGAGTCTGCAGCCCCTGTCGTAATGTATTTTAGCTGCACTCGGGTGTATTAACGCTGTCTCCACTCTCGCTGTGGTCTGCTGCCAGGTCATATGAGGGGATTACAGCTTGAAAATATGTGGTTGGCCAATTAAAGTCAAGCAGTGTTTTAACAATATCAAGCATTTATTTCCTTTCTCCTATTTACTTTAAGATGCACTCAGAAACTTTGTACACTGGCAGCTCCAAAACTTGCAGAGGCTGAGTGTGAATTTGAAGGAGTCTAATTCCCACGTGTCATGTAACATGGCAGCAGTAAGCTCCACAAGGCTTCATGACAAAGTGACAAGAGAGGTAAGAGATCTACTGTTGGTGAGACATATTTGTCTGAATGTGTAGGAGGTTCATGAGGGATTTTCACACCTACATTTTCCGAATTCTACCACTGACTCTTCTGCCAGTGTCCAAACAAACATCAGAACTGTAAAAACATTTTTACATGAAAAGTTGATCAACATGGTAAGCACAATGTATAAGGACTCTGATTTGCAATAATGTGCATTACATACTTCACCTAAAATGAAGGAAATAGCGACTTACAGTTCACAGTGAACCAACTAATTCATATACATTCCCACAAATATCCAAAAAGGATACAGTAGAATACTGTAAACGATGTGTGTTTCTTTATGAGGATGAATTTGAGCTTTAGACTTTGTGACTGAGGACATTTTGGAAAGTGAGCACTTTTTTGGCCAGTTCTCACTTCTTTAAAAGACTCAGGGTCAAAACTTTGTATTACAGTTAAAGTTAGTATAAGGATTACAGTTAGACATGCCTTAATAAGTATGGTTTTACAATATAAGGACAAAACATTGGTCAATATTTGATTACATAGCCTGTTTTGCAAACCTTCATATCTTTTTCAACACAGCATATTTCACCTTTGCATCATTCTGTATCAACTAACAAACCACTATTGTGACAGTAGTACTAGAAACAAAGCTGGACAAGATGAAGATAAAGCTAGATATGGAAGGAAGGAAAGAGGGAGGAAAGAAGAGCTTCAATGATCGGTTGATTGACAGAAAATCACTATTCTAATAATTGAGTAAAACATCTGAAGATGACAGTGGCCAATTTTTTACTATTTCCAGACATGTTATAGACTGCACAACTAATTGAAATTGATGAATCATTTTGAATCTCTGATTCTATTTGCCAGATGTGAATTTTTTTTTTTTTATCTGAATATTTTCTTGTTTCTTTAGTCCTCTATGACAGTGAATTTAATATCTTTGGGTTGTGGACAAAACAAGAAAGAATGAAAGAAAAAAATGAATCAATCCTCTGCTGTGTTGATAATTCCTTTGAAGGCAGTTTGAACTGATGCCTTGTGGATGATTCAGAGAAGAAAGCCAGAGACCCATTTTTCCCCCTAGTTGGGATTCTTAATTTGCACAGGAAATTACAGCCTCTGATGTTGATTTACAACAATGTATGTATCTTGCACTGCTAGTGTATCATTTGGATGACTCATCTGGTAGACACATTTCTAGACAATTTGTGATAACTTGTTGTGCTGAATTTGCAAACCAAATGATCCTTGCAGGAAAATATAGATGTTACTAGACACATTTGAACAGGGTTATTAGAGTTATGCTACATAATCAGAATCAGGATCTTACATGTACAATATAAGCTGCAAGTCCTTAACAGATGACCTCAAACCACACTGCCTCTTTGAGTGTTTGAGCTTCCTTCTCATTTAACTTGTATATAAAGAATGTTCAAGATGGTCATTGAACACTGACCTTCTGAGGTCCTCCACTACAGTAATGTCAGTGCTGGAACATCCAGGTATAGCGGACCGGAGGGGCAACATCAGGACATAAATGTCAACAATACTTGCCAGCCAAGGATATCCTTCATTCAGCTATAAACTGCTGTGGCTGCTATGACCACGGCTCATTCATCCATAGATCCATAGATGAAGATCATTCCACATGAACTGTGCCATTTTTCGAGTAAAGTACAGATTTAATTTGCTTGGAAAACAAACTTAAAAAAACAATTCTGACTGTGTGGGAACAAAGAACAAAGTGATACTGAGAGAAGTGTTACATCTGAGATATTGTACTTATAGATGGTGCACACAATGGGAATGAATATTATGTTCCATAGACTTCTCTCAGCATCTGATTGACTGCTTATCTGCTGCTTCCGGCCCACCTGTTCTTAAATATAATATCTGAGTAGTCTACATTCTGGTGGACAATGTGGACTAGTATAGAAGGGGTTAATATTGTGTATCTGGTAATTATGTCTGTGGACTTCAGGCTTATCTCTAATTATGCATGTGCAAAGTTTCTAAGGCAATTTTGCTTTGGTCCTTTCTTTTGATGCTTTGTGTTTGAGTCATTGTCATTATAGATATATGGTTATTTGATTTATGCTTATCATGGATGCACGTGAACAAGTTAAATGATTACAGCAAGAAAAACATGTCTCATTGTTCATTTGGGCTCCTGACTACTGTCTCAGGGCATACCTGAAAAATTGTGAACCTATCCTTTAAATGGGTATGCTAATGTAATATAAGGTAAAACATGTATGTAATATAGTGCAATGAAATGTAAACATAGCGTCCAGAACCCTGGCTTAATGGTATAACACCCATCTCAAATTGTGAAAGTATTTGCAGCAAACGCAAGATACAGCCTCAAACATTGATTCTTGTTTGAAAGGTTTTAGATGTGTGAAAATGTGCCTTTTCATGATGGTCATACTAATTTTAACATTGTGGTGTGATGTGTTTTTTGTAGGCTTTCACTTTGGTTAAGTCCATCGCTTTGATGCAACTTTCATCATCTGGTGATGCCATGCTACATTAAAAGACAGTGCTGGATGTGCAAAGATTCAATTTTCTCCGCCTTGGCTTCAGATCTGCAGAAGCACTTGATGAGGAGGCCTAGTGATTATGTAATCAGGGTTGCTTATAAAGATGTAATCTCAAAACATATTCATGGAAAAATGTTAGGATTCAACACTCTTTACTGAAATTCTGTCCCCGCCAATCGCTCCTACCCAGCAGTCTCAATAGAAAGTTTTAAAACTCTGTCACCTCATTTACAACATTAGGTCCTGTCAATGAGACTTTTACTTTAGTTCCTGTTTTTATCTTCATGTCACGAATAGAAGACTCATTTCAGAAAATACTCTCCTTTACAATGCTTTATCTGAGGTTTAATGACGACCATTTCTTTCTCATTATGTTAAAATCATCCCAGGTTATTTAAGTCTGGCTGCAGTTTGTCCAGCTGTTACTCGGAAACCAATCTTGCTCCTCCGCCGTCGTGAAGGATCTTCTTGCACTTGGAGGAGATGAGGAGCGAGGAAAGCTGGTACAGGGCATTGTTCCAGTCGGGTTATGCTCTACGTTGCCACTTGGACAATGTGGTTATGATTTTGGGAAATGACTGACTGGTGGTGCTGTGTGGACTGATGTGCCGCAGTCTGTGGTTATTTCCAAACCGCTAGCGTCTGGGGAGCTGGATCAGAGTGGTCGGAGTGATCTGAAGGCTACAATAAACTGTGGTGTGGGTTCACCGTCTGATCTTCAGATGTTGCTCATGGGTACTTTGTCCAAGAGAATTTGCTGGTAAGAAAGTGGGAAGTGAGTTTTCAGGTTCTTGTGGCGAGTAACTTTTGGGATGTGGTGTTGCAAACACTGCATGACAACTTTGGACAAAACTGTGGATAAAGAAAAGGTATCAAATTGTGTTGTGCTATTTGTTTTGGCCTTGATTAAAGCGTGATGTTTCTGCTTACATCAAGACACACCAGCTCACTGGGAAACGGAATCAAGTTGTCGAGCCTGCTCTGCTCGGTCCCAGTCCAGTCCTTTGGTTTTGAAGTGGCACAGAAAAATTTGGAGGGTGCGCAAGGTTAGGTTAAAAAAAACTGCACGACCATCTAACTGAGCATCGCCAGTTTAGCACTGGTGATGCGAGTGATTCTGTAGCTCAGGAAGTAAATATTACTCTCACACTTGTGACTACTTCTCTGCATTCAGATGCTAACATTCCTGTTGGGAGTTTAGATGGTGAGGGCGATGTTAATGCTCCTGAGGTTCCTGTCTCATGTAGTAGGCTAAAAAGCTCCCACTTAGCTCTGCTGCCCGGGATCTGTGTGTGTCACCAGCTGCTAAATCCTGAGGTCCTGCAGCTGCTGCTTAAACTTTTTGTCCCAACTGGGATTGGTTAGTCAGCCCCAGTGGGTTAATTTTCTAGGCTAACTTTGGAGTTTCCATCAGTGCCTTTCTGTTCTGCTCTGTCTTTCCTTTTAATTGGCTTCCAAAATTCTGTTGCTGAGGAGTGAGGTGCAAGGCGGGACACTGTGGGTACTGAGGAGATTTCCCCCACCCAAGGGCCCCGGTATGTTCCTGCCCTCTCTTTGTCTGCAGCTCTACCATGAGGCTGCAGCTGCTACTGCAGCTCTCCTCCCCCTCTCCCACAGGCATCGGTCTGGTTTAGTTATGTTGCCTTACTTAGTTTTGCTTTATTTTTCTTGCACCTTACAACACACACACACACAAATCTTATACTCATGCACACCATACACCACTGATGCTAGTGATATTCACACCCAATGACTTGCATACTTAGTGTGATTAACCCTGTTATGCTGTCTTAAGTTTATCCTTAGCCTTGTTTCTCACACACACACACACACACACACACACACACACACACACACACACACACACACACACACACACACACACACACACACACACACACACACACACACACACACACACACACACACACACACACACACACACACACACACACACACACACACACACACACACACACACACACACACACACACACAAACAAATGTATCACTCATGCATACTTACACTACTGACCATACTGACATCCACACCCTGTATAAATCTGTTGTGGCCACTTAAGACATGTCATAACACATCACACATAACATCAAACAACTGAGACAGAAAAACACCTTTTGTTGATTCAATTTTCATATAGACACCAGAGCTGTCCAATGCTACAGCAATACCTGTAAAATATGTCCAAATAACAAATATAAAATCATCACCATTTATTTAGAAAAACTAGTTGTTGAGCTCCAAAAAATGCCGACAATAGACCTGCACTAAATCTTGTTTACCGGCTCAGATTGTTTTGTATTGACTCCTGATTGAAATGTGTGCTGCATACAAATGTGTTGGGTTTTTTTCATCCTCACTTCAGGTACTTTGCTAAAGATTTTTTGTAAAATCAGACCACATGGAAAGGTTTGTCCTATAATCGTCTCTGTACTGTCTCACAATGCACAAAGCTCAGCAGGTTGGCATTCTCTCAACTCTAATAAACATGACCATCTTTATCTGTAATGACACAATTACCAAAACCAATAATTTGATTCTGGTGATATAGATGATAAAACTTGAACTATAACTGCTATTAATTCCTTAATTTGAGTTTCCAGTATCTAAAATCTCATGGGATGATGGGATCACAGATTTTACACATCATATTAATAATCTAGATTCAAACTTACCTGCTGTGATTGGCTGATGTAACTTAATCCATTAATTTAAGTTTAATTTAAATGTGACTGCAGCTTTTGTGCTGTTACATCTTTATGCTCCTTGTCCTTGGACTAGATAAAGCATGAAGACAATCTCACAACCTAAGCACATGTATTCAGTTGTAATTCACCATATTGTGAATTAACAGCCTTCACCTCTACACATGTTCATTATTGAACAGGTCAAGCCGTGGCTGATAGCATCAACAAAAGGCTTACAGAAAGATCCCGGAGCAGCTGCAACTCCTTACGCTACTCAATATGTTTCTTTGATTTTTAAAAGGAAATGCTGCCGAGAGGGAGAGCGATGATTTTTAGACCCCAAATCTGATGATGACAAGGACATAAAGAACAATCCCTGTCAATCTTGGACTATTTTGAGTGTCCCAGCAGTAAGGCCCATTGGATTACACCATCTCTTCATCTCTGTTATTCTCTCTCTGGCTTGCCTCTGCGCAACCTCTATGTGTCCCACAGTGTTGAGGGCAAAGCAATAATTCCCAATGCAGTGGAGCCTGAAGCGACAGGATATGCCTTCCCCTCAACACCACAACACCAAACAGGCCCCCAAGCGCAGAGAGGCTGTAGAGATACAGAGGTAAGAAAGGGAATCCAGGGACAAGTTTATGTTGTGAAAAGCTTTTATGAATCCGACATGAGGTACTGGCAATATTGATTGCCCTGGAGGCAACTTTAATTGTAGAGAGTAAATAAACAGAGCAAACACACAGAACAGTCTGTACTTTTCAGTTGCTGTCAGATTGGAAAATTAGATGGAATTGGACTGGATTTGTATGTTTTGGAGGATCAAACAGAAAGCAGCCTCTGCCGATGTTGAGCATTTGAAATATTGTAAGTTTGGTCAGTGTTGTCGGTGTGGTATTGTGATTTCAGTTCTGATGTGTGCGCTCTTGCACAGCTGCTGCCAACGTCTGTCCATGAAATCAGGATTTTAAGGTCTCTGATGTCATTTCGAAACCGTTTTTATTTGCATTATGTATAATTGTGTTCTCATAACTGCTTGTTTCAAGCTGAATTTGCACATCACTGGAACTTTAATTAATCAATTAATCATCCTGTCTATAAAATATCAACACATA
Organism: Scomber scombrus; assembly: GCF_963691925.1. NCBI lineage: Eukaryota > Metazoa > Chordata > Actinopteri > Scombriformes > Scombridae > Scomber > Scomber scombrus. Next base: position 18,376,891 of record NC_084983.1, read on the forward strand.
CAGAAGGTTGTTAAAATATCCTTAAGTCCAACGTGACATCTTCAAATGGACTCTTTTGTGTGACTAATAGTGCACAAATCTCCATTAGACAAAGAAAATCAACAACCCATCCATTTCCTGACAAAATATACTTAAGCTGATAATAATCTTAGACAAACAGTCTTACTACCAATTGTCTTCTTCTCTGCCATTTGATAGCACATAGCTACCATTGTTAGCACATTATTGCCACCAACTGTTGATCCATAAAATCAATTAAATGTTTGAGAAACTGAAAGACATCTTACAGTTCCTTTAGCATTGCAACTATTGTTCTCTTGATGTTTTCTTTATTTAGTATTACTGCCAGGATTGTATATTTTTATTTGCCTGCTGCTTTACTTCTCTTCCTCTGCACCTTGTTTCACCTGTTCATATGCTTCTTGTTTGTGTTATATGGCTCATACATACAAACTATTTTTTGCAGCGCATCACAGCGTCCTTGTATGCATGCTGGTGCAGTATAGGTTACAAACTAAAACAGGGACACACTCTTCAAAACATTATTCCATAGAGCGACTGGAGGTCAAATATACCACAAAACACCTTCAACATCAATCAAATGCTTACTCGTGTAAGAAGCCATCAATGTTAATCAAACAGAAACATGTCCTTAGCCTTAGCCTCAACTTTGAAAACATGAAATCTAATAAAGTAAAGATAGATTATGGTCCTTTTTTGTGACCTTAATGCAGTCTGAATCTTCAGTTCATCACTAAAAATCTATTAAGCTCTCCATGTTCTTGGGAAGTGGAAATTAACTTTTTTTTTTTTAATCCCAGGACAGTATTCATCATTAGTAATTAGGCCTTCAATTAACCTACTCCCCATCCCTTCTTTTACTGTGTCATGATTGTGTATGAACCATACTGCTAAAATTATAAAACACATCTTTATTAAAATAAAAGACATCTAACTCAAAGAAAAGGTAACAACACTAACATACAATATGCTCAATGCTTCTGGCTGAATCAGTGTAGACAAAAATAGGTTCAGCAATACTGCGAGCATTGACTGAATCCAGTGTGTATGTTTTAAAGGTGAACTGCAGACAAAAATATAATTTGAAAAAAATCACAAAACATGAAAAAGAATCAAATCCAGGTCAAATTTACATCAACTTAAATATCATATGTGGATGTGAGTGCACACCTACAGAGTGATAGAAGTGAGATATATAATGAAGCAAAGGCCTTAGCAGTGATGTACACCTACAGGATTTGTGCTTCTTTTCTATTCATGCCATCATTAGCTGATTGTCAGGTACAATTTCAGGCTGATCCTTCAGGGTATCTTCAAGGCAAACTTTTTGTCAGAATCATCAGAAGAGGTCTCTGCTTATTTTGGAAGGTATTGAATTATTTCAGTGATCAAGAAAAAGTTGCCAGGAGAACACACACTTATTTCTGGTTAATCTCCCACTCTTTTGGAGGCAAAACTTTCTGCATGCATTCATTTCTGTCTCCACCTTCTCGGATTTTCTAGAGGATTATGATCAATTTGGGAGCACTCAGGAAGGAGTATGAAGGTACAGTGACATTAATTCACATCAGCAAACAGCAGTGAGAAGCTTATTATGTTGAGTGATATGACAAATTAGTAAAAGTCTTTGGATTCTAGACGCGTGTTACAAATTTCAGATTATCTCCAAAAAAAGGAGTCACCAAGCCTATCATAGTTGCAGGAATCGCTCTGCAGCAAACTGTGAATGACGATGTACTTTCTGCCTGAGCTCTCACCACACACACACACACACACACACACACACACACACACACACACACACACACACACACAGACACACACAGACACACACACACACACACACACACACACACACACACACACACACACACACACACACACACACACACACACACACACACACACACACACACACACACACACACACACACACACACACACACACACACACACACACACACACAACCTTATGTCAGCTGCCAAACTCACACTGACGCCTCATTCAATATAGTAAATGGGGCAGAGAAAAGCTACAGCTAAACACATAGTGACTCTTAAATTAATTTGCTCAACCTTGAAGCCTTGATTCTCTCAACCAGAGAAAAGCCAATGAGATTGTCATGTTACATTTGGCATCATATCGAAAATACTGTTACGCCTCGGTCATGGATATATGGACTCTATTTTCAGGACAGTTTGTTATGTCTATTGCTGGTTGTTTGTGTTAAGGCCTTTGGCACAGATATAAGCTACCTTCATTTGACTTTTTACAGTAAATTATTACTATATTTCTCTTGAGTTTATTCATGTGTGTATGTGTGTGTGTACCCATAGGGTTTAACTGTACCAAACAAAAAACCAAACAAGTCAGACAGAGGCACATCTGTCTGACCTGTTTTGTTGGTGCAGTTAAACCCTTATCTAAATGAAATGACAATGTTCCAGACTAAGTAGGGGGCATTTTATGGATTGCTGGTGCATTTTAACAACTTAATTCTGCAGAGAATGCATGCATTCCATTTTTAAGAGTGATGCCTCTATTAGTTTTGGCTGTAGTCTGTCCTCTGCTTTAGTAAATATTGCTGAATCATAGCTTGGGTGGGGTGTGACAGCTACTAAACTCAAATAAACATAAAAAAGGGGTATTTCTGTAGTCTTTTATGACAGTTTTAAGGTATTTTGGCATTGCACAAATGATAATATTGAATGATATTCCAACAGTAAATGTTGAGTTATTTTATACAGCTTGATGTGAGTAGGACAAAACAATATAAATTGCACAGGAAGTCAGGCATCTTACTTTGTTGGCAACAGCAGTAATGAACAAAAAGAACAAGCAGTGAGGGTGTAACGATTAATATTGGCTCAATATTTGATGATATGTATTGAAGAGCTGAGAGATGAATCACTATGTGGATGAATTGCTTTACTTAGAATGGATCAATAGTAAGGACATGTTATCAACTGGCTCCCCAACAGTTGTACCAGAGTGATGTGGATTGAGTGCAGAGCATATTGTTTTATTTTTTCATAAATCAGTCCATCTTAGTTCCTGCTTAATCCAAGATAAACTTTCATCTCAGTGAACAAAGTGGTTTGAGATAAAAATGTGTGCATAGTGAAGTGAATTTTCAGCCCATTTTGACTGCTGGAGTGGATTTCCTGTCTTTGTGGAGACAAACAGCCCATAAACGAGTTCTCAAACTGACAGTACAGACGCTTACTGTTACGAGAAGCAGTAACTGACTCAAAAGTTCAGTCACGACTGATTTCCAGCATTACCTCTAGACCTTCTCCTTTCTGCTCCTGTACATTGCAACTCGGGGTAACCCCAAAAAAAAAACCTCTGGTTGACACATTTCAAACCTAAAAGCCTTTGTGCCGAAAGAGGAATAAACAAGGAATTTTGGCAGTTTGTTTTGTCTTTGTTTTCTTTTTTAAGTATCAAGAGTGCATCAAATTAATATACCCCTGTATTATGTAGTATCCATGACTCACTCTATCATCATGTTGCTGTTGGGTGGTGATGTGATAAGCCACTAAAGATACAGTAAATGCCACCTAGAGATACTCAAACTGCAACAACCTACTGCCTGTCACTCAAGAGAAATGTATGCAATTTTACAACAAATTGCACCTGTTGCATAATCTTAGGGCTTATTTGATAGGCTTTTAGAGTCTATCAAACGTTTTTCCAAGATTGCAGTAAGTATAAGCATGTAGCCTGATTTCAATATATATTTTTACATGTTTGGCTTCAGGGAGAAGTTCATCTTGACAGGGTTATGAATATTCGGATAAACTGACTCACAGGATTAGAAACTGAGACCACAAGGCCCACTCTCTAAGACTACACTCTGCTTTTTCAACATATTTTTCTGCCCGTTTTATTCAGCTGATGAATAATTTCCCTATGTGAAAGAAGATGACATGAAAAGACAGAAAGAAAAGGGATGTGGGATGGAGCAATGAATGACAAAGAGAAAGAAATATCGAAGAGGAACAGAGACTAAAGAAGACTATATGAAAAATATATCCCTTCCTTTGTAAGCAACCCTGTTGAATCTATTGCATATAAAGATATGCATTATGTATTCTGTGACATCTCTCAACATCTATTGGTGATGAGCAGGAATTGCAACAGTATCAATGGATATAGTCTCTCTATACACAAGTCTATCTACTCCTCCTCTGCTATCCACTTGACCTGTGCAGGACTGCAAAGGAAACAAATAATTCAATTATATTTGATACTGCAAATAAAGTAACAGCCATTAGGACTAAAAAGACACTGAAATATGTATTGCATTACAGTCGTCATTATGCTTTGCTCAGATTAGTTTGTCAGCCTGTATTCCAAAGTGTTTTTGCTGTGAAGTCACTGGGTTCATTGCAGTATTGCAGTTAAAAATATGTGTGTAAGGCGTGTTTCAAGGTTTGCAATGTTTAGGTTAGAAAATAATCACTGAATAATTGATCAGTAAGTCCATCATCTATTGATGTGTTATGGTAATGCATTATGTACATATCTACATGTCCGTATGTATGCATTTACATTTCAATTCAGCATTAAAACTTCACTAAGGATATGTTTTTCATCAATAGTCAACAGTTTTTAAAAACCCATGGTGGTGTTGATGTTATGGAGGAACCAGATCTGTTTAATCACAATCATATAGATTTAATAGTAAACAAGGATGTTCCCATGGTGTGTTCAGTAGACCATACTGACAAATACTTTTGAATCTATCAAATCCTTGTGATCGAAGCAAAAGTGTAAGGTCTTATCAAATCTATCACATATGTGTTTTAAAGGGGTCATAGTGGGGTTTTTTATGATTGTGTCATTGTTATAATGTTGTAATGTCAGATGTCTTGGTCAAATGTCCAAAATTTGAGATGGGCATATATAAAAATTCCCCCTTCAAGTCAAAAGCCAGGGCTACAGTCTGCTATGAACGCTCTGTTTGCAAAGTTACTTTTACTTCCCCATCGAAATAAGATCAGACTGCTCATGCATGCCCACAAAAGTTGTTTTCCGTAATCTTTGTTGCTAAGGTTTTTCCACAGCTTGTTCACGTTCTCCAATCACATATTTCAGATCAGATTCAAAGTTGAGATTTTGAGTAAAGAACAAGAAAAAGAAGTGAAATACTACAACAACCGTTGGGTTATGTAGCCTCCATAGTCGGCAGAAGTCTACTGAATGAACTTCTGGAAACTAACCAAACACAACAAAGTAAGCTCATTGAGAGAGGGCCCTTTAAGAGACAGGAGCTAAAACAGCTTGTTTCAAACAGAGGCTGAACTGAGGGGCTGCATAAAGAGCCAGTATAAGACAAAAAAGCTTATTTGTAAATCATGTAAAGATTTTCCACTAGAGCCCCAGCATATAAGAATATAAATATAGACCTGGAAATGTGCATGATACATCCCATTTAAGTTTATTGGAGATTGGAGACAGATTTGTTTAGGTTTATACTGATATTAATATTTGTGGGTTATATAAACAGACAACAATATATCAGCTGTAATTAAAGAATATATATAAACACATAAATACAGATTTTAATTTGCAACTGACAATTACTTTCATTATCAATTATTATAATCACTGTATTCCTGAACCCAAGGTGACATATTTTAAACTGTCAACAGTCCAAAATATTCAATTTGTTGTCACAGACAACTAAAGAAACCAGAAAATATCTACATTCAAAAGTAATTTCATCTGCTAAATGACATTTGAGTGGGTGGAATCTGAGAATTTAGACAGAGTTTTACTTTTTAAAAAGACTTAAAATGATTAATCAACTGTCAAAATAGTTGGCAATTATTTTTTTTATAGTTGACAACTTTATTAATTGTTCCAGCTCTAAGTTTTACAGTTGAAACATTTAAACAATATAATGGTAAATTACTTAAAATTACATTAAACCTAGGTTGGCATAACTATAATCCAATTTATTTTTACTTATCTGACAACATACACATAAACTGATATATGTACAATAAGGTACAATCTGCAGATCTGCCTGAGCCATTTATCAGTCTAGCTCTACTCTTAAGATTTTACTACAACATTTTCTCTAGGTTTTGATTTTTAAAATCAAAGGTAAAGTTATGGTGGATTTTTAAAGAGTCTCAAGGACATTTGAGACCAATTTGATACAAGCAACAGCAACAGAAATATGACAAAGCTAAGGCCAGTGTGTAATGTCGTAGGCGTATTAAAAAAAGGCTCAGAAGTGTATTTCTTCCCTTGAAAACATTTGCAGTCAACATGACCTTCACTTCACTTGAAGTGGTTAGTCTGCAGCCCACAGGACCCATGTCTTTTATCATCCCTAAATCTCAAGTAAATGCACGGTCCAGAGTAATTTAATAAGGGCTATGTTGTAGTCGTGCTCCTCCATAATAATTAGCCTGTCTTTTCTGCATTCACAACAAACAGACCCAATGTTCCATTCACATTCGCCCCTCCTCACTGCTTCCTACGTCTCCATAACAAAATAGATTACTGGTAGAAAATGATCTCCCGCGGCTAAATACTCTCCTTGACAAACAATGTGAAGGATTTATGCCTCAGCGTTTGACCAATTCACAGTCACGTCTGATATTGTCTGCTACGCTGTAATTGTGGTGAATCTCCAAAGAAAAATCAAAATGAGAACAATTATCAACCTTGAAATGGTCTTTGTGGAGTACAATGTTCTTATATGTGTGTTTTGATATTTTCATCTGTAAATTGTTTCTTTCACAGTAATGTAATAAGAAAAGTATGTAATTGCTCTCCATTTTCTTTCAGTAAGAAGCCTGCAGCTTAATAACTCAGCTGAATGAAAAAGAATGTACAGAAGTCCAATAATAACTTTATTAGCGAATGTCTGTGCATGATAAAAGGAAACTACTTTACAACCATTCAGCTTCGTTCGAACAAAGAAATGACACATCCTCCCATAAACTGCATGTACCATTTCTGCAATGCACAAGTTAATCCATCAGTAGGACAGTTAGTATGTTGACATGTCCATACCAGTTTTAATGGCTGATTTCCAGATTTCTACTTAGGATGTATAATCATGATTCCCAAAGGATGAATCATTCTCAGTCATTTCTTTTTGTCTAGCATGTGCCTGAAGGTTTCCTCCTGACAAACACATCTTTCTTAGAAATGTAGCCTCAGTTCAACTCTTTTTGTTGAACCTCTGACATTAAGCTAGTGCCACCATGATTTTTTTATTTTAACTTGCACTTTATTATATCATGTGTTTTTATAACAGATTTTAGTATCCTCATTTATTTTTAGACATTATATGTGTTTTTGTTTTGTTTTGAATAAATGTATTAGCTTTATTTACTTTTACACCTCTTTTTATTGTCTTTTTATTGTCTGCTGTTCGTTGCTTTATTACTTTTATACTTGCATTGAGCTGCTGGAAATCCCATTTGGATCAATAAAGTGACTATTTATCTATCTATCTTTATATATATATATATATATATATATATATATGGTTGTACAAAAAACTTTTATATTATATTTAATTTCTGTCAATAGAGCCCCCTAAATCTAACACACTGGTCCTCTAAATAGGATCAGTCCTTTTGATTGTAATGACACAATAGTGCCACCCTGTAGGATAACCATTATATTTTAAGGTACGGTTCTTCTTTCTCATCATAAAGTCTTGCTGATGTGCCTTACATTTGGTATAAATGTGGGCCTCCCTTATTGCACATTAAGGTTTCTATACTTTACAAACTTAAACTTTTCAGAGTAGAGGAATGATAAGTTATCAGTTCCTCCTGCATTAATTTCCCCTGTGTGCCCTTATACTTTAACCTTAGACTTAAATCTGAACCCTCAACTTTCTCGCACTTGACAAAAAGTTTGCACACATAATTGAGTACATGCTCATGATTACACTGAGACCTTGACCCCTATCCCAATTAGATTTTTTTTTTTTTAATTTTAAACAGGGTGTAATTGACTGTAGGCAATTTATTCAATGATTATTCAACACAATATTTTCAGGCAGCATGATGAAATTCAGTATGTATTTTAGTGTGATGATACTCATTCATGGTTTTTAAAGCTTTAAGGTTTGAACAGATGGTTTGAAATGTAAAATTGCTTTCTCTAGACAGTTCGCTCGTTCACTGATGTAGGAGAAATTGTTCAGCACTCTGCTGTCAAGCTTTCACTGATCAAATCCTGTTAACAGCGATATCCATCCAGTGTCCATGCCAACATATGATTTTTTTTTTTTTTTTTCACACTTCAGTCAAATGTGCTTTAGCTATAAGACAGGTGTAGTTTTACATTTAAATCTTGTCTTATTGGTATTCAGGTTTGTTGTCAGTTAGGTCTACATGGTTTGAAGAGCTGGCGGCAACTTGCACGGTTGACTGGAGAACTCGTCAGGCGCATAAGGGTCAGATCAAACCACAAGCGACTGCATTCGAATGT